>NC_090924.1:1186186525-1186495743 GCF_040938575.1 Ambystoma mexicanum
TGTCTCCAGCCCTCTTCAACCTTTTCTTGGCTAATCTCAACCTGAAAATGGACACAGTAAGTAGCTTCTCTCCACACATAGGCATGGTGCATCTAAGCTGCCTCCTGTATGCAGACAACCTTGTTTTAATAGACCAGACACCAGACAGCCAGCAGCGCCAGTTGGACTGTCTGAAAACAAATAAGTTGAGGAGAATAATTTACAGATTAACTCAGAAAAGTCTTAAGATTTAAATGTTGGACACATAAAAAAACGAAAATCGAAACCTGTGTGGTGGTTTGTCAAAACACAAATTGAGCAGGTTAAGCCATTCAAGTACTGATACAAGCACTGATACAAGAATGTTTGCACCATAAAGCAACAGCACTGGCAACACAAGCAAAAATCTTGTACAGGACATTTGGCTGCTTCTCAATGGTCCAGATAGTGGATTTCTATAAAGTGTAAACCATTCCAACTGTGACATACAACTCTGAAGCAATGTTGATGCTACCTATTGAAGTCTGATCAACCCTGGAAGGAATGTTCTGGAAAACTCTCTTGCGCGTCCCGATGTCTATCCCGGTTCAGATTTCTGCACAGAGAGTTTGGCCTTTTATCATTAAATGCAACAGTGGAATGGAAGATGTTGGCCCTATTTAGGAAATGCCTAATGGGCTCTAACATTACCACTATTGAACTTATGTATAAGGAAATTGTCAAGGGGCCTAACAGTGTACTGAAGGACTGAGTTGACACTAACCGACATAAACTGAAGGACCTCAGATTGACGGAACAATAGCTAAAAACAAACCCATTCAAAGTTAAAACCAAGTTGGGGGAGCATGAGTGGATCGCCACCCTTGACGTAGCATGTTCTTACAAACTGTACTATCATCTGGGTCATGATGTTAGGGCGAGCTTCCATAGTACCTTGTTAAATACCAGAGCAAACATCACAGGGTCCAATACTTCCGGATTAGAATGAACTTGTTATTAGCTAATGAGATAATTACATCAAGATTGCCAATGGCTGTTCCGAAAGTCATCCAATGTCGTTTGTGCTTGAAGAAAGGACTAGTAGAAACTCTAAAGCATCTATTATTGTTCTGCCCAGGGTTGACCAATGAAAGAATGATTCATTGTGGCGAGTTGATAAAAAAAACGTTATATCCTTGGCCCCTAAAGACTGGTGGCACCTCCTTACAAGCAGGGAAAAGGGGCGGCAGTGTTATTTATGGATGAGATCTTTACCTAGCAAGGATGTAAGGTCTAACTGTGCTAACTTTGGACTTCTTCCTGCCTTCCTTTCCCAAAGTTGTGGTTTTCCTATTCTTTCTTTTTTAATAAGGAAACGTTTTGATTTAATTTGTGTTGATGTCTGATTGCTTTCTTCCCTGGGTCCTCTTTCTTTTCCTGTATCGTACTTTGGTTGTGGAAGCAATCACCAGGATAGCTGTAATTTTGCAAACAACTGTAAAAATTCATGCAAATGAATACAAAATGTTTTTTTTTTAAAGAAAGGAAATTTTAAAACTTGTCCAGCTTCAATTTACTGCTGCAGTTGCAGCTGGAATTGTCTGCTCTGTGCTGCCTCAAACATCAGCCATGGTGTCACATGTAAAAAAGTAATAACTAAATACAGAGCAGTAATGATGTCATTATTTTTTACAGCTCAGTGCTAATATCACAACTAGCCTGTAATAAGATAATTATTTACAGGCTTTTAAACAGATATTGCAACTTGCTATTGCGTATATGAAAATAATGATAACAGAGGAAGTTGCAAATAAATTAGCAGATATAACTTATTTTTTCAAATTACTTTAATTTAAATGTTGGAGAGAGTGCTGTAATGAAATTCACAGTGCATAATTCAGAATAGATAAAGTGTGCATACAGTAAAGATGAACAATGCTAATATGTTGCACAGTTTTCTTGTTTCTACTCTATTGTTTTAACATACTAGATCATGTTTCAAAATGGTTTGATATGATGGAAGTAGACACTGAAAGACTAAAGCTGTACATGTTTGAAAATGAAGCTTGCGATAGAGCAGGCTATGATTCACAGCAGAATCACACTCTTAGAAATGAAAATATATCTGAACTGTTGACCTGAAATCAGATGGTTGGATTGAGGGTTGTGGATATGATGTTGAACACCTCCATAGCTGCTTGAATGCAGCCAACAAGAGTGAGTTAAGATATATCGGTGGGAAGAGAAGAAGGGAGCCTTAGTGTCCCTCGCCCAATGTCCATAGAATCATGTGGTGTTTGCGGGTGGGTCAGACATGATATTCGGGAACACTGCCATGCTTTTTCATACCCAGTAGGGAATGGAAGTTGAAAGTAAAATATGTTATTTTATTTAATACATTTGTTGGTAGTGGCCAAACCCGTAGGTATCACAATGCTAGAGTAGGTTACAGTACAGATAATACATTGAACAGTGGTAAAACAGTAGTAAGGCATATTTGTTAACCATATGTAAACCATCTTGGTATTTCACATGACCTTGTTTTCTTTAACAACAGGTGGTGATAGTGTATGTACTTTGTGCTTTGAAGTGGAATCAGGTGTTACCAATGTGTCGTCTCATGGTGAACATTTAGCAAATGAGTATTCATTGTGAAAATAATAATTTAGGATATGTTATTAGAATATCTTTGCAATTTGCTATCAAATAAATATTTGAAGATCTAAAGGCTCTATTTAAAAAAAAAAACACACAATTTATCTTTTCCAGAAAAAAACACTATTTGGCTTTTTCCAGAATTACACAAGATGACAGGATTTGTCATCTGACAATACCACCACAGTTGAAGCACAGGTCGGGCCTTGTGCCCTGGTCCCTATGGATCCTGATACGGTTGATTCCAAGTTCACTGTGAAGGTTTATTTGTAAAGTAGAATGATCGTTCAATGATTGGGGTGTTGTGTATATGTTATATATAGGCAAGTGTTACCTGGCATTTAATAAGAGCATGTGCCTAAAACTTTGGATCGAGGACTTTCCTCAAATTATGCTCTTCTTTTTCAATTTGTGGACTCAAATCTTGTCCAATGCTTGCCAGACAAATGTTTGTAGTATACAAATAAGAATTGAAGAGTCCTGTACGTAAGATTTAACTAAGCTAGCTCATGGTTTCAATATGCCATCCAAGTATTCTGATAGGTTTTCCGAGACTCAACCAATACCACTTAAAATCGGACTTCCCTCAGGTATGGATTGGTAGTTTTTATGGATCTTAGGTAGTAAGTACATAGTTGGAGTTATTGGGTTTTTAATATGTAATCAAGATGGTGCCCGCCAGCCTCGCATTTTGGAAAAAGCCAATGCGTATGACCGAAGAAGTAAGTTACGAGCATTACTTTAGCTTTCTGCTTCTTTATTTGTTCCCCTGTTCTAATGGCCCAACATATATGCAGAAGGGATTATTTACTTGAAACTTATGAATGAAACCCGTACAATCCTAATCCGTGCAAGAATTAACTGATAAAGGATTTACCGTGATGAAGCAGAAGCATGACTTAGCCATTTACAAGTACGATTTTGCTTTCCTGAGTCCTGATATGCCTCTCTGTCCAACTGGACCACTATATACACGGACGGGATGATTTATTTGAGATGGGAGGACTTTTTTGAAACTTACTGCCCTAAACCATACATTTCCAATGTTGTGCAATCTTTGCTCAATACATAATTTATCTTGATGAAGGTAGCACTGGGACTAATGGGTTTTCTTTCTATCCATCATGGCATCAGATTCTATATAGATGGGATTAAACCCAATACAAGTCCGAAATCACTAAAACTAATACTCTCGGCGAGGGTAAGCTAACTAATCATTGTGACATAGTTATAACCAGCAGCATTAGATCTGAATAATTGTGACTAACAAGTTTATAATTCTTTTTTTGTCTTGTGTTCATGTTGTTTGTTCATGTCGCCCCTTTTTCTCCCTGCCCTGGTTTTCACCATGTGTTCTTTGCTTTATTGACTATATCGATGATGTGCTCTTCACTTACCCCGTTTTATCCTTCCCAATGCCAACCCTTACTTCTCTGTCTGGCGCACAATTTGTTTTTGCTTTGGTTCTGCACATGAATATGGGACAATATGTATGTGCCTTTCATTTTATGAATTCTACTGATAACTGTTCAGCATTGGACATGACCATATGTGAACCGAAACACCATGAACCTGTGTTTGTTTCTGATTTATGTTGCTTCAATGTTTTACACTAGAATTATATGGATGTACAAGGAATGTATTAGCCCTGATTTGAAAAAGGCCAGGAAGGACCGAAACATGTGTTATCACCTAAGGGCCAACCTATTAATAAAATAGTTTTTCATCTTATTGGGCGCAATGTCCTGGACATGTTCCTCTTTTTTACATTACTGTTTATGACGGGTTCTTTTCCGGCTTACCCTCAATCCAGTGACCTGCGACCAGACCTGAAATTGAGCATGTGGAATTAGGGGTATCCTATCCCTATCCCACAGTTGATTAAGATACTCCCAATAACACAGACTTGTTCAGTTATAAGTGTTGAATTATGAGTTGCCGATCAGACCAGCTGTACCCATAAGGCTGGCTTACATATGAAATCATTCTCACCAGGGAGGGGTTGCATCCAATGAATATGCAAATTAGTGAATACATATGTTATAATAGCCTATTTAAAATAAAGTGTACGTTAACATTGGGCAAGTGAGAAACTCATGTTCGTTTTAACTTCAGCATTGTTTGCCTGATTTAAAAAAACACAGATTGATCCGAATTTAACAGAAAACAGAGATTCATATGCAAGTAACAATGACTGGTTTAGTATTAAATTCACATCATTCAATAACTCTGTTATACACCATGTATCCAAATCCAGAATATCCTTGTAAACCTGAAAATATAATTTTCATAAAAACAAGTTTGCTTGCCAAGAATTATGAGAAAAAATAAATATTCCAGTCCAATGTTTATACACCATTAATGTGTAGAGATCTAGCTCCCATCTGATGCACCCCTTATGACACAGAAAAATCAATGGGCCAATGAAAGTTAGCAGGACTTATCTGGGGGTATGCATAAGTGAATAGTAAAGGGAACTTTTCACATGCTCTGCCCAATCCCGAATTGCTGCATCTAATCACACTGAAGGTTTTGAGTTTGCTGGGTATTTAAACATGAACACATTTGAAGTAGGGCTGGGTGTTTCACCTTAAACACATTGGAAGAAGGGAGATCTTTGGGCCGAAAATAGACAAGCAGGAGAGCCTGTCTGACAGGAGAAAAGCGGATTGGGATTGCAAGAAGAAATATCTGATGGAAAATACCCTTAAGGGGGGCTTTTCTCGATGAGACAGAATACAGAGGCCTTTCCCAAGACAGAACCATATTACCTGAGAAAAATGTTGGTATCCAATAGACAGAAAGAACTTACATGGAGGTACTGCCTGAAGACAATTGATGTGCTACCTGAAATGGGTCTTCAAAAGTCAAACCAAAAGTGACTACACTGATTCCAGAATACTTAGGCAACTGTCCCAAGAATTAGTTAAATTTCAGATAGAAATGAAACATATTTTGGTAGAACCCTCTTTACAAGCTATGTCACTCAAAGGGCCATTTAATAATTGAGCTTTTATGTTGCTTGTTATGTCGCAGATCAGCCTCTAAAAGCTGGACCAGGATTTGAACCCATGATGCTCTGTGCTGCCTTGCTTGCATTGAATTCATCTTCACCTCACTGAGGAGGCTCAACAACGCTGAAACACATCTCTGGGGTTGCTGATGGGACTATTGTTCAGAAGAAAATTGCCTAGCATTTTGGTGCTGACTGCCCTTGTGGGCGGGATCAAACTGATATGCAAATGGTTATTTCTGCACTGCCAACAGTGCAATGAGCAGAAATGTGGTTGTAGAGTGGGACGAATAATTCAGAACAGATTATTTGAAGCATGTTGCTCCTCAGTAGAGGGGATCTTAATTCCCACTTAGCACATAACTATGAGAGTTACTATTCTGGTGGCATTTGTAAACTTCAAATATAAGCCATTCCTGAGTTTAAGGTGTGGTTGCTAGTATCACTCATTCTCATTAAAGCCACACCAAATAAATATCATACATATGTCAGCACCTTGAGACCAGCTCAGCCGTAGAGGGTTTATGAGTATTCTGGTCAGACAGGGCATGAGACTGAATTGCTATGCCTCTCCTTTAATTCTTTTTGTGGCCAGGCACCAACTCTCTCCACCTAGGCAGCCTCCCACCAGGAGCAAACCTATGAGACAGGAATCAAGGGCCCAACTATCCCAAAAGGACTAGTCTCACACCAGGGTGCTGCATACCAAAAGGCCCTTTGATGCTATTGACAAGGTAAGGGGTGTGAGGAGCCAGGAATGAGATGTGACAGAGGACTCAATGCAGAGGAGGTTTTTCCCTAACTCAACTAACAAATAAAGGGTCTGTCCTTTGTCAAAATGTCCAACAATATATGCACTATGTCCCTAATCCTATTCTGGCCCTCACAGTCTAAAACTGATTCTCAGGTCTAATGGGCAGTGTTTAGACTCAAATCCGAACAAAAGAGTAAATGCAAACAAAAAGGTTCAAAGCAGAAATGTTCATACTTCTCGAGATAATTCCTGTACCCAGATTTCTCTCCTTCTTTAACAAACAACTCAGAATCCTAAGGGATTCTCTTCACCATTAATATCGATTTCAAAGGTGTGCCTGTTCTTTAAGATTTTCACAATTCACAAACTCAACAACAGGTACCCTCCTTGTGTTTCATACCACTAATACACACACTTGCACAGGCTGGGTGTATAACCCTTTCAGGGCTTCATGCAATCTTTCCAAAACACTTCTCACCTGGTATGCCTTCAGGCCACAACTTTTACACAATTATTTGTACAGTTTTATCTTCAATGTGTGTACTCTCCTGCCAGGACTTTTGCACATTTAGTTGTAAGCATTTACCGTCATCTGGGATACTCTCTACCAGAACTTTTCATACATTTACCGGTTCATACATTTACTTGTAAGGATTTACCTTGACCTAGTGTATTCTCCTGCCAGGACTTTCCGATATTTATTTATACGTTTTCAGTTTCACCTGGTGTATTCTGCTGGCAGGATTTTCAAACATGTATTTGTAAGTATTTTTCCTTTTATCCATGAAGCGACTTTGGCCCAGTGTTGGCGTATCATTCCTGCTTTTACTGCATTCATCTCAACAATGGTTCTCTCTTGTGTCTCGTGAGAATAGGTCAAGGGCAACCTGCTTGCCTTGGAAACAAGACGACACAGAGTAACACAGGTTCGATCCCCGGGACCGCACTTAGAAACCTCAGGATATTAAGCGCGTTATAAATAACCTATCATATCATCATCATGTACAACATGGTTTTTCCCCCAGTTCATTTTCATTTTCTCAGGTTTCTTTTCCTTTCTTAAAGTGTGGGTTCAGCGAACATTTTGTGTTACAGCTTTCAGGTATGTTAAACTTCTCAATACTTTCAGTTCACACTCTCGAGCAGTGTACACTTTCAGGCAGCCCGGTAACCCTGTTGACTTCCCTGGGCTTACCGAGTGCTGTTAGTGTTTCCCATGCTTCTCTGCTCACTTCCATCTCTCGTTGCTGGTTTGGTGTGCGCCCTGCCAACAGTTGTACCTTCACTGACTCAGTAGATGGTTACTCCTGCCTCTTGCTAATGGGCGATGAGTTGTCTTGCTTCCTCTGCTGCTTTGGCTCTACTTTGTCTCCCGCAGTGTTAACTCCCTCACTATGTTGGTGCATTTGTGCAGGACACTCCAGCCTCTGCAGCTCTCTGGACTCCTTCTAATCCTCAGCTACTGTGGCAGCAGTTTTAAACTTCTCAGAATGATTGGAGAGTTTCCGAAGACTAGACCAGTCTGTGGGCTTACTGTTCTTTGTGATCCTCATTGCTCAATTTTTCTTCCTCGTCCCAGTGGAGATCATGTCATCATTTATGTGATGTTAAGGGAATTGGTATGAGATCTCCCTGAGGATCACTTTCCCCAGGTGGTCCTCCCTCATATAGCAGCCCCCAGGGTCAGTATCAGGAAGCAGCTGCTGTCCCCTGGCCACATGGGAAGAGTCTACCCCAGGGAAATTAGTGCTGACATCCTCAAATGCATTACAAGGGGGCAGATTTCATGTAGACAGAAGGAGCTTAGCATAGTTGTAGGAAGATTCCACCATCTTGTTTCACTAAAATCACTGTTCATTCATGTTACCTCCACTTCTTTTAACACAAAGAACCTTGGGCAAAGACCACGTTTCTTAAAAACAGGGAATGGACCCCTTAAACTAGGCTTGCTTTAGTCCAATCACCTGTGAGGTTTTGCTTATGAAAGAGGGGGTCTACGACTGTTTCTCTGATTCAAGTTTGGACTTCAAGAAATGAACCCCTTAAGTGCTAAGGTGGAGTATTCTCAACCTTTTTGTGTAAACTTGATTAAACAGTTAAGGTAAATAATTCACTTGTTATTTTATTGATAGATTTGACCTTTCGAAAGCCCTCAGTCATTAAGTTGAAGACGGAGCAGTCCAAAGAAGAAGAAAGCTCTGCTTCCTACCCACTCACAGGTCATGTTGGGTTAACTCTTGATGAGGACCCGGACCTGCCACTCTGTTCGGATTCTGCTCTCCCAGCCAAGGGAGTTTTGGTGCAGACTCACCATATCTCAGTGCGCCTGGAGTGGGACTCAGCACATCTGAAGGACCAGTTCAGCCAAATTGCCCTGTTCTGCTACATCACACTGCTCAAACCACCTTCAAATCATGATCGCTGCACTCGAACTAGACAGTCTTGCTGGTGCTGATATATTTGTCATTTCATCAAACTCAAACTACTGTTGCTTTGCACCTGTCAAATCAGCTCACTGCTGCATTGTGCCAAGTGAAGCACATCACCAACCTACGCCCCGCTGCGGACCAAACTCAAACCTCGGCTTCTTCAACCCCACCATTTGAGCACAAAGATCACTGCATCAAACTGACAGACATCTACTCGAAAGTGCTGGATCATTGCATCACTTGCCGACCCGAGCCAGCGGTGATCGATGTCTTGAATTGGCTCAAGTCCCAATCCTACCCTGGTGAACCATATGAACAGCCCAACCTGAACCCCACACTCAAACTGGACTGAGCTCCCGATTCAGACCAACTAGATGCCAGCTCTCCACTTGATACAGCCCGACTCACTCCAGAACCTGGTTCGGCCCGCAGCACAGCACAGCTTGAAACTGGTTCGATGCTGTCCATGTTCACAAGAACAGTGGAAATATAAGTGACAACTGATCACTCTTTGGGCCCTAAAGACTGGTTAGGTCTCTTTTGCACCATTTATCATTGAAAAACATGGGCATCATTATGAGTTGCGTGGTGTGGGTTAAATGCAGCTGTATTACCATATACTGCTACTTTACCACACCACCCAACTATGAGGTGGGTGGAAAGCTGGAGGTTTCTGCCCATATACTTAGCTCATCCCCAGAGCTGAGCCTTAGTGCACCCATCGTCCACCACTGCTGGCCATGCCCCTCCTCCCACCTCCAATCTTTTAGCTGGGTCTGTGGCTCAGACAAATAATGCATCTCCAGAAGGTGTCTCTGTTAAACCTCATGGTCAAAGCTTCAAGTCCTGGAAGATCCTGGTAGATCCACTCATCATTTCATCATTTTCAGGTCGAAGAAATGGGTATCATAGAGTTATTTGGTATTAGTACCAGGATACCCCTGTGGAGTTCAACGTGCGCTCTGCCAAAACATCTGTTATTTTATGTATTTTTTCAAATAGCTTCATTTTCATAGTTTCAAAGTTGAAACACACGCTTTCACAGACTTCTTGCATCAACAGAGAAGGGCTTAACATGACGATTTGACCAATACAAACCCAATGCAAACCCTCTTCACAGCAATTCCGAAATTTGACATGCAAATTTACTCCCAAGAATTTATAAACACTGAAAGTATTCTGGATATGGATGTCTTTCTAGAGATGTTTATGTATTTATTTGTACATGATTTAAAATAAACTTTACAAAAGTCATAGCCAAGTGAACAAAACACCTTAACATTTTGTCATGAAATCAACCAGCCATAAAATATTGCAAATATTAAACAGCCCTCTATATTATATTTCATCACTTGTTTCATAAAATTCAAACATATAATAGAGAATTAAGGAAGAATTCATGAGTATTATATAATAAACATTTAAAATAATTGCTATTATGGATTAGGGTTTATAAAACATGCAGTGTTGCAAAAACCTTGCCAGTTGTAATGCCACGGAATTCCCATTCAATATGTTATTCCATAAATTCTCAGTATCAATGCAAGCTATGCTATAGACACATTTTCCAAAGTGTGTAATATGCAGCGATAATAACAATGGACAGATTAATAGCAGGTGATGTACATTTTATTTCGTATTTACGTTTTTATAAAATCTACTAAATGCTAATTTTGGGTGTATGTGATACCTAACGCATACAATCTAATGTGTTGAAAGCACATTTAACCTAAAATGCATGCAGTATTCCTAAACATAACAGTCTGGAAATGTTCTCAAGTATTCTTCCAAAACCCCCGCCTTTTTGTGGCCAATACTTAGGTGTTTATACAATAGCAAATTAAGCATCTTTTTTCTTGCGGAGATCCAATCTCTCAGTCGGTTAATTTCCTTATCCTTAGCACGGTTAGTAAGTACAAGTTCCACTCTAACATCCATTTAACTTAATAGGTCAGAGCAGTGAATGGTCCATGAACTTACTCAGCCTATTTCCCTGGTGTAACCCAAAATGACGAAATATGCATGGAGTAAATATCAGGGTGAACTTAAAAACCTATAGTACAGGGCCCACTGTTTCCACCAGACTCTGCTCCTCATAGACTGCAGACCCAGTTTGTGATGAATAGGTGCTATAGAAACACTTGTGGGATATAAAATAGGACTCTGCACCACAGTATAGCTTCAAATCAATAAAGTTCATCCAATAGCCACAATGGTAAAATCTCCTGACCGCATTAGATTTCGGGACCACCTTCCCAAGGTACATTATTAAACCAGGACCATAGAAAATGTTCCAAATGTTGCATCCACCTTAGCCATTGTGTCGCCAACTTCACTGCTTTTTGCTTTAAAATGTTTGATACCTATTTTAGTGGGATGTGATAAAATTGGGTAGTACAGGTCATGTTTTCATTAAAAGCCAACATTCTCTTATGTGTTTACGTAATAATTAACATTGTTTTTCTTATCCGTTTTACAGAGTTTCGCAACCACTGTTTTTTTCGGATTAATCCTTAGTTTATTTTCTCCAATAAATATAACAACGGCATTTATTATTCTTTGCAAACTGATTGGTGTGGATTCTAGAGATGTTCGGAACATACAAAGCATCATGAGCTTTGATGATGAATAGAGGCACGTCATTCTCTGAACATGTTTCACACACATAAGCCGAGTGACTGTGCAACAGTGACAAGAAAGAATGCAGCGATAGCACCTGACACATTCACATTTCAATACAATTAAAAGCCACACCACAATGTACCAAACATGTTTTTAAATCTATTTTGTTTCGTTATGGCTGTCAAGATTCTAAATTACGCGAAAACTCTTTAAAATGCTTGCTCTTTCAAATTGTTATTACTGAAACCTTTTTCTCACACTTAATTATAGGTGTACACGGTAGAAGACTATGGATTGAATCTGCTTGTGTGGTCACAAAACGGGAACAAAGGTGAAGGGTGGATGTATGCGAGCCTGATTCTCTCGAGCAACAGTGCCTTTCGAGTGGCATTCGATGTGGAGGTGGGCGTGGACGACAGTGCCTATGTTGCCTTAGATGACATTACTTTTACCCCTGAATGTCCATCTGGAGGTATGTAGACTGCCTGTGTATATACTATTTCTCTGCAATAGCTGGTACAATGTACAGCAAACCTGTACAGCACCGTACTGTAATACAAAGCAGAAACCATACATTGCTGCCATAGAAAATAGAAAAGCAAATGATTTAAATAAAACGTTGAACCTGCCGGTCTGCTCTGGGACCAGGACCCGGTAAAGCTGATCATTGAACCTCAAGACAGGTCCTTAAATGTGGCAGGTTTTTAGACAGAAAGGTAAATGCTCGCTATACAAGATTGGCAAAAGGGGACCCGAGTGGATGGGGTGTGGAGCTGGAGTAGGTGATGGTATGAGGCTTTGAGGGAACGTAGCTTGGAATATACTTGGTTACAATATTAGTGCATTTTGATTGGACATTTTACCACACGTTTCTTTTTTTTAATTTATTTTTTACATTTCTCTTTTCAATCCCTGGTAGAATTGAGCACCTGTTGCAAATACCGTATAAGTACTGCTTGGCCGCATTACTTTGTTGCTGGGACTGTGGATTTGAACTTTCTCTTCAACAAACTTACAAATCACACCCACTGCATGATCCGCCTCCTGACGTCCCCTACAAATTGTGAACGCTTGCGCACCTGCTTATGCGCACCTGTTGCAAGTACTGTTTAAGTACCACTTGGCCGCTTAGTCGCAGAGTTGCGGTCAGCGGCAAGGTGCTCTTTCCTACCTTTACTATTCAACTGGGGACCACTGGCTAACACTACATTGACTGAGGCGGTGAGGCTCGCCTCGTGATAACTGTCTATTACGTAACTACTAACTGCATGCAAACTCAATTTTACTCTTGTACGCCAATTTATCTGAACACACCTCTACACATGGCGTCAGCTGAACGTATTAAAGGGACCCACTCCTCCCACAAGGCAATCACCCTGACTCCAGTCTCCTCTCATAAAGACATTTGTGGGTTTTGCTGTCCTCGCTTCAACAGCGTGGCGACCCCACTGCCAAGGCAGTGCGAGAATATTTTATCACCCCAAATAATTATGAGATGCAACAGTGTCCAAATTGGCCAATGGGAGAGAGTCCCTTTTTAACGGTAGAACTTTTAGATATTGAGTTAGCCACACATAGAGGGACAGATCAGACCATCTTACACTGCCACAATCATCCGGGGACTCGCACAATCAGGCTATTGACACAGGTTTGAACATAAGCAGAGCTTGTTCCGACATTTCGATATATGCAAGTCAATGTGAATCACCTATTTCAATACACAGTGAACAATCTGATTATCATGACAGATGTTCCATGGACTCGTCCTCTTACTCTGCTTCTGTGACGTATGCACAGCCTACACCACGCAAACGCATATCCCTGTCCGCCCAAAATAAAAATGTAATTAGCACCTCCATTATAGAAATGACACTATCTGCCATTAACACCACGATCAATAGCTTGTATAAATTGTTTGAGTCCCTGGATGAAAAAGCATCTCTCCAATCCTCTCAAATCTTACAAATCTCAGAGTGGATAGCTTCCAGGATGATGGATGCTCCAATTCCAGAAGTCATTTCACGTGATTCATCAACAATATGCCTTGATAAATCTTCTGTTTCACACCTGGGATCATTCGCTGCCTCCAGCATTCCTTCTGCTCTCCCCTTATTTCCACAGATCATTCGTCCTGTGGTGGAAATAGCTAGGTGTAATGTAGAGGAGGCAGCAAATGACTCTTGGACAAACATTGATCCACCGCAGGTGGCTTTCCAGTTTGACCCACCAAAAATCCAGCCTGATACAGCGGTCAGGCAGAATACTCAGAAGGAGAAGCAGCCTGTCCGTAAAAAATAAAAATAAAACAGCCAACATTTCAGACAAAGAAACCCAAAAATGTGCTACAAATCTCTAAAAACAAGCACTAAACCCTTTTTTTGTGCTAGTACTGCTACCCAGAAGTCAACAGACACTTTAGGTCCCTTACCAACATCCCAAGCAACTAATTTAGTGTTGACTAACAATGCCCCTGTCCATACGACTCAGGTTTTCCTGACTCACTACGCTCCCTTGAATGACCTCATAAAGGCCATTGAACATGCTGATAATTTAGCTACTACAAAGGTTCCTTGTAGTACCACAAAAATCTTGTTGCAGGAGGTCTCATCAGTAGCCAAGATAGCCACTGGTAGGGAGACAGTCTTGGTGGACATGATTTGAGAAATCAAAAAGGCTGTAGATGCCTATTTGGAAACTTGTATACAATCAGCGCTACCTAAGCCTCCCATACAATCAATAATACCAGGCTTTAAGCCGTTTTCTTCTTCACAATCTCATACATTACCAGTGTGCCCTCCCGAGCTAGCTCCTGTACCGGTTAATGTTAATCCCAGTGAACAGTCTGACGTGTCCTTGGTCCCCCAGACTCTGCCTATCAATAGAACCATCCACCAGTCTAACGTAGTTCTTCACTCAGATCAAAAATTCGTGGATCACAAGGCGCCTAGCCTTCATAACACGCAGCACTCTCGTTTTCGCACTTTGAGTATGAAATGTCAAGAAGCGCCTTTTGTTAAATATGATCTGAATAGAACAAGTGTGCTCAATATCTTTAATGAATTTCTTGACCTTGAGGATATCACTTCCTCAGACATAGACCAGGTGGAATTTTTATCTGATTATACTTGCTCCATTGTTAGATTGTGGATTCCCTCGGGTGTGGTTCTAAACACCATCTGGAAGTCGAAGATGGATCTTTTCAAAATGGGTTTCCTCATAGCTCAAGACCCAGACCGTCACCAAGGCAGAGATACAACTGTAAGTGTGGTGCCATCGTGTGCCACCTGCTATCCCCTCTGTAGTTCCATTGCACATCCTTCATCTCTTCCTCATTCAAAGATAGCATAACCATCAACTTATGTTAAACTCCATTCTTTTGCCCTGGCCAGTTGGAACACTCGGGGAAATCTACATCTTCAAACATTTGCTGACAACAAAATAGACTCATTTGATAGTCTAGCATTGCAGGAAAAGTGGTTAACATTGACCCCATTATGGGATGTCCACGAAATGTCCCTTTTTCCAGCGAAGGCTTCTGTAAAAGATATACCAACCTCTGGCCTTTTGGTTGCAGTAAAAAAGAGTTCTGGGTTGTCCATCAAATCGTGGACAACCTTTAGTAATTTTCTTCAATTAGTCAGATTCTCCACACACCACCAGACCATTGCCTCTTCAACATTTATCACAATCCGGCTGGCATTACGGATGATGCTTTTTATAAAGCCTTAACCAACTTGTTGGATGTGATATCCATGGTCTCTGACGTTACAACTACTATAATAGTAGGAGATCTTAATATAGATTGTATAAATAATAAGCCGGGGCCTAAGCAGCGTGATGCAGCTAGATGGATGACTCTCATGGCTGATAGAAACTTTAGCATGCAAACGATTCTCTCCCAGGTGATGTACCAGCAAAACACACTTGGCGCAGAGGCTCCTCATCAAGCATCATTGATTACATCTGTATAGATGCCATATTGTATCCGATTATTGATAGATTTGAGATCATTACTCAACATCAAAGCGATCACAATATGCTGTTGTTAAGTTGGACATTGCCTCTTTACAAAACACAACCGTTGATGCAATGGTCTAAGTAGACTTTACTGGTTAACATCTCTAAAACTCGTTTCCGTTGGTCGGAGTCCAATCTACTTGCCTTAAACAATGTTCTTGACTCTCATCAGGCCAAAGGACTCACTCTTGACTATACACAAACACAAAATCAGCACAAGAAAGCCATCATTTCTTCAGGTCCTATGGCCTTTAAGCATAGACATTCATATGACCAAGAAATAAGACAAAGGCGAGCTGGTTACAGAAGGGAGCGAAAAGACATTTCAAAACTTCTAAAGCATGATCAAGCAAGGGCCTTTAAGTCGGCTAAATGCAAATATCACAACTGGATACGAGCCAGAAAAGCGCTAATGTTCCAGAAAGACAGCGAATATTTTCTCACAGCTTTGATTAATAAAAATATTGCTGAAACGTGGGCCTTGTTAAATAACTGCACTTATGGAAAGGAGCCCATCGCCCAGATTAACCGCCTAAAAGAACATCAGCGGCTACAACATTTTTCTGAACTGTATGCCGATTCAAAATTTGACAACTACATATATGCACAGTGATCCACCTTTTTGTGTTCATTAGAATGCTTGGAAGTAATAATTGAGGACCTTATTAAGAAATCCAGCTCATCATGTGCTGCTGGTCCTGACGGCTTACATAATGTCATGTTTAAGCCACATTCTAACCTTTGGGTGACCATCCTGCATAAAATCTCTTGATATATTTTACTAACCCGTATCCCCGGTCTCTTGGTGTACACTGTTAATCATACCCATTTTATGTTAAAAGTATTGAAAATGTGATTAATTTCAGCTGAATCATTACAAATAAGGGTGCCTGCCCTCTTTGTCTCCTCAACAAGTCTTGCTGATGAAAGATGTGTGCATGGCTAGCACTGTCTGAGCAGCAAGCCTGCAAATGATGAGGTTTTAAGTTCATACATTATGTACGTGCAAAGAAAACATTTGCCTCCCAAAATCTCACAAGAAAATACTTAAAAATATCTGCCAATTAACTTCACAAATCAGGCGTGTCTCTAGTAAGTAGTGTTAGTGGTGGTGGGTGGGTGGACACAGGAAACACTAGTGACACCCACACCAAATGACAGATTTAGAATTAAATGGAATATTGAATGAATTTAACATTTCTGTGGGACGCGATCCAGGACACACTGCAATGTAAAAGTGATATGATTTTGAACATTATGACTCATTTTTGAAGTGCAACATAATTCACAGTTTCTTTCTTGGCACTATGTTTGGAGCAACACTTTTGCCTTTTAAACCATGAATGAATTCGACGTGTTCTATAGCACACACTGAACGTAAACACTTGTTAGTGGCAACAATTATGGAAACCATGCATAGTGATCTACAGCAATGTGCTTTTATTCATATTATCTGGTCATGCGGGGGAAAAGAGGGAGTTTGAGCCCTGCTTTGCTGGTTCCCATGTTGATATCAACTGCACATCACTAAACGGTGTACGTGGATTAAAAGTGGACATGTGCTGTTCGTATGAGTTGAAACTCCCCAGATGCTTCTACCATAACTATTTGAAAAGCTGACAAAGTCACACAAATAGCATGTACATCTACATCAAAATAGAAAAACAAGTATTATCTGCAAAGACTGCCACGTGATACTTGCTGCAAATACTGTAACCATTCAGCTGGGCTTAGTCAGTGCTATTCTGTGCTTTCAGCCTTAACCATATATTTAATGAGCAGGACCCCGAAAAAGATGTAACAGTTGTCCCACAGTCCGTGCAAAATATTGAAATATGAGGATTCCCCTTATTTAGCTGATTTCAACACTCCTTAATTTCAACTCCTGCACAGTCCCTAACTGACAGACCAACGTTCCTGTTCAGTGTCTTGCTCTTCCCTGATCAACTGCCATTGCTGTCTGAAAAAGTCACAGGCATTCATTCATGTGTTTGTTTTCCAGTAGATGAATATCCCAAATGCTGTTCCTCTCTGATCTCTGAATCCTAAATGTGGTCACCCAAGCATACATAACTTTGCAAACAAATTACAACATAAACCATGCAATGACAAAGTTCTATTCTACTTTTCTGGAAATCTCACTATCTCTGGAGGCATTTGTAGGACCCGGATTTACAGCATCACAAGACTATATCTGACAAATCTTCCTACTTTTCAAACCCAATGCCATCTCTTTATATATCAACCCAGCAAAATGTCAAATGCCCTTCAAGTTTTGCTTGTATCTCCCAAGCCAATATCCTTTCCTGCATCCCTCTTTGCTCTGCACCTGTAAGCATTTCACTCTCTCCCCACCATCCTTCTGTTCACCACCTCTCACTCTAGCCCTTCTACTCTTCAATTCTCCTCCCCTAAATCTGCTAATGAATTAGCATTCATCCTTCGCAGCACCAAATCATACTCTAATCCTACAGACCTATTTGTTACCCAAACGGTCAAAGACATAGGGCCTCATTACAAGGTTGGAGGTAGCCTTGCCGGTAAGACTGGCAAGGCTACCTCCAAACTTTCAACAGAGACCGGCACCCATGAATGTGCAATTACTGGGGTATTCTGGCCCCACCAGACCCGGTAATTGCCCTTTCGCGGGTGCCAGAAACGGGTGATCACCATTCCCATTGAGCTCCATAGGGCCTGTAGCACTGGCACGGTTCATTACCGTGCTGGTGCTACAGGCAAGATGTGCTTGTGGGTGCCTTTCATTCCACCAGGTCAGGCCTGATAAGCGTATCGCTACCGTTGAATCCGGACCGGCAAGCTCATAATTAGGCCCATAGTCTCAATCACCTTCCCATAACTCTTTGAGGTTTATCACCACTCTCTCTGCTGTACTCTTCCCTGCCTCCTTCAAATTAGCAACTGGCCATCCATTTTGAAGAAACACTTTGCTGTGCCACATTTACTGACAAATTATTGCCCAGTTTCTTCCCTTCCCCATTAACCAAAGGTCCTTGAATAGGTGGTCTTCAAATGGATCACTAAGTACATTAAGGATAATGGCTTTGGAAATCCAGTTCAAGCTGCCTTCAGTACTAAACACTCCAATTAGACTGCACTCATGCATGTCTCCAACTTTCTGTCTGATGCTCACCACTCCAAACCCTCTTCTATACTTATCGTTTTCGACATTGTTGCTACTTTCGACATGTTGACCAATCCCCTCTCCTCCTCACTTTCCAGGACCTTGGGTTTCAGAAATCTGCTTATGCCTGGACCTAGTTCTAGCTAGACTGTTGCTCCTTTAAAACTCCTGGAACTCACAACCCTCTGACCCCACCCCTTTTCCTGTCATTGTCCCCCGAGCATCAGTCCTTGGACTTCCTATTTTCATCCTCTATACCCATGTACTAGGAAGTCTTATCTCATCATGTGGCATTCATTGTCACTTCTTTGTTGACAACACTCAAACAATGTTCGACTTTCCCTCCTTGACCCCAGCTAGCTCAAAACAGATTACGAAATGGAGCACCACAATCTGTCATTTGATGGCTTCCCCTTTCTCATTTGGTACTCTTCAAAAATTGAAGTAATCTTTCTCCAAGGCCATTCCTACTCTCTCCTCTCCCACTTAATTCCCCTATTGTTTTGCTTCTGCAGCCAAGTTCACAATCTTGGGCTCTTTTTTAAAAGAGAGCTCTGACTGCAAAAATGTGTCAATACCATTGATGGTGAGGCTCATATTAACCTTCACAGCATTCAGGAAATGCATCAGTTCTTCCTGTCACCTCTACAAATACACTAATCTTCACCCTTGTGTTCTGCAACCTCCACTACATGTTACAGCTACTCCTTGATCTTCCTCTCTACTCCCTCCTTCACCCAAATAAACTCGTCAACTTTGCTACTCACAGTCCCTTGAACTTACTGAGATCCCCCCCCCACCCCACCTCTGCATATTTTCTCTATGTTGGCTGGATCTCCATGCACAATTGAAAAATGTCAAGAACCTTCTCCAGTGCTACTAAGCTATAAATGGTCTTTCCCCTCAGTACCTTTCTGACTGTATCATGTTCTACTTACCACCTCATTCCCTCTGCTCCTGCTGTGCTCTCAACCTTACGTTACTCTGCCCAGTGTGCCTCCTCTCGATTCTCCTCATTCACCCTGTTATCCCTGCTGCATTGCAATCGTCTGGATTTTTTAAAACTAAGCTCATAAGTCACGCATTTGCTAAAGAGGGAGCTCCCCTGTCAACAACTCCCGCACTACCTGACCTCACCTCTCCCTCAGGTGTTTACGCAATAATGTAATGATGTGAATATGTATACTTTTACAGTAGTCCACTTTAATATGATGCACTTGCCCCACTTGGTTAATGGCATTTCTGTAAATCACCTGTTCCTTATATATTTATTTTTTGGGGGTTTTTTTGTTCACGGTTTATGTGCCACTTTGTTCACACCCTCATAATGAATTGTACTCATCCTTGTGCTATTAAACAGGCACCCATCAGGGGAATGCATCCGCCTGCATAAATGTGTTATTGTAAGTCACTTCAAATTCAAAATTGGCATCCCTGTTCTTCAAATAAATACAAATACACAAATACAGATACTATACTCTAAGAGACGCAAGCATGAAATAAGCACACCACCGGCCTTCTCAACTGCGTGCGTGAACCTTTGAATAACATTCTGATACTACTTTATTAGCCCCATCTCTCCTGCACATCAGGAAGGAACCGAAAAACCTGATGTTGAAGGAACGACTGTCAGAGATGTGCACCCATATTTATGCAATGAATTGGAGAGCATGGACAATAATCATGCATTTCGTGGAATGTATTTTACAATGCTTGAACGCACAGGCAGAAGTGACAAATCAGCTGCGAGTTCTACAGTGCACAGCAGGACAAACATGCCTTGCTCTGTTCATTCTGGTTGACATTGACAGGGTGTTACTGAAAGGTTTACACTTGTGAGGGCTCAGTTCCTTAACATTGACAACTTTACATCAGAGCTTGGAGCAGTTTGGTGGATCATAATTGGCCCTTTATTTTTGAATAGTGCAGATACATGTGAGCAGACATCTTTCAAGCTGGCTCATGTTCGTGTAGAACTTAAAGGCTACAAGTAGATACATGGATTTTACAGTTACATGATAGGATTCATATCATCCAATTTAAGTACATTTTAAATATACATTGCTGCCTATTCTTCCAGTACCATGTGTGGCACTTCGAGCCAGTCCTGATTTTATTTTCTAAATGCATGCTGGAACTTGTAGTTTTGTTTTCGCCAATTCAACGATGGGCCTACAAGTCCCCAGCATACAGTGGGATACAAAAAAACCGAACTGGTTCCAGACATCACTCAAATAACTGGGAAACCTGAGAGCTATTAATATAGGACAAGAGAATGTCTGATTAACAGAAACATTTTTGTTTGAAAACAACCAGAATGGAGGCCTGAAATACACTACATATGTGCATAATTACTAGTCAAACTAAAGCAAACCAGCTTCTCGTGGTGTGATATTACTGTCTACAATTTTCTTGGAACATGTTGGATGCTTCCATTGTCTGAGAAGGAAAAGCTGCATGCGTTTGTGGTTTAAGTGCATAGGAAACTGCATTGGTAACAATGACAATATTTGGGTTTCCAGCCTTCTACATAGGTAGAATTCAATAAGTGGATTCTGCTTAACCCTTCAAAAAGGCACTTTCATTGTACGCCAATGTCTTTATCAAGCAAAAGAAACATCCAACAAGGTTTTCCCCTGTCACCTTTATTTTTTGCCCTTTACTTTGAACCTTTCACATAGTCTTCATCAGGCATGGCTATTATACCTTTCAGCAGAGGAAACTGGGAGACGATCATGTTTGCAATCTATGCAGATTTTATTTATCTATTTATTGTGCATTTGTAAGGCACTTATACATCAAGAAATTGTGTTTCAAAGCGCCCACAGAGCAAACAGGGAAGGAACAAGACAACATAAGGCGTATAGAATAAAACTGATGAACAGGAAAGAGGCAGTCCTACTAGGCCCTGTGAGCATTCTGAACGAGCAAGTGCAGAGAGAGAGAGAGAGAGAGAGAGAGAGAGAGGATAAGGGAAGGGGTACGTTTTAGGAGTTCCACAGAGGGAAGTGCCAGGAAGTCAGTTGCAAGCAATAGTTAAGTGCCTGGCCGAGATCACTAGGTAAGCAGTGATCACTTGCCAATACAATAACTGCAGGCCTGTGAGACAACACATGCTAGTGGGGGCCCAAGGGCAAGTACTGATAGGGAGCAGAAATCTGAGGGTGATTGGGCAGAAGGCCAGGGCCCAGAAGGGTATATAAGTGGCCCAGGCCACCAATCTCAGTGACTGTGGGGTTTTAGCATGGGAAGGGTAGGGGGAAGGAGGAGGAGAAGAAGAAAATCTTGGCTTCTGGAATTTTAGGCAATTTGACTCAAGACAAAGAGGAAGGGGGAGGCTGTTCCATAGGAGGGAGCCAGCCGAGGAGAGAGAACAGCCACCAGCTCACTGTTACAGAAATGCTTGACACCCTGAACTTTGGGGCCGGAGAGGATACAGATCTGGAGTTAGAGTATTTGGTGAGAGCAAGTTATAGTCAGTGTGGCCCTCGGCTCCAGACCGCCTCATGGATTTTGCAGGGGGATTTGAATTTGATCCCTGCAGCAACCGGGAGCCAGTGGAGATATTTTAGGGATGGAGAGATGTGGTCCCTGGGCTTGAGGCCAAGGATAAGTCTTGCAGACCTATTCTAGATAAGATGTAGAGAGGAAGATGGTAGATTAAGGAAGAGGCTGTTGCAGAAGTCCAGCCCAGGGAATACCAGAGCTCTCGAGACATTGAGCCTCTTTGGAAAAGTGAGGAAAGGAAGGATAACTCTGAGAAGGTGGACTTTAAAATTGGCCTTATTGGCAAGGTCCAGGATGTGAGGGAGGAAAGAGAGAGGGGAGTCAAATATGACTCCCATGTTTCTGGATTCAGATGCAGGAAAAGGGGGAGAGCCCATAGAGGGTGGCCAGTGTGAATGGAGGAGATGGGGAGAGGGAGTCCAAATAGGGAGGATTTCAGTCTGACAGGCATTGAGGCAGAGATCATTAGAGGTACACCAGGACTGGATAGTGGATAGGCAGTCAGGAATGGTAGAGGACGTCATGAGAGGATCAGAGGGAAGGTTGAAGAAGAGTTGGACATCATCTGCATAACACTGGAAGTGAGGGGAAAAGTGAAAATAATGTGAGCAAGTGGAGCGAGATAGACGTTAAAGAGCCTGGGTGAGTGGTTGGAAACCTGATGAATGCCACAGGTGGAGACAGATGTGGGAGATGAGAAAGAGCCCAGGATAACCTTGGACGGGTGGTCAGTGAGGAAGGAGGTCAGCCAGTCCAGTGCCTGCTTTGAGATCCCAAGGGTATCATGGAGCCGTTTTATGAGGATGGAGTGATTGACCGTATCAAATGCAGATGAGAGAACGAGTAGAATGAGAACAGAGAGAGACTTAGAGTCAACAGATGTACACAGTCCTTAACAGGTCTTCAGAAGACCAGTTTTCGTACCTTTGGATGCTCAGAATCCAGATTGATGTTTGTGTAGGCAACCAATAAGCTCAGTATGCTGGGTCAGTTGGGGGAAGACCAGTTTCTCTAGGAGTTTACAAGAGGAAGGGAGCGATAGAGATGGGGTGGTAGTTAGCCGGACTTGAGTGGTCAGCGGAAGACTTTTTCAGGAGGGGGGGCGCACATGAGAATGCTTGAGGGAAGAGGGAAAAGAACCAGTAGCAAGAGTGTGATTGCAGAAATCAGTAAGTGCACAGGCAATGCAGTCGATGTTGTCCTTAATAGTTCTTGAAGAACAGGGGGAGATATCATTTTACGTTCTCAAATTTTTCAGAGCAGGGATTCCAATAAAATAGAATTTGATTTATGTGAGAAACCTGAGGGTATTCTCCCAAGTAGACTTTGAGAATACTTTATTCAGGTGGCCAGGGAAGGGCTGGAGCTCTCAGATTCCAACCCTGGGGGTGAGAAAGTGAGGTTGGATCACCTGAGTAGGGAGCCTGGGGTTTATGCTCCGGTGAATAACCCAGGTGAGATGCGGTATTATACAAGGGACAAAGGCGAGAAGGACAAAGTCACTGAGGTCTTTGTGGGTTGTTCCACATCTACCTGCCTTCCACCCAAAGAATCTCCCTTACCCAAATACTTGGGCGTTGCATCCTTAGAGCCCAAACCCTGTTGCACTCGGAAACCACATCTCCCAGAATCCCTGTTTTCCTGTGTCCTAATCGAATACTCCCAGTCATTCTTTTCCACATCCCTCTGGTTATTATTTCCCGAACTCCCAGTCTGCTTTGACAAAACACTACAATTTCCACAATCCCTCATGCTCATTTCACAATAAGAATCCTGGTCATTCCAATTTGTTTCACAACCCCTACAAATCTCACTCTTCTGAGTGTACCAACCTCCATAGTACGAGGGCTATAATTCCATATAACAACTTTTCCCCATCCTACCCTGTAGGATAATAGGAATCTCTACTCCCCTCCCTTTCCCAACACAAATACTTCCTTACACTGTGAAGGACAATGGACTAACAACAGAGTTGTTTACCTGACATGTCTCAACACAAGGGTCAGGCAGAGTCAGAAAATTGATGATAATTACACATACCAGACAGCCCTTATTCTTCCCCACAAGGATATAAAGCAGAGCATGGGAGTACATTTAGAGCAAGGCCGAATGCACAAGTAAGCAGCTATTCAGGACCGGCAGTTCATGCGGAGGATAAACGCAGCAAGTCCTGAAAGGAAGGAATTGTCCTTGCCCTTTTCAACTCAGGCCCGTGAAGCCTCCGCAAAGGGAATCACAAGACCGGGAACTACTGGTGTGACAAGTGTCAATGTCATACGGGTCCCTCCCGTGCTGATAGCCAAAGTGGGGAGAAGCTCTGGCTACTGTGGTGCCGTCCTTGACTCCCGAGACAAGAAACTACAGCAATTCTGCACAGCCGGTGAGTCGGAGAAAAGTGATAATAAACTGAACTGTGCTTGGCCCAAGGTTGCAAGCAGCAACATTGTATGAACAAAGAAAGTTTGTGTGTATGTTTGAACTTTAAAGCAAGCTCATTTGAGGTCCAGATGCATAGTGGTTTGACGCCACATGGGCATTCATTTGAAAGACTCTGATCGGGACCTGTTTGTTGAAACTGCAGATACAAAGCGGCCTTGGGGAAGGCCAGCGTGAGGTGTCAAAGGGGTCATATGACGGTCAAGCAAAACCCCTTGTACAATCTAAGGTATTTGACACATTGAGAAGCAAAATAATATTTTATTGATTGAACTGTGTGAAGCCTGGCTGGGGGCTTTAAGGACAGTCTGCTGGGGGTTGAGACCCAGAGCAGGGAAGAACCTAAGGGGTCTAAAAAAAATGGTTTTGAGATTGTGGCAAGTGCAGTCTCAACAGAGGGATTAGAAAGCTAGGGGAAGGGAACCACCGATTTCTGATGAGATTGTGAACATTGTGAACTAAGGCAAGTGTGAACCGGACTGGAAAGCTAGGGGAAGGGAACCCCACTTTCTGATGTGTTAGAAAATCATGAACTATATTAAAATGGCTATGGGAACCCGACGGGGGGATGCCAAGAGAAAAAGCAACAAAAGTGAATCCTACATTGTGATAAAGCAAAGTGAACTGTGGTACAACTGGCAAATGTGAACCTGGCTGAGGGATGCCTGTGAATCGGGGTGAAGCATAATACACCCAAGAACATTGTGTTGACAAGAGTGAACCCAAATGAGGAATGTCCACATTGAATGATTGTTTGAAAAGACATTGATACTCTTGAATGTTACCTTGTGAATGAAAGGCTGTAGTGAAACCGACAGAGGGAGGCCAACACTGAGAGAAGCATTGAAGGCTGACAGAGATGAGATCCTACGATGAGAAGTAATCGCCCAATGTGGAAGATTTATTCAAGGAACTTTTTGTTTGTTGTTTTTGTGACACATCAGGTCCTCTGAGGCAAGAGACTTTGTGTGAACGAGACTTGGCCACAGAAGGCCCTGATATTTTGGAAACAAACTGTAAGCTTGTTCTAGCGAGGCCCAGGAGTGTGCTGTGCTCAGAAGTCGTGCCTTGACCCGTGCTAAAAACGGGGAAGGGAGACCCCAGCCATACCATCCTGACTTATAATTTTGTGAACACTTCTTTCTTTTCTGATGAACATTATCCCACACTCTTTTTGTAATTTAGCAGTAAGGAATGGCAATAGGTTTTTTAATATATGCCCTTTTTCTTTGACAAGATGCCACTAGGACTGCCTTATTAATATTTGACTGTCGTAGCTTGCTCCCATCCTAGATTTAGGTTTAGATTACGGTCTATTCTCACCAATTTATACAGTTTAATAAACACTCTTGAGATGTTATTACTTGTGCCCATCTTTAATGTTGCCAACATGAGTTCCTTACATTTTACGTCAGTGTGTATGTTTTCGTAGAGCGGCATGGATAAAGTCTAGTTTATATCTACTAATATTGGTAAATCAGACATTTTTAAGTTGGAAGGTCCCGCATGGGGAATAGAAGAGCTACACCTCATTGGAGGAAATTCAGGAGGGGAAGGTATTGATGACAAAGATGAATCAAAGTTGGGGGCATATCTATTATCCATTGGTGGATGTGTATCATCCATACTATCATCAGAGAGACAATGATGAGACATTTTAGAATCAATTCACTATTCAATTAGTGGATGGATGTTATTTATTTATTTATTTATCATTTAATACATTTATTAGACGCCCAAACCCTGGCATAGTTACAGAAATCTTGATTATATTGAGTGACATTCACATTACATTCAGATTAGCTTTACAGTGATATTCACATTACATTTGTACAAGGCATATTTAGACATTACATTGAGCATGTTACATATTGGCAGTACATTTCATACTTTCATTGAATAATATTGGTTACATAACCAGGTTTTAAGTAGCTTCTTAAAACACTGGTGTGAGGCTTCATTTTCGATGTGTAATGGGAATGTGTTTACTCTGTCTTTCAGGCTCGCATTTAATAAGTGGAAACTCTCCAGCAACAAGGGCAGGTGTGCTGTTCTCAAGTAGCCTGGGGACAGGAGCATTGATAAGAGTTTTTTTTTTTACTTTCCTGAGAAATATGACGTAATTACATTTAATTTCTTCATGCTTGTGTGGAATGAGTGGAATCCTTCGAGTGAGACTCACATATTGGTACTGAATAGATTCCTATCTCATTTTGCTCATTTTGTGAGGTTTTCCCAATAGTAGCAATTGGAAAAACTGAGGGTGAGGTAAGATGATCCGGTGAAGGTGGTAGAGGCAAGTTCATTGCCTCCAACATCTCAGCACTGGAAATGTAGTGACTGCTAGCCACGAAGTGGTTAGACAATTTAACACTTCTTCATTTCGGCAAAGACTTTTAGTTGGTCAATTAGTTATAATATAGCATCACACTTTGTGGACAGCAAGTGGCTAGATCAGGAATTTAAGGCAAGGTAAAACACTCGGGTAGGATCCACAGACCGGCTGCACAAACCACATGTGCAATGTAAAGGTTCAGGCCAAGGAACAATCAGCAGGAAACTCGTGGCAACTCAATACATAAAATACCAAACTCACTGCAAGATCACAACGGGATCACAGCCTGTATCTCCTCTGTATCTGCTTGCCCTCGCAGCCCCAGCAGTCCACTTACTCTGCCACTTCTGCACCACCGCTCCATGCTTGGACTGGTTAGGTTCTCAAACAAGTTCCTTGATGAAAAAAGAGAGAAATAGAAAAGATCCTCTGCTCCAGCCACTGCAGACCACTTACTCTGCCAATTCTGCACCATGCTCCAGCTTGGACTAGCCTTAAGTAGGTCCTAGCACCCATTCCTTGCTGAAAAACTCCACCTCCAAAACAAGATAAATAGAAAAGATCCTCTGCTCCAGCCACAACAGACCACTTATGATTGATTATGTTTGATTGATTATTTATAACGTGCTTAATACCCAGACGATTCAAAGCGCGGACCCGTGGATCGAACCTGTCCGTGTCATCTTGCTTCCAAGGCAAGCATGTTGCCCCTGAGCTATCCTCCCCTACCGCTTCCCCTACCACTTCCGCCCTTCACTATTGATGAAGTATAAAGATGGTGAATAATAACTTAAGTGTGATTCAGTTAATTTCGAAATTCACATAAAAGCTTAGTAACCTAACATAAATAGCACAACAACTGACCCTATAGAGCTCCTAAATGGCATCCCCTCCCTGGCAGCAAATAATAGGGACGAAGGATGACACATTACAATTATGATTTTGAATAGGTCAAAATTCACCTTAAAAGCTATAGCGTATAGATTTCTATAAACAGTTGTTTTTGGAGTTCCAGAAAACAGCCATGAACTGGGATTTCCCAGATCGTTAAGATGAGTAGCAATAACCTGGAGATGGAAGGGGAAGCAGATTTTATTCATACATCAATAATCAAAATGACTCAAGTAGTTTGGCAAAAGGGGAGTCTATTTTAATGACAAGTATATAAAACGGGGAGTACAATGAGCATCAGCAATCGTACAATCCTCTTACTCTAAACCATCTTAGTAGAAATTGAGGTTATATTGCTTAAACTCATCATCATTGACGTTGACCTGTGTCACTACCCACGTGGCAAACTACAAAAACCTATTGGAAGGAGTGATTGGTTCTAAGTAAATGTCTAAGCATAAGACCCATGTCAGTATAGAACCATGAAGGAAAGTGATAGGGTGCTTAACATCAGGTGGGGCAAATAAGCCCACCCTGAACATGGCCACTGTGAATGTCACTAAATACACAACGTTCCATTGGCTACACAAACTATAGGACCCTTGATTACATGGTCCTCTACAATTGGTTGGCTACTAACCTTCAGCAGTTCTTTTCCATCCACGTATAGCAGCACGCAGTTTTAAGGATTTCAATCAGGCAATACACCCAGGTCTCAGCCTAGCATGCAATGCACAAATGAAATACTTATTTATTGTGTCTATCAGTTCAATATTCTGAGTGATATACCACTCGTATCACACCCCTTCTCAAAATACCCCCAGGTCACAATGGACCAGGAATCAGGCTGGTTGGTAAAGGTAATGTTTATTTATTTATTTAAAATTCAAATCAAACATATGTTTTGATATATGGGGCAGCAATCACAAATTAAGTGACAATACAAATAAGAAAGTAGGTAATGCAGTTGAATTCACTGATAGCAACTCAGAATTTAAAATATCAGAGAAAAGAACAGTTTTGACTTGTTGGAAGACAGTGCTTAAGTTAAGATTTCCCCTGCAAATTTCTCAATTTACAAAGAAGCAATTCTACACAGATGTAAGTAAGCAGCAGGTATTCAGGAATGAAGAACAGTGTACAGGGTTTGAATAAAATCTTCTCTCCCCAAACAAGAGAGAAAAACGTCTTGGAAATGTTATACCTTTTATAATGACATTCGAAAAATGGCTGAGCAAAATAATGAAAAGTGTGCAAAAAGTCCTTAACTTGATATAAATCTCTATGGTAGTAATACTAAAAAGATGCTAACAAACATCAGCTATAGTATGAGCAAGATTAAATACTTTGAATCAGAATGGAAGTTTGGGAATACTTCGAATTGAAATTTGCACGTGTAAAACCTTTGCAGAAATGCAAATTCCTGCTTAATTTTCACTAAACGGTTTTAAGAAAAACGGGTCAAATACACTGTTCTTTGATGCAGTTGTTAGGTCTGAATGTAGTTAATAAAGGTCTTATGTTTAAGTCAGAGTTGAAATGGAGTCTCTAGCTATTAATTTGAGGAAGTTATGAAAGATTGAATGAAAGGTGTTTTGGGAGAATGAAGGCGCAAAAAATAAAACAAATCAATTTTTTACAATGATAATTACTCTACACTAGGGCATTCAGGCTAGGCTACCAGCTTGAGACACAGTAAACTCTAGAGTTGATCCACGGAACCAACCTCAGCACCTCTGCATCCGCCCTGGAGGACTCAGTATGATTACCCAAGGGAGGATTAAGGGTTTGGGATTTCACAAGACAAAAGGATTTTAAAGAAGTTATCACTAGCATAAGGAATCAAAGGCAAGGTTTCAAGACTGGGGTGACAATATTAAAAGTTCTTAAGTTAAAGATAGGATGGGTTATAGATTGGGATAGGACAATGTAAGGCAAGATATGCTATTGTTACTGTGATTCCTATTGATACTTACAGTCCACTTTAAGATTTTGGACCGTCACGGGTTCTGGTCATCACGGATCGGGTTGACAGACAGCAAGGCACTTCTGGTGGGATAAGTCAGCTGGGCGGTTCTCGTAAACTGGACTGTCACCTCAGACTGGACTGGATTGGATTGGCCCTCTTGGTTGCTATACACTGTAGATCAGTGGGATGGCGAGGTTCAGCAGGCAAGCATTAATGGTAGCAAGCCAAACTGGACCAAAATGTTTCCCTTAAGTTTTGGGATGGTTTCAGTATTTGGGCCTTGCTGAAAAAGAGTTCAGCAATGCAGAGGCCTTGGCTTTGTAAGGAAATCTAGAATCAGGAACAAGATGGAGAATTCAGGAACAGGGTGCCATGCAGAAATCAGGATGGAGTCAGGAATCAGTATGTGTCTGTGTGTTGTGAGGTTCCCTTATTTATCCTGCCAAATGACATCACTAAGTTTATGGTAGAGGCAGACTTAAGTCCCATACCAACAAGGCTATGATTGGTCAAAGGCACAGTTCACACCTTGCTTTTTGCTAGTTGGATGACAGAAAGGGTTGTCATGTTTTATGATGTAGAGAACAAAGCACACAAATAAATAGGTTCAAAAACACTGCGCTCATACAAAAGAACTCCCGTAGTTTTTGTAAACTCTGCACTTGTTTAGAGAAGAAATTACTCTTACAAGTTAAATCATAGAGAAAAAAAAAAATCTCTCAGAAATGTTTTTATGTTAGAATTGTATGAGTCAAGAACATAAAAACACAATTCAAGGAGAAATCAGACATCAAAATGGTTTGTTAGACCACAACAGAAACAAACAAAGATATGTTTTCAACACACTGTACCAAAACATTTTTGGGACAATATCACAGTAGTGTGCATGTAACAAACCCAACCTCTATGAGGGTTTGTCAAAGTGGCACCAATCAATAGTGTAAAGATTCAGAACAGGATTCTTAAAACAACATAGAACAACTGTAAGGACACAAAGAGAGTTTTGCATGTGTGGACAGCAATGGATGTGCTATAGTTTCATGGAAGTAGTGCGTCTACACCAGGTGTTTCGGTCGTCTGGAGTTGGGCTAGATGAGCCTCATCTTTAACACGCCCATCATCAGGACGGGGTTCTGTGTGAAATGACGTCTGTGCTGCAGGGGAGGGAGACCACAGTCAGAGGGATGTATGAGCGAAAATATAAATAATTTAAACTGAATTAATCAGAAAGCTGTGTAGTTAGTTAAATCAAAAACACACAGCTTACCACAGGCATCTTCTTCTGGTTGTATAACCCATTTTATAGTTTCCACAGGCTTCTTGACTTGTTTCTACTTTGGTCTCTATTTTAATCTTTGCCCTTGAGTGTCTGTTAATAAATCTCCATGCATATGTGGCATACTTATAGTTGAGTTTGAACAGTGGTTACATTTTGACCATACATCATCTCCATTTCTAATCGGAAAAGTTCCAAATCTGCTTAATCTGATCTCAGATTTAAGGGTGCCTAGCTTTCAATATATGCTGGAATTTGTTAACCAGAGCGTAAAGCCCCTTTCCTTCTTCCATTGTCTAGAAGCATTCACCATCCTATGTAGTGTATTCTTTAATAGACCACTGTTGACCCTTATGATGGAAAGTCCCAACATTAATATTCTGCATTTTTCCCCAGAGTATAAGTGAAAGGTTGGCCTTGGGCACAAAGACACCACGCTGTTTAGATTCACACCAGCACATCGGGAGCACATGCTACATTGCAATACTACATAGTTGTAGAATGCCATCTGCGTAAGGAGGACATTCCAAACCTTTTTTTAAATGTGTAGCACAAAATTAGGTTGGATATTCTGCTTCAGAAAGTGTTCCCTGCTAATCAGGCTCACTTTCAACATTTTCTGTGATAAAAAGAATGGTAACACTGCTGTGACTGCCTACTGACAAACGCAAGCTGTCCTGTAGTTTAGAAACCTGGCAGTTACAGTGTAACATGTGCACAACTGCAAACAGACTACTGGAACCCAAAGATCCAAAAGCCAGGGTTTCCCCCAACTGTTGGCAACCCTTATTCAAATTATATATAGCTGTGCACCTCCAAGGCAATTTGGCAGATTAATGAATACATACAAGCCATATCTGGTTTGAATTAGTGGCTTATGGAAATATACATGTAGATTGGCCAAAAAGCTTTTGATGTCATTTTATTATCATCCTGATTATAGTGACTGATTTCACAGTCAGAGTTTTATGTACCACTATCTGGGGCTGTGTTTCACTGACAATAGACCATTGGGTACAACCCTGGGAGCTCTCTTTATTCTCTGCTAGGAAAGCCTTGCAACTTTCAAGAGAAAAGGATATATCTCAGGGGTAACAGGGTTTCAAAGAAAACCCCTAGCAAGAGTAACCAAAGAGAGAAATTACAGCCAGGTGGTGGGGGCGGGGGGACCATCCCCTCATTTTGGAATTTCTCAGGGCATTTGGACTTTCTGTGTTTTTTTTCCATGCTTGGCAAGACATTTTGTCACAGTAACAAATATGTGAACCTTACAGAGGGCTTGACATAGACCAATCCACTGAGGAAAAATTAATATATAAAGCGGATGGAGGAATATCTAATTGAATCATCATCTGTAGACACCAGAAGAAAACATTTTCAATGCGTACCTTACTTGAGGACAATGTGTCCAAAGTTCTTCATGGTAGAGGTAAAGATAAAGCCTTATCAGAAGGGAGCAATCTCGCCTCACTCATTAAGAGGATCACTCACATAGGCTTGTTGTTTGTACAAGGCCTTCCCTTTTACTGGAAATGTGTACCCAGGATTCTACCTAGCCCCTGCAGGTACTCTCTGGCAACCTCCTTGGTTAGGAAGGGTGGAACAATGACTTACCTTAACTGTGAAGACTGTGGACTTGGTCCCCAACAAGCATGAATAAAAATAACAGTGTGGGTCTCTGTTTCCCACCTCAAATAACTTTTGAACTAATTTGATCAGTTTTGAGCTACTGCAAAACCTACAGTGCTGCCTTCCACTATCCTTCCTTTTTGAACTGCTCCAAGCTGGAAAGCTGCTGATGATAACATTGCCTGCCTGCACTCCAGCCATCTATGATCTAATCACTGCTGCAGAACTGCATTACATTGTTGGAAGTAATTAAAATGAATCTACTAATTTGAGCTGCCAACCTGGCCATTGCCTGCCTGCTCTCCAGCCAATTCAAGGTGATCACTACTACAAAACAGCATCACAGCAGTTGTCTGTGTCAAACCAGCTTGACCATTTTAATGCCTTTGCCATCCATTGGGAGCACTAGTCTTCATTTTCTTGAAGCCTACTAGACCATTTGGAATGCACTCATAAACCCTACTCAATGCCTGATTTCAAGGGGTCTAGTTACGTTATAATGCCCACTTTATGCCAATCCATACCTTTTTACCTTGATTGGACCTTTCTGCTTTTTTGATATCACATAAATATTGTTTAGATGCTTCTTTTCTAGCTTTATCCCCTCTTGAAGAATAAATATAGCCAGCCCTCATCCCATGTTACCATAAGAGGCTACATTAATTGCAAAATCACAATCACTGATGTTTGTGCTATTTGCTCCACAGTACCAAAAAAAACGTGTCCATGTGTCCTGCCAAAACCGCCCATCCTGGATCAATTTCACATCATTTAAGACAGTGCAATTCCCTCCCTGTTTCATCATCTATCCATTTATGTGAGACAAAGTGACAACATCCTGCCTGGTGTCCTATACAGTCTGTGAACCGTATCAACCAAAATGGGAGGGCTACTTTCCTCTGAATTCCTGTTCACAAACATTTGATCTATTGTTTTTCTGGCAAATCTGCATGTGGGTCCTTTGCCCAGGTAATGTTTTATCTTTGCTAAGTATGTGGCATCTTCTGACCCAAGAAATAGATGTTCAAATGGGGGTTAGCATGGTCTAGTGAAAAATGCTTTGTTTTTATATGTTGGGATAACAGTGCCACAAACCGCACAGAAAAACACTCATAGAGACCATTCAAGAGGTTTCTTTTTCTTTGTACGAACGAGGGCTGTCCCCCTCTCTCTTGTCTGTATTTGACACACCTCCCCAACACAGCCATATCTAACCCCTACAAAGTGCTAGTAAATGTTGACCCCTACTGTTTTGGTACAGATGGTATGCTCCGATGCTGGCTGTCTAATCTCCCTCTGGGACTGCTTAACTGTCCCTCCTCTATCCAAGAGTTTGTGATCTAAAGGAAATGTGGATAGTGCCATGTTCTTACTCTGGTTTCCATCAGGCTGTACTTGCACATCCACTCTCACCTCTCTCTCTCTATTGTGACTTCCTCCTGCAAACTCTTCCCTCATTTTCTTCCATCCCATCAAAGATTCACTCCTCCTGATCTTGCCTCCACCCTTTGATGTTAGTTGTCCTCCCACTCTACTGTACTACATTTCTTCCAGGCTACTACTCCCCTCCTCTACACTAGAACTACTCTCCTCCTTCCAAAACGAATCCCCTCATCCTACAGCCACCCTCATACTTCCACTACAACTCTCATGTGCCCACTCCTACTCTCCTCCCACCAACCTCTCAACCACCCCCATTTACCCGGTAGCAATTTGTTCAAATTCACTCCTTATATTACCCTTGCTACTCCTCATCACACAAACAAGCACACTCACATTGTAGAACCACTTCCACTCCTAAGCTAAGACCTCTCCTGCTCCATGAATCTCCTTCAAAAGCCATCCCTCCCTCCTTCCATCTGCTGGTCGCTTGGTCATCCTCTGCCGTCACCTCTGACCTGAAACAGAAAGTTCACCCTTCCTTCTTTCTGTCCCCTGTTTAAAACCCAAGGTTGGAGATAGAGGTTAAAGAGATACGGGTTTGTCGACAAACATACTGGCACAAGGTGGGCAGGAATTGGGGCTTTATCTGCTTCCGCTATCCACCTCATGGTGTAGGACTGGCTCTGGATTGCTAACTAGTAGGCTTCCAACCCTGACTGAAGGTGTTATTGTCCCCTATTCATAAGGCCAGGATACTGAACTTGTCACACAGCAGAAACTTGGGGAGAAGATATTTCTTGGTACAGGCATGTGTTTTTTTCAAGCACAGAGATACAATATTTGACATGCATCCCAGTACACAAACATGCATAACAAAACGCTTTGTACACAATTTTTACTTACCCCAATCCCATGAACCCTTTTTCTTAACTTTACAGATCATATTATGAATCTACCTCAAGTGAGAATTTCATGCAATTTGCACTTTAGAAATGGTTACGTAAAGTAAAGCACTATGCACTTTACTGACAAGCATTAGACATGTATTTGTACGCAAGGCTTGATAGATTGTAAAAGTTCAGATTTTTGTCTGCACATAAGGCTCATACATTGTACTCTACAATCCTGCTCAAAGTAGCCTCACTAACACACAAATGCCTCAACAACGCTGCCCCCTGCTACTTAGTCGATAGAATAAGTAAACACACCTCCAACAGACCTACTAGAACCCCCAACATTAATCTTCTCAGAGTTCCCAGATTCAAACTCACCAAAATGGGTGGCAACAGCTCCCAGGTGAAAGCAGCACAACACTGGAACTCCCTACCACCTTCTCTAAGAACACCCCAAACCTACACACACGTTAGACGTAACTACATACACTGGATAAAGAACAATGACCGCTAATTCCATTCATCCCACCTCACCGCTACCTACCTGTAAATATGTATATTTGGAAATCCGTAAACTTTTGCCTTTTTCATGACTGCAACGACATTCGTAATTTAAGTAGTAGCATTGTTTACTTACTTTATTTTTTACCTCAGGTCAACATTTAAGTATGAGTGGTACAATTTGGTAAAAATGCCCAAACCAACTACATATTATTGAACACACATTAGAATGTACAAACGCCTGCAATCTACCTATATTCCTATGGTTAGGTTATGCTCCAACATAAGAGTATCAGTAATAATGTGCATGTGAGAGTCGTTGTAATACCCATTACAAAATGGCAACCATGTCAACAGTAAAAATAGGCAAAGAATTGGTGGCAATTAGTTTTAGTTTTAGTTTATTCATTTGTATTGCGCACCAGACCCGAGTGTATGAGGGCGCAGGAGCAACAAGGTTATTCGCAGCTTGGTTACATGTTACAATGCAGTGCAGTAATTACAATGGTTTTATGGATACAATGCAGTATATACAGTGGATAATAGATGATTGAAGCAGTCATGAAAAAGGCAAAAGTTTTGTTTGTTGAACGCAGCCTACGCACGGAGACAGAGAGAAAACACATGCAGGAGGGATTTAACCTGGAAATTATGCAGGCAAACAATCAAGATTTGAGAAGATACAGGGACGATGTAATGAATGAAGGAAATTCATTTGCTGGCCAGATTTGAAAAAGGCATATAGGATGCCGAAACACGTGTCATCAAAAGGTCACCTCTACGGGAAAGTACCTTAAGAATAAAATACGAGCACAGCTATGAACACATTCTGTGGCGCTGGTATTCTTTTGTGAGAGTCATTCTTTATTTTTGATATAGGAGGTGGGGAATTGATCCTCTTTTTACTCTCACGCAAGCAACACTTTGAACACTGTACTTTGAAACTGGTCGCAGGTTTAAAAAGGTTGATGTCATAAAAACCTCACTGAAGATAAACACTTTTGAATACTTTCTAGTTCCCACTCTCCCTCCTCTCACACTGACTCCTCCAAAAGCTCATCACCTCTCCCAGCTTCTTCTGCTTTCACAAGCATCTGCTGTCATTTGTTTCACTTTTGTGCTCTAGCTGGCTACTGTCTATTCCACATTCTTCGAAAGTTTGGGAACCTCTTCACTGCTTTACACGATGTGATATCCAGTTGTTTACTGCCTCTCTCAACTTCCTCGCCCATTTGGATACCAACCACTTTTCCAAGTAATCCTTTCTACACGTTTGGGCACCCTCCTTCTCTCAACTCCTCAGGATTCTTCCTGTCACTTCTCCTGATCCACTTGGTCCCCATTTGAACTCCAATTAAACTTTGTAATAGTCTCCTCTTCAACAATACTCTCTCTACTACTTTCCCCTTTTCTGTGGTTATCACGTCCATTCTCCTGTCCCATTGCCAGCTCCTTCTCCAGCTCTTCATTCCACTGAAATACATTCTGATTACCTTCACTATTGTTGTCCACCTCTGTCCCCCACCTTGATTTCTCCTCCACCTGCTCTTTTCAATAAAAGGGCACCTCCTGCAACACCTATACGTCCATTCACTGGCTGTCTTCATTTCCAGCCATCCATAAATTAATTTCTGGCTCCGACAACAGTAGCACAGTTGTTTTGAAAATCCCTACCCCTTTTAAAGTTGCCTGACTCCTCCTCTTGTACTGTCCTTTTCATGGTTGGGGGCTGAATTGTGTATCTATTGGGACTGTGTAGGAATTGGCTTGATCTTTCTAAGCCCTGCTCTTTCCTTAAGTGCAGAAACAGATCTTAGATTTACACAACTCTCTTGGTTGTAAATGCATACAAACACAGGGCACGAGCAGCTGATATTTCTCTTTTGCCACAGCTACGGTGATGGTGGTAAACCTACCTTCCTTTGTTCTATTAGTATGACGATTTGACAAGTGTCCCCCTACTTGTGGTAGCACAGTGAGATGGTATTTGCTAATATTATTTAGGCCAGGGTCTTTCATGCTGGCTGGAGGTTTTCTTAAAGGTCCTGTCTGTACTGTGCTTTTTAGATGTCAGGCCCTGCCATACAGGTGGGATAACTTAAAGGTGACCAGATAATCCTCCTCATAGTGCCCATGGGTCCATCATCACATTGCGTGAGTTAACCACCAGTCCCCTTGATTACCCCACTAACTGTCCCCAGAGCCAGACAGGGACCTTTGTCAGAATCCCAGGATGTTCCATTGCTTGTAATGTCTGCTCCCTATTAACACCTCCTGACATGATCACCAGAACCCATTTGAGCACTGTGAGAACCACTGTGATTCAAAGCACCTGTAACCTCTGTACATGTGTGCGTGAGCAACCCTTCACCTCTTGGCAGTTTACCTTGCACCCTGTATAAGAAAAGTAAAAATGTGCATATGTGACTTTCGATGGTCACCATCGGGGCTTCCCCTCGTGTTTGTAAATAATGGGCTCCATACTGTGGTCCTGAACATAGCAAGTACTGGACGTCCTATTGGCCATGGATAACCTCAGAAATGTCAGCATTGTGGAACCACTCAAATGAAGATGATTGGAAACAGGCTGAGCCTGTCATGAGCAGTTCTTCAAAATCTAAAGATCATGAAAGCATTTGATACAGCCATATTGTCTTCCTTGCATGCCAAAGTAGTATACGTGGCTCTACAGCCATACCTCTTCAACCAGTAGGTAGTTGAGAGTTGGGGATCTCTTAAGCCAGAGAGACCTCATTACCTAAAACCATTATGTGCCCTGAACTATAGTGAATGAGAACATTCAGTTCAATTCAATTATCTATTCAGTTTGTTGACATATAAACACAGTCAAAGTTACATAGCACAATTCTTCCATTATCGTTATTATTATTATTATTATTATTATTATTATTAATAATAATAATAATAATAATAATAATAATAATAATATTATTATTATTATCATCAGGGTATTTATTGAGTGCAGACCTAGCATCAGGAAGCAACAGAGCGCTTCACAATCATGGGGGAAGAATAAGGTTAGGGAGCATAGAAACAAGGGAGTGGGGAACTAAGAACAGGGAAGGGAGGGCAATAGTTATAAATGGATCTACAAGTAACAAGTGCTGGAAACAGTGGGGATCACCCAGTCTTGTGTTTGGTGGAGAGAGGACGGTGTATTGACCTAGGTGTTTGGGAGGAGCCATTTCTTTAAGAGTAGGGTCTTGAGCTGTAGAGGTGAGGGAGCAAGTCAGATGTTGATAGGGAGGAGGTTCAAGAGTCTTTGGGCATACAAAGAGAATATTTGTCTTCTGTTATTTTCCTTCCTACATCAGCAGAGTTGAAGTCTGCATATGTCTTTAATTCTGGTGGATCGCAGGCCTCCGGAGATGCTGAGTTTCTGAATGAGGTAGCTTGGCGACTTCAGGGTGACAAGCTTGTACAGAATGCAGCAGGATTTGGCAATTATATGGGTTTGCAGCACAAGCCAGTACAGTCCGATGAGGGTCTGGGTGATGTGGTCGAATTCGTGGAGTCCTTTGATTAGTCATGCTGCAGCATTCAGGGCACATCTCAGGGGAGCCATTGTAATTGGACAGCAGATCTGAATTTGTTTTCTGAGATGAAGAGCTTGATTTATCGTGGGGGGGAACGTTGGTACCAAGCCATTGCTATGCACTGTTTGAAAGAGAGTTGTCTGTTGATTTCGAACACAAGGGACTTGGCATCGGAGGCCATCTTGGGTGTAAAGCCCTCCATGTGCATTGCAGAGAGACAAGTCTGAATGTCCAGGTGTTAGGTGTTATTGGTCAGCAGTAGGAATTCAGTCTTGGAGCGGTTGAGCTTCATGTAAGAACTGGACATCCATGACTGGATCAATGAGAGGCAGACCATGAATCTGGGGATGTCTTCAATGGAAGATATCTTGAAGTAGAGCTGCATGTCATCTACATATTAGTGGATGTGGTTGTTGTATGGAGTAAGCAGTGTTCTAAGCAGCTCCATGTGAAGATTGAAGATCACAGGGGAGAGGATGGTTCCTTGCAGGACTCCACAGGAGATGTGTAGAGTTGGTGATCTGGAGGAATCCATTTGTACAAACTGGTGGCAATTAGCTAGGTACAATTTGAACAAGCTGAGGATGATCTTGATGATCTTCATGCAGCAATGTAGATTGTCAGGGAGTGGCTGGTGGTCTACAGCTTTTTCTGTGCTGCATCTGGCTCTAAAATCAGATTGGTAGGACTGAACAAGGTTGTTGGTTTTGATGTTGTGACTACTGCTTTCTCAACAATATTACCTAGGAAGAGAAGATGAGAGATGGGACAGTAGTTGCTGATGTCATCAGGGTTCAGTGTTTGATTTAGGGAGCTGTTGATGATTGTCATGTAGGGGATGAGTGCTTCAATCGGAAGTATTGAGTATGGAAGAAGGGAGGATGTCTTCTGCATATGATGTGGCCTTGAGGGATGCTAGAATGGCAGTAATGTCTTCAGTAGTGAGTGTCTTAAAAGTTGTCCAGGTGGTTGTGGTTTTATGAGATGGGATGTGTAGTGTGCTGTCTCTTGTAGTGTTGGTGTCTATGTGTTGGAGGATCATGCTGATCTTACTGAAAAAAGAGTTGATGGTGGTGGCTTTCTCGATGCAGTGCGGAATGGGTGGGTAGGGCAGTGCGTTGATGCAGTGATTGACTTTGAAGAGGGCTCTGATTTCATTGTTGGCCTTGTCTATGCTTTTTGATAATAGTTGGCTATGTCAGTGTTGATCAGTTGTCTCTGTGTAGCACTGAGCTCCTTGAGCAGGGCAAGGTCAGATGCACTGCAGGATTTTCACAAAGTCTTCTCTTTTTTTCTGATGATTCATTTGTTGAAGTTGAGTTCTTGTGTGTACCAGAATGTGGAAGGTTTAGGCTAAGGGTGCATTGTTTCACTGAGGCACAGTCCTGTTTAGTCAGATGTAAATCCAGCCATGTGACGTGGAGTTTGGTGAGGTCTTCCATGAGAGCCTCCACTGGTAAGTTCTTGATTGATTGGAAGGCTTTTTTGCAGGGCTTCTGATGGGTTTGCTTGACTGCAATGGTGTGACTAAGGACAAAAGGGATGTCCAGATGGTCTGACCAGTTGGGCTGGATTGGAGAGCTGTGATGGAGTGTGGGCAGGGCAGTGATGATGAAGTCAAGGATATTACCGTTCCTGTGAGTTGGGTCTTGCGAAGTGCTGATTGAGGTCAAAGTGTTGAGTAAGCAGTGGACATCTTCTTTCATTGACTTGGTTGCTGGGTTGCCAGGGATGTTGAAGTTGCTGACGAAGATGCTTTTTGCATGTGTGAAAGATATGCTGGTGACCAAGTCTGTGAGGTTTTCGATGAAGGACGTGTTGTGCTTTGGTGGTCTGTAGATGTGGTGCAAAGTGACACTGTCCATTGGGGAGAGCGGGAAGTGGCAGGAGCAACTTTCAAAAGAGCCAATGGTCAAAAAGTCCAGTTGGGTGCATGGCCATGATGCCTTGTGAATGATGTTGAGCCGTCCGCCAAACTTGTTTGGAAGGTCTTGTGGTAGAATTCTGTAGCCTTTGCAGATGAAGACATCTAGAAATCCTTCCAGCACTGGAGAGGGTGAGGCTGATCACCTTTCCAGACATTGGGGTGGTGACTCCTAAGAATATAATCCTGCTTTTTGAGGGCCACACATAATCAGCTGAAATTAATCAGTCTTTTTATGTGTTCAGTGTTCAATATATGGACATGTCACTTGGTGCAGCAAACTTACCACTGCCATTACAGACAATTGCAGTATCCTAACTGTGCACGTTTGGCACTTCATATTTAATATTGATTGTAGATAACTACCCTGGGAACTTTTAATTTCAATACTGTGCCTATCCCTTTCCAATGATACCATAATGAGGAGTATCCACCAAACTATGCAATGACAGCAGGTTCTTTCAAAAATGACTTTTTGTGTTGACTGTTTGATTAAAATATATGTTTTAATTAGATTTGGCATAGCCCATTTTTCCTGCCTATTGTCATTGTAGCATACTATTTAAGCAGTATAGCCTGAGCAGCTGGGCATTACTGGTCAGGACATAAGTTAGAAATCCAAGAGAAGCAAGGGATTTAACATTAGCCCCGGGGCATTACCAGACTGGTGATGCCCCACCTTCTCAGGTTATATTGCCACTAGGGTACTAATAGTGTTTTTCTCAAGTTGAGAAATGGTGTGTTTGGCGTTTCTCAAATTGAGAAAAAGCTACAAATCAAGATGGCTGCCATGCATGGATCAGGGAGAAGTGAACTACATGCAGTCCTTTCTCCCTTTCCATGGTGGTCATTGCCATGACAGAGTAAGCGCCAAGTAAGTGGGGCATGGGTGGGTGTGAGATACACAATGTAAAGGTTCAATGTACACAAACAATGGACACTACCCTGTTTGTTTTATCGTCTTGACAATGACATAATGGAAAGCCTCCCACATCAAATTGATACAGGAAACAACACTATCAAAATTAGTGCAAGGAAAAAAATAATTTTTACTCTCTATTTTATACAAAAAAGTCATAAACAATTTATTTGCGTTCATATTCAGAGCTATTTCATTATGGACCTCTCTCAAGCCGACACAGCTGTCCGGCTGAGGAATTGTCTTGAGGACCTGGGGACATGGATGATGAGTAACTGGTTAAAACTAAATGGCAGCAAGACCGAGGTACTGCTTGTGGGTACAACATCTCCCCATCTGTTCTGGACTGCAGAATTCTGGCCGACCAGTCTTGGCCCCCCTTCCTATCCGGTTCAATTGGTCAGGAACTTGGAGGTTAAAATCTCTGCTTCCCTTGCTTTGGATGACCAGGTGTCCTCGGTGTGTAAGGCTGGTCATTTCAAGTTTGGCATTTTGCGGAATGTCCTCCCTTTATTCCTGCTCCGGGCCCCCTACTATTGTCGGGCCCCGGTTGTGGCTGCTTTGGTTCTGAGCACTCTTGATTATTGCAACTCTCTTTATCTGGCTCAACCGCGTCTGATCAACAGACTCCAACTACTGCAGAACGCAGCTGCCAGATCTATACTTTGTCCCCCTTTAGGAACTCACATGTCTCCTCTGCAGAAGAAATTGCACTGGCTTCCCGTTGCTAATCGGATCTTCTATAAATCCATGTGCATTGTGCACCATGCTTTCTATGGCAAATTTGCACATTATGTGCCGACCCGCTCCCTGAGATCCCAATTTACTCTTCTTTTAGTAGTTCCTCAGTATCGATTTTCACAGGAGGGGGGAGCAAGCTTTCTCTGTGGTGGCTGCAAAAACCTGGAATGATCTCCCTCTGGCCCTACGGTGTACTATGGATCATCTCATTTTCCACAGATTACTGACAACTACTTTGTTTTAGAATTAGTTTGTTATATTGAAATTCACTTACTCATGCGACAGCGCCAAGATGCCCTTGGGTGTATGTGCACTTTATCAAGTTCATTTAACATAACATAACATAACATAACATAACATAACATAACATAACATAACATAACATATTTCAGTTTAAAAAGTGCATGTGATTAAATATGTGCATGCCAGTGTAATCAGTGCCTTATAAAACAATACACATTTCAATTGATCAATAATGGTGGTCTTAACACTTCTTATTTTGCAAGACTCAATCTGTCCATTTCGGGAGTGGACGTGCTGGGAACACTTCTGTCCCTATTGCGTACGCTCCCGATCTCTGATAGGCTGTCATGGAAATGAAGAATGGACTACACATAGTCCCTTCTCTCCTTTCCATGGTGGCTATTTTTTGTTTACTTTTTTAATGGGCAGCATAAAAAGGGAGAAAGGACCACGTGTAGTCCCTTCTCCCGTTTCCATGGCAGCCATTTTTTTTTGTTAACTTTTTTCAATGTCTGCCATGGAAAAGGAAAACAGACTTTGTTTCCCTTTCCCTGGTGGCCATTTTTGGATATTTTTTTTTTTTCTGTTCCGGAACGCCGGAGCGTTTGGGAACATAAAAAATATGCTTTTAGTACCTTGGTTTAAGGGCCGAGTTACTAATATAGCAATAAACCACTTGCATGGCGGGGGCATTGCCACTTAAGGTAATGCCCCAGGGCCTTCATTAAGGCCCTCACTTCCCTCTAGCCTGTAACTATTGGCCCCGGGGCATTACCTGAAGTGTTAATGCCCCTCTGCTTGGGGCTTATTGCTTAATCATTGACCTGAAATTAATGCAGAGGCCTATCTTTTTTAGATTGTTACCTCTTGTGTTTCTGTTTAATAGGTGATCTGGAGAAGTTCAATTACTCTAATATCTCTTCCCATGGAAATATAAACATGATGTCCCTTGGTTATTACCGCCACTCAATGTCCCTTGCTAAATTACATTATTAAACATATTTTTATGAATGCACTTACTTATATCAGCCTTAGTTGTTAACTAGGCTTCTGATTACAATGCATTTGATATTTGAAGTCTGCTTATAGCTTGTATTTAATATGAAATACTAGCTTAACTACCCGAATTCTCCCAGGATTGCAATTCTCAGATTCTTAATTCTCTGATCGGTAAGTCTCACTTCAGTTTCTTCAGCAGTTTCATTACTTTGTTGTTCAGCAGCACTAATTCCTTAACTGCAAGTCGTGTTCCAGTTTCTTCAGCAGTTTTGTTGCTTTATTTTTTAGCAGCACAAATTCTCAGATCAGTCAGTCTTGCGTCAGGTTCCTTAGCACTTCCATTGTTCTGCTGAAAGCATGTTCAATTCTATCAGCTTCTTGGTCTTGAGATCTTCCTTCTTCAGAACATTGATAATGTTACAGCTTTCGATGTTTTGTTTTGTTTTGTTTTGATTCGGGTGGGATTAAATACTGCTCTCTTTTTTCGTAGGCATTTCTGTAAAAATATTTTTGTGGGATTAAAGCATTAATGAAAGGAGAGAATACAGAAGAAAGAAGTATTTTTGTTAAACATGGAACTTGATTCAATGTCATCTTCAAATTGTAGCAAATTTCCATTTGATGTCATGAGGGTGAAGTACCTGTCATTTACAAAGTTTTGTGATAGAAATTAATCAGGCATTGATCATGTTTCAACTTCAATGCACAATGATGAGCACTTTCTACTAATGACCAGTAGATGGCGGAGGAACACCACAAAACGTAATGCCGAAAGCCAAAGCTAAAAAACCCAAAAGGTTAATTATCTCGGGAATGGGATGACCTATCAAGCCACAATTAGTTGCATTAATTCGGCAATGAAATAAAGAATATTCCATGCAAAATTCATGACACCAGACCTTACAGTTCAAGAGGAGTTATGTCGCTAAGAACGCCACATACTAACTCACAAACAAACTCGACTTTATTTTATATATATATAGATAATACAGAAACCTGTATAAAATCTGGGAATTCCTTAATGGGATGAAAACCAAATGCGGATTGGACTTCCATCAACAGTGGCGTGCAGTCGAAGATCTGAAGACAAGATGTTTCTGATTTTCCACATCGCAGGAAGAACAAGAAGAAGTACAGTGGGAAAGAAATTGTATACCAGGAGCACAGGGATGAAACCCTGCTGGTTTGCAAATGGAGGGTAAGAGGAATGATGAAAGCCCTAGCGTTTGGCGCACAGCGAGATGAGGGAGGAGCAAAGACAATGCTGCGAGTATGGACCTATGGGGTAATTAGACAGTAAAATGAAGTTAAGAACAGCATTCTGAATATTAGAAAGGAATGCTAACATTGCATGTTGATAGCATGAGCAATGGAGCACGGAGAAAATGCCACGATATGAATGGTGATTGTTTTACGCAAGCCAAACTCTTAAGTAGAAAAAAGCAGAGGCAAACTATCCAGACGTCGCATGACGCAAGACAAAAGAGAAAAGAAAAGAAGGGTAAATAAGGCAAAGCAAAGATTGGAAGGCAAAACAGAGCAAAAAAGAAGGAATCAAGAATAGAAAGGAAGACTGAGAATACTAACAGGAGCATAGCGTATCAAGAACAAAGCAATGCCCGAGCTTACCGGATCGGTCTGCTTTATACTGCTGTCTAAATTATTCTGTTTGGAGTCGGCCTGTCACCATGTTAGTAAGACTAGTCTGCTTGTGAAGTTTGAAAAAAGGGTTGCTGGACAGTGCCATCTTGGAAGAGGGAAATAGACATCTTACCCTAATTTCTTTCCACCTGCACCAAAAAGACCATGAAGGAGCGTGATGTATGACACTGGGGGTATAGGATATGTGGAAAAAGCAGTGGGGATGGGGGAAAGGGGACACTGGAGAGTGCACTTATTCAATACCCGGTGAGGGAAGATGGCGGTCTCCATCTCTGAGGAGGCTTGGAGCAGGGATTTGTAGTGTGGTAAAGACCCCGTTGAGCCCCTTTATTGGCTGGGAGGCCAGCACCCCCATCTCACTGGGTATTAATAAGCAGTCAATTTCCAGTAAATCCTGAAGCGATAGCGGTAATGTAAATACAAATGTTAGCCTTTCTACGTTCATGTTAGAGGCTGCACGCAGATTTAGATCCGGGTATAGAGACCCATAGGAAGTCTCATGCCAATCTGGTGAAAAGATCCAACAAGTGTATCCAGTTGTTTCATTATTTAATCACTGTCTCATATTCTACCACATATTAGACAGACAGAACTAGTTTCCCGGATTTCCTAACATAAGAATTGCAATAGTTACCTTTCCATATAATTGCCTATTTGAGATGTTTACCAATGAAAGTGAGGATGATACATATAGAACTAAATCTTTAATATCCTTCAGCAATTCTTGGACGTTTGAAACCACATAGCACTTAACTGCTGTGTTCCCATATGCAAAATCAAGGGTCTTAGTTTCTTTCAATATTGATGACTATTAGATTGGCATAACACTACTCACCATAAAGAATAAATAATATATATAAAGAATACATACTGGAATCCCCTGACTACGAGCTGGGACATATTTCTGGATTCGGCAAGAAAGATCTTAGACAGTATTTATATAAATCACGGCTCTAAATATCTAATTCTATGTGGCAATCTAAATCTAACCTTCCCAGAAACCCAAAAAACAAATAACATGAAACCCACTTCAGCAACTATCCAAAGAGGATGTTTATATGCTAAATGTATGCTGTCTTATGATCTACACAATCTACATACTCTATTAAAAGGAGAAAAAGAAGTAATACCAACATGGGAAAAAGATGGGAAATCAGCTACGCTGGACTACATCTTCACGTCCAGGGATTTTCTTCCACACATAGTCGACTTTAAGATCACGAGGAGGAAACATAGTGACCATAACCTGTTGATCACCAGATGGAAAAAGAGACATGAAATTAAAAAGACAATGAAAGTCAAAATAGAAGAGTGCTGTGGTGGTACACGATTAAGGTTGACTGCTGGTGAAGTGAACCATTTAACATCAAGGTACGCTAAAAACACTCTAAATGAGCAACGTGTGAATGCATTAAATAGAGATTACGAACCTATGCTTATGGCTCACCGAAGTAAATTCAAAAGAATCTTTAGTTTGCAAAGAGCAAATTACCACTTATATGATGAAAACTGGTTATGGAAAGAAGAAAGCTGAGAGCAGCAATCCGTTTGGCCAAAAAAACGGAAAAAGTGGAAGACGTAGAGAATTCCAAAGAGACGAAGAAAAAATATAAAGCCTGGCTAAGAGCTCATCCAATAAATAGATGCGGAAGAGATGCTAAAGGCAGTAGTGGGACGAAAATCCAGAGAGTTTTGCACAATGAAAAATCTACGGCAAAAGACACTAATATCCAAATACAAAACTGTGTGGGGGAAGATGTCTGGATTGAACATTTCACAAAGCTCTTCTGCAAGCCGGATCAATCAAGCTGCTCTAAAGCAAAAAACTCTGACGCAACCTGAAATTTCCCCCATGACAAAGAAACAATTAGATCTAAAATCACAAAATTAAATAGCTCAAGAGCGATGGGCTCGGACGGTCTGACAAATGCCGATTTGAAACAGTTTCCAGAAGAGTGGATGTTAGGAAAGATTTCATAATTGTATGTAATTTTCCAACCCCCAAACATTTTGCTGCTGTTTAGCCACCGTTGACTGATTTTGCCAGAGAAGCACTGCCTTCAGCTGCACTCCTCTGTGCTTTCGCTCACTTCTTATGGGGAAACTGACATGCCCTTAAAACAGTCAGTACTGGGAGACTTTTGCTTCCCTTAGTCCTTTCCTCATGTTGCAGCATTTGTGCAACATGTAACAAGTGTGCAATGTATCTTACCATACAGCCCACGTGGGTCTCAAGTCCTTTCCCAAAGCCCTAGAAACTTTCGTTGGACGTTTTATGAACTGTGCAGATGTGTCAAGGACAAGACTGGTGGCAGCTATCTTTTCGCATTCTTTTTAACCCTTTTCTGCCATGTTAACAGCGTTAACCGCGGTTGGCACAAATAGGTGGCCTGGCTCTAAAATGGCTGTGCCACAAGGTTGTTTGTCCTGTCCTTTGGCCATCTTGCCCCTTCACCTTCCCCAGGTCGAGCCGACCCAGGTCCGTTCTTATTTGGTCATACACTTTCCCACAAATCCCAATGCTTTTGTGGGCTTCTGCATGCCTTGTGTGTGTGCCTCCAGGATGTGGGCTGGAATGTCTGATTCCAATACACATCCTGGGTGCCAGAGAGTCTGGAGTGCCATGAATGCCTGGGACCACTGTGGTCCGTGATTGGTCCACGTATGGAGTGTGTGTTTGTGAGCAGATCCCCCATTGGGTCCTCTCCGTTTTGGCGTGAAGGGAACTTTGGATAAGAGGAGGCTGGAAACATCACTACCATGTCGATCTCCTGAGTTCACACCGAACGAAGGAAAGGAGCCAAGTATCCTGCAAAAAGAAGCCGAGTCGAGGAACCGCTGGTGACCCGCTGGAAGGTTTAGCTCCGTGAGCCCGCTGTCGTCCCATGGGACCCCTCTGCATCTGATCGTCCAAGAAGGTCTGCGAAGACACTTCGACCCATTGGAATAGTGGGACCAACTATTCTCGTCACATTCACCAAACCCTGCAAGTATACCTTCTCGGAAGTGTCCCTGGGCCAACCATAGGGCTGACCAGCTGACGAAGGACCTTTGCTCTGTCACCGCCGCCGTTTCGAGAAGGCCCTTGAAACTTGGTATACTGCAATCTATGCGTCCACGACACCCTCACACCGAATTTTGTACACATGGCATTCCCAGGTCTGAAGTGAGCCGAGTGCGCCTGGACCGGTGTATTCGCAGTTACCGTGTTGCCCTGCTGCAGCAACGACCTGTGCAAGTTTCCTGCCTTTGTGACCCTCTTGCCGAGACGTCCTTTTTGCCGCATTCGAACCTGCCAGCGAAGTGGATCGCACTGGCGAAGTTTGGGTCTGCTTGCGTCGGGGACCAGTGAGTACTCCATACCCCAACCAATGGCCCCTAGCGCAAGAGCCCATTTTTACGCACGAGTGGCCCCTGCGGGTCCCTCTCCTTTCCACTGCTATTGTGAAATAGTGACCCCAATTTGCACTCTCGAACTGCCTCAGTCTTCCAGTGGAGGTCCTTCTTGAATAGTGGGAACTTGTTCTGCATCGCCGCATCCACCTTCCTGAGCTGTTAGAAACCCTGGAAGAGACCCTATCCTGCCCATTGGCACAAACACGTGCACCTGCATAGCATGTACTATTGAGCACAAGGCTCCTATCTTCGTTGGGCTTGGACTGCCTCTTAGTTGGGTGTGTTATTGATGCAGAACTGGGCCTAAAGACTATTTCCACTGCCTGTTTCTTTCCCCTCTAGGTTGTCGGCATACTTCATGAATTGAACCCTTTAGAACCCATTGGTCTTTTATATGTATTGGATTAGTTGAGATGTGTTGGTTTATATAGTGTTACTGTGATTCTTTTACTATGGTCAATGTTACAAAGGCCTTGTAATAAATGTGTCTATATTTTTAATATAATACCTGTCTGGAGTAATTTGTAAGTGTCCTTGCTTTGTTTGCACATTGAGGTTTTTCAGTCATCCTCACCCCTCGTGAGACTTAGTCTTGACTGCCGCCATAGCTACCCTAATTTATCTGGCTTCTCCAGAAGTTACCCTGTTCCAAGAAACTAGGCTGGCCTTCTGAACCTCTGCCCCTCCAGTTCAGAGTTCAGAAATCCGTCTTAACAGTGGGCTATCTTCATACATGAGGTTATCAAAAAAATCATTGATACCAAATGTTTACCATCTACATGGACTACATCTATAGTAGTGCCTATATTCAAAAGTGGCCAGAGTGAGAATGCCAAAAACTATAGACCTGTAACATTATTGGATGTTATCAGCAAGATCTTTGGCTCGCTAATTCTGGATGCTTTTCAAGACTCGGTAGAAAGGACGGACGTGGCAGATCCCTTTCAATCAGGTTTCATGAAAAATGCTGTAACCCTGGTGAACATCCTACCTTTGAGTATATTAAAGGGGAGAATCAAAGACGGCAGCCTGATGATTTATGTGATACTTGTTGACCTGGTCCAGGCATTCGACCAGGTCAACTGTGAAGTATTATAACAAAAGCAAGAGTATTTGAAAAACAGTCAAGAAAAAATGAAAAACTCCAGTGGTACTTGGACAGAGTAAAAATTGAGAAAGTAAACAAATTTAAGTACCTAGGGGTTATGTTAAGTAACAGCCTGGAAAGATGAAGAAACTGACTGCGCAAGCCAGGGCCATAGATAGAACATTCTGTCAGTTCACCTTGGTACCTATTCTTCAATTCTACAAAGCAAAAGTGATCCCCTCAGTATGCTTTGGAGCAGATGAAATACCACAAATTCCAGATGAAATCTGGTTGAAACTGGAAAGCTTTTTCTGGAGTCAGGTTTTGGTAATACTAACGTCAACACCAATGGCGCCAATACAAAGAGAGTTATGCATACTTTCACTGCAGGCGGTAGTGACAAGAAACAGACTGATGTTATATAGGAAAGTAATATCACTGGTCTCTTCAAAAGTTTTCAAAATTATGAACACTGATTTACAGAGAAAACAAAATTCTACCCTTGTAGATTGGGCAACAAAAAAACAGTCTAAGTTGGAAGAGATATCTTCAACAGAAGAAGAACTGATAAACAATCCAACTAAAGTGAAAACTAAACATGAAAAATGGGACTGGATACAGACTATGGAAAAGGCAGCAGGTTACAAACTGTCATCTCATTTTTGCCACCTAAAAGGGTTATTGAGACAAGATTCTATATGGAAACATTCCCAAATAGAACACTGAGTAATGTGTTCATGAGGCGCGGTTAAACCTCCAACCAACAAATGAAATTACAGCGATAAGAAGAATCTCGCAAAGTAAAAACTGCTGTTTCTGTGACCCCCAGAGTAAACTGAAACAATTGGACATGTGCTTCTATCCTGTAAGAGACTAACAAGTGAAAGGAACATACATATGGGTTACTTGTTTAAAGATTTACGATTCAGCAATGAGGAAGACTGGTGGAACGGGCTAATGGGAGAAGAGAAAACGGCTGATGTAATAGCGGTGACACAATTTCTTCAAAAGTAGGTAAAGACTACACGAGGAAAACGAGAAACGTAAATGGATCTTGATGGATATTTCAAAAAAGGTAGCAGGCGCTCCTCTCTAGAAAGAACATGGCATGATAACCTGCTCTAAGATGAGAGTTTGCAGCACACGCTGTTTGCTCACTGTACCTTTCACAGATGGGAAAAATCCATTTGCATATCAGCCTTTGTCCCACCCACTTGGGCAGTCCAGCACCACAATGCTATGGCAATTCCGCTGTGAACAAGAGTACCAACAGCAACCCCATACACGTGTTTCAGCCTTGTTGGGCCTCATCAGTGAGGTGAAGCTGTGCCTCTCTGAGCACAGTGAGCAGTGAGTCCATGTCTGGTTGCCCCCAGGTAACTTAGGGTGACCAACCCCAAGTTCCTTGTAAATAATTCAAAAAAGGTAGCCGGCGCTCCTCTGCAGAAAGAACATGGCATGATAACCTGGGACAAAGACTGGTATGCAAATGGATATTTCCCATCTGTGAAAGGTATGGTGAGAAAAAGCGTGTGCTGCAAACTCTCATCTCAGAGCAGGTTATCATGCCATGTTCTTTCTGGAGAGGAGCGCCTGCTACCTTTTTTGAAATATTTGCAAGGATCTTGGGGTTGGTCACCCTAAATTACCTGGGGGCAACCAGACGTGGACTCCCTGCTCACTGTGCTTAGAGAGGTACAGCTTCACTTCACTGATGAGGCCCAACAAGGCTGAAACACATGTATGGGGTTGTTGTTGGTACTCTTGTTCAGAGAGGAATTGCCATAGCATTTTGGTGCTGGACTGCCCAAGTGGGCGGGACAAAGACTGATATGCAAATGGTTATTTCCCATCTGTGAAAGGTACAGTGAGCAAAAAGCGTGTGCTGCAAGCTCTCATCTCAGAGCAGGTTATCATGCCATGTTCTTTCTGGAGAGGAGTGCCCGCTACCTTTTTTGAACTGTTTGGATCTTGATGGAATATGTAAGGATGATGAGGTTCATTTTGTAAAAATTGTTTGTACAATTTAAAAAAAAAAAATATAGTGCCATCAGCATGCATTAGGGGAAGGGAGGTGTGATGGATCAGTTAAAAAAAAGGTATTCATTTCATTTGTATTTATTATTTAATGGGTTATAGTTAAAAACTTCGCACATTGATCAAATAAAACCATAATAAAAACAAGTATGCTAAAATCATAAGAATAAGTAACAAAAACATCTCGCTGAGATTTCACTAATTGATCGCCTTTAAGTTCAACTTTCATTTGAGAAAAATTCAAATGTTACAAGTTTGAACAACGATCAACTAAATTCGATAACGTGCAAGATGTAAACTATTGCTACTAGTCTTCAAGCAGTACCTCCAAAAGGATAAACCTTTTGATAGAATCCAAATCATGGAACATCTCCCAAAGGTGTCGTGTGTACAGTGCGCACAAACGTGGGCATTCAGTTAACACATGTTTAGCTGTTTTCTTACACCCCAGGTTATTGCACATACGACTGATCCTATTTTCCCTCGGTATGTTTTGTACAGATCCGGCTACAGCTAGAACTGGAAGTCTTTTCATATGGGATGGGAGAATGAACTGGCACGCGTGTTTTGGAGCGACAAAGTCTCAGATATAGCTGTGGCTTCCCAATGGTGTAGAGCATCTAAGGGACACGCGCATACGATCTTAAATTTGCCAAATGGGTAAAGTTTTTTATCCAATCCCATTGCACCACCTTCTGCTCAAAAACCTTTTTCAGCTCGAAGAAGCCCACATTCCAATCAGGAGACCAGTCAATTGCTTTGAACAATGATAGTACAGAGTTCACCTATACACTGGCCCTCTTTGTGTTCATTTCCTGTCCCTATAGTCATAACAATAGGCAGATGTGCACCATCTGGGCTTTCGTATAGAGGAGGCCACGTTTTTTTAAAAACCATGGCCACCATTGAAGTGAATCCATGTTCCAATCCTAATATCTCTGTGGGAACAGGGGTAGACCAAGGATTTTTTCCCAAAACGTGCTTCCACTTTGCCAACCCATGACAAGTTTGCATATGATAAGCTTTCAAGCCCATACAGAATTGCCGAGCAAAAGCCCTAGTTGAATAAGCACAGAGTACCCTCCAGACTATAGCCACCCGTTCCATTGGAAAAACTGTCTATGAGTGCTGTCTATTGGGCACCTTTCTTTTACGTGCTGAAGTGCATTCTGAGAGTCCCTGTTGGAACTCAAACTCAATGCCCAGTTACATGTAGCAATCTGTATTTTCTATCTTAATGCCCTTAAGGAGAAGGCTAGGTCTTATAACCTTCCCACATTTGTAGAGAACGAACTGCTTTCTTTTGGTTTATAATCAGATGGTTTGCATCAATATAATTCCATAGTTCAACAGCCAACCTCAGCAGGCCAGAGAAGGTGTAATCCCTGAGGACCTAGTAATTACTAGGTCATCCACATAAGCGAGACACCTAATATGGTGTGACTGAATCTTAGGTGGGCAGGTTCTTACTTTACTCAGACACCCCGACAGGTCGTCTGAATATAGGTTGAAAAGCAGGGGCGCAAGGACACAGCCCTGCTTAACCCTTTAACCCCTCTTGGACTATTGAAGGTTTGGGTCAAGGCACCCACGTCCAAACTAACCTGGACTATTGTTTCCTCAGGGAAAAGTCTCAAAAGTTACAGTAGGAAGGCTAGACACCCATACCCTTCAAGCTTCTGGCAAGGTTTTTTTTCTACATACAGAATCGACTGCCAATTGCAAATCAACAAATATTGTATGAACCACAGGACTCTTTCTAAGCCTGACGTATGTCAACAGCGAGCACAGGAGTCTTAAATTATGAGTCGTCGAAGAAACCGGGTCAAAAAATGGTTTGAAATCCATCCAACAACACCATTGACCCAGTCCATCTCTGTAACTCATCTAAAATGAAAGAGGTGGACATTTTGCCTGTGATGTCCAACATTGCTAACAGCCTGTAATTCCCAGAGACTGAACAGTCACCCTTCTTGTATACAGGTACAAATATAGATGTTTCCATGATAATGGAACTTTACCAGTTACTAATATTTTCTTAAACAGAATTTCTAAGACACGGGCCCACATTTCTGGCTCATGTTTCAGTGCAATAGTAGTTAGTCCATTTGGAACTGGGGACTTTGAGGCTTTTAATTGACCAATTGTAAGCATAATTCCGGTCTTGTTAATAGTTAGCAATGTTTTATATTGACAGGGCACACTTTGGGCACTAATTGATGTTAGATCTTTTAGTGCAATAGCTTCGATATGATCGCACCATTGAGCTTCACTCACCCGATTCAAAGTCTGGTCTCTTTTAGCATCTTTCACCTCACACAATAGTTTCCAGATATTTCTAGTATTCCTAGAGGTCAGTACCCTGAGCATTCTCTGACACACCACATTTTTAGTGAAGAAACGCTTCCAATGGACCCAACCTGTGTATTTATTCTTAAGACTTCTAACGGTTTTTATACTGAAGGGTCAGTACCCCCACACTTTACAACGCAATTTTCATGTCTCATCTCTTTCTTCCTGTCCCTTACAGTTCTATTGTAGTTTGCTTGGTGCAAATTTCATAGACTACAAAGTAAACTTATGAGACAGGTGGAGTATCCAATCCTCGATCTCATCTACATCCATCCGCCTCATCGCCTCATACGAGTCAGGGCCAGCAATATTAATATTATGGGTTACCTTCTCTACATATTTCATGGACCAGCTAATTCATTTGTCAGCATGGCTGGCCTCTAATGGCCCTAACTTCTGCTGTATCATTGATATACCTGGGAGTCCAATGGAGAATATAATGGGGGCATGGTCACTCAGGTTATCTAATTTATCTGTCATACATAATATATGTTGTCTTTTAATGGAATTAACAAAGAAATAATCCAATGTGGCTTTCTTATTCCATGAGTGTCACAAGTAATTTAGTTCCCAGTCTTCCAGGAAGCTCACCCATTTGCGACCCTCCGTGTTAGAGGAGGCCTTTTTCATCAATGATTTAACTGCAACTTCTATACAATCTTCTATTATCTTAGGACATTTGCAGGGGTCGTAAATGCAAATAAAAAGTACTCATCCATTTATTCCATGGAAAATACCACCAACTTCAACAGAAAAAATGTGATCTTCGCAACCAAAGATCATAATCCTATGAGCAGCAAAGTAATTTGTTATTCTTATCACAATTCCTCAATAGGGTCTCCCCAATTCCCCCTTTTTGGCCTTAATTTGAATCATGAGATAACCATCAACATACATGTTGCCCAACATACACGTCTTCTGTAACATAAATACTTGGCTGGGCATTAACCCTCAAGCGTTCCAGGAGGTCACCTGAACCACTCAATTTTGCCCTGTCGAAAGGATCGGCAAAGTCTCAACCAACTACTTCAGGGCCTCTGGACAACTTCCAAGTAGGCAATCCCCTTCCCACTATTCAGAATTTTGGATGCTGTTGTAAGGCTATCCTGATTCACTTAAAATCATGCAGGGGTAACTCAGGGCAATTTGATCAGGGTCCACATCTAATTTCAGACCTAATTTACACATCTGATCATTATAGTTAGAAATCATAGCAACTGCATCGCTAAATTTGTAGTGGATGTGGGTGACATTTGGGTTGTTACATTCGAGGGTTTCTAAAAAATACAAATCATCAGAAACCAGTACAAAAGGTGGGGGATTTTGTTTCAGTATATTGAGAAAGTATGATCTGTTAAGCCACCTGTTTCTCCGTTTGTGGTGCAAACGCTTCAATATCAAGACAGTTGACACATTTTCCTGAGAAACCTCTCCCACCTTTCTACGTTCAGTCAGCATAACCTGTGTCAGAGATTTAAGTATCGTCACTGGCGACGTTCTCGGGTAGAGCAATAACCAATACCCTCCCCACCACCAGACACATTTTCCCAGACGTCCACTGCCATGACTATATTCCCCTCTGTGGTAATACTGGCTATTGATTTCTCGCTGTCCAAGAGCCAGCGGGTTAGAGTTCCAGATCTATTTGATAGTCTTTTTCCTGTGAGCCATCCTTTTTTCGGTTTCCTTAGTAATTTTCCAGGATTTGCTGGGGAGTTCTGATGGATGGAAATCGACGAAGTTTCCTTGAGACACGTTTGTTTGCTAGCTGATACTTGCTTCCATAGTATATGGGACAAGTGCACTTCAGAGCTATCCGATTCTATATCTTCAATTTCCCTCTCGTCCACAATTTCCACACCCCTATGTTTGTGGTCTATTAAATCATTTGCATTTTTTCTTTGGAATGGAGATTCTGTATAAGTGCTTCAGTGTAGTTATCGCTGTCTTGGTTTAGTGGCACAACAGGGTTAGATGTATGCCTATGGTCAGAGAATCAGTTTTCGGTGCTCATGAATTTTGCTGCACAATTTCAGCAAGATCTTCAATACGAATTGTATCATTACCCTGAATGACTGCATTTCAACATAGGAATCTATAGGCTCCGTCTCTCGTCCAGTGAGAGCACTGAATCTGATTGGGGAAAAAAGATGTGGGTGTGGAGAGACAGATAGCCGGTATGGATTCCTGAGCACCATAGGTGCTCTTTCATTATTCATTTCTGCAGTCACCACTATTTCACCAGGCTGAGCAAATTAATGTATAGCCACCACAGCAATGGCTGTCTTGGAGGGAATAGCAGAGCTCCAAAATGGAATTTTTGTCAATATCCCCCAAATTGGAGCTCGCCCACATTTTCATATTGTTATTAGTAAAAGTAGTTGCATAGATATCACTCCAACCATTTCTACGGTATTACTTACTTCACCGGTAGATGATGGCGGTTCAATTTGGAATAATGATGTAATCTTTCGTTTAGTGGTCCTCTTTAAAGGAAGCATGTTTTCATTTATGGCCTTGATTGTTGCCTGCTCCCCTGTAAAGTGTGTCGCATATTGCGGGACAATGGCAGGATGACCAACAGAAAGAATAAAGCGTGTTCTTCTGCCAATAGAATGATAATAAAAGCGTCCCAGCAGCAGTAAGGGCAAAAATTGGCGTTCCTCGGTGGGTACAACAAAGGGCATTTAAATCCTCTCAAATAAAAGAAAAGTGACACGCAACAGGACCAGAGAGAGACATCACTGGCACTGGCACTAGACCAATGTGACCAAAGGCTATTAAGAAGTGCTGAGGGGTGTTCAGCAGAATCCTGGTTAAATCCACTCATGCCACATAACATTTTACATTCATATTTTCAGAAAGCCCTTCCAAGTATCACGCAAAATAAGCATAGCCCATATGAATATATGTTCTTATGGAGTGTCCTTTTCAGATGGAGCATCTTTTTTGGAGCTCCTCATTGCAACACTTTGAGCAATTGGATGATAGACTTTGTTAATTTGCTAATTGACTGGAAAAGCCCAAGTAAACGTATAGTACCAGTCTTCATTTCAAATCTGGCTGCAAATCTGGCTTGACATATTGGGGGCTTCTGGCTTGGCCTTCAAGCATTTCAGTAAACATTTATTAAAAACCGTTAAAATAATATATTAGACTATTCGCGTTCGAATCAGTCCTAATGCCCCATTTGAATAGGGCAGACTGGCAGCCCATCTGCCAAAAAGATCAGCAACAGAATATTGTTCTGCAGAGACAGGATCTCAATTTAGTATTTTTTTCGGAAAATATTTGTATAGACATCGCGCCCATGGACCCTATTGTGTTTCAGAAACATAATCATTTGTGAAATCTCCTTGAATCAAATTTATTTGACTGTGGCAACACATTTACCTATGTTTTCCTTCCTACCTGTTTAAAGCTCAGGAGCAGCTTAAAAACGGTGTCTAATTTGACACTCCCAAGTGTAATGATTTGGCAACCTGGATTTTAAGGGTTTCCTTTCCGACCATGTTTCCACAGCTTTACTAAGGCTTTCTTAAGTAATCCTCTGCCATTAGGTGCCAATTCTTTAGGTAGACTACATTGGCTTCATTGGTTTTGCCTTTGCAACATATGCCAGAAACTTTATACGAGAGCTTTAGTTTTCCCAAAAACCTCAATACTTTTCCAACACCATTCGCATTTCATCCTGGGTTTAGCCGAGATACGGTTACACCGGGCTCAACTATTTCCGCTGGTTTTCAGCTTGGGGTCACCTGACTTCTTGACCTTAGTACTCTCAAAACTTTTAATATCAACTTAATATGCCAATCATTCATTATGCAGGTCCTTAACAAAATATCCTTTGCACAGGTACCTGCCAGGCAAGCTAGTGTGACTGTAGAGCTTTCTCTCCACTTCATACCTCATACAGAGTTCTACTGCCAATCACCCCTAGTCTCAGAAAAATTCTTTTGTATAAATAGGTGCCTGCATGCATCATTTTTTCTAATGGTGGCAACGGTTTTAGCCATTCGTCTTTCTGCTGCGCGAACGACCACTTTTTGTCTGTCTCCAGTGAAAATGTCCCCAACAAAAAGACAATTTTTAAAAAAGGTTGCTGGGAAAAGGCTGTCTCGTTACACATAAAGTCGCAGAGTCACATTATATGTTCAAAGGCAGTGTGGGTTGCGGGGCCGTCTGCCACTCCGCTTAAACGTACAATGGGTTCAGGGACTGCAGGGCTGACCCCCGATTCCATTACATGAAATGCGGGTGACAACACAAAACGAAATGAGAAAATGGCGGCATCATTACCACAGCCTTTTCCCAGTGACTTTTTGTAATGACTGTCTTTTTGTTGGGGAGCTTTTCACATGGAACCTTTGGGACGTCATTTAGGGGTCACCAGAGGTCGCAACTGTGACCTTTGTGGTCTCCCTTGCGACCTCTGTGGTCTCCCATGCTACCTCTAAAAAAAAAGTGTTTTGTTTTTTTATTTCAAGCACCTGGACTGTGGCCAGCACCATGTGGCTCTTTACTTCTGGAGTGGCAGGCTTTCTTGTTCAGGCCACTTAAAAAAAAAAAAGAAAAATAAGAACAGGGGTGCCACAAGTCTAACACTTTCAGCACTGACCCTAAATAAGAAATAATAGGAATACCAAATAATGTGTCTTTCTGTAATGTTATACAATAATTGCTAGACTCATTAAAGGTTTATTTCAGGCACACTTAAAGGAGTGAGTCACTGATTTAGTCTGTTCTTAAACGCTTCAACTCAGCCTTTCATCCTTCTGAGGTTGATATATGAGTACCAACACAGGTTGGGTGATATTGGGTGTATATTGTTTCTATATAACGCGCTTAAGCATAAGTGCTATAGAAAAGCACATCATTATCATTTGGTCATGGATATGTGCTTGCATTCACAGTAATTTGGTAATATGGGCCTATACACACTGATCTTAATGATACATATGGCGATCCATTCTTGTATGAAATGTACATCACAGTATAGTGATATCATAACCATATTTTTCGTAGTGTACAATGCTATGTGATGCCACTTGCTGTTTTGTCAATGGGTGAAAGGTCGTGTTCCATCGCTTCACGCAATATTACTTTGCGGTGGGGTCAACTGACATAACTTCCTGTGATGTCATCAGGGGGTCAAGGGTCGTGTGGTGTCACTTCCGCTACACCTGGCATTTTGGTGAAATGACGTCCCTCTGGAACCTCCTTGACTCAGTGCTTTTCATGCTTTTGTTACCAACAGGGAGACCTCAAGATAGGAATTAAGCTCACAGGAGAACTAGGATTCCCTAATCGGACCAACCAGGTGCAAGCTACAAGTGTTGGTGGCTGCTATGCTCTCAAAACCGAGGGTTGTTATTTAACCACTTAACCACTGTCACTTTAGAAAGTGCGTGTTTTTTCACAACGTTTGAAACCTCAAATTAGCCACCGTGTGGATGGATGACTTTACACTCACAACCACTCATAAAAAGAGAGGAAATGGGACACGGAGATGGTGTGGGTGCTTGTTATTTAAAGTTTATTTTGAGAGTTTAGAATAAGAAAACTAAATTGCGTATGGGCAGTATTCCCTTCAATTATCAGGAACAGCCAGCACACCCTTTTGCTCAAAGGAAACCCTGTAGGGGGTTACTTGAATAAGGTTATTCAGGAGCAAGATTGCAAATTGGAGAAAAGATCAGGAGGCCTCTACAGCACTAGAAAGTGGGCTTCAGCAGTGCACTGGTTCTAGAACTCCCAGACTGTGGGCAGGGACATTTAAGTTAGACAGTAACCTGTAAACATGGATTTGGAGTAGACTGAGCTGAGAAGGAGCTGATTAGCCCATTAGTTACCTTCACATGCATCCAGCGTGGTTAGAGAAAAACTGGGTCATGGTTGAGGAGAATTCAGAGCTTAGACATTGGGCCATCTCTCTGCAGAGAGATAAAATGGGCATGCCATGTAAGTGTAGATTTCAACATTAGAGTGCATATGACCACCGATTATTTTCTCGCTGTGAGGGTGAGCCTGACCCTTTTTGGCCAGAGGGCATGTGAGGAATTGTCATCTGGCAAGGGTGAAGAAGCCTTACCTTTTTTATGAATTAATAACATTGTGCTGGTAATTCCATCCGTGAATGGGAAATCTGCTGATCAGATTCCCCTTTCATGAGCTCCACGCCAAAAGCATAGTGTTGGTGTGCCCTGATTCATCAGTATCAGTGGCACAGAGCAGATTCAGGGGACCAATGTACCCATTTGACAGCTGCAGTGACAACCAAGCCCGTGCAGCACAGAGGATACATCCTAAAAGACATGACAACCAGGATCCCTGTTTTAATAACATCAAACCGGTCAAACTGCTTTCTAACCGGGTTCACTGCATCTCAAGCTACAGGACCCACTGGTGCTGCCTTTGGCACTCAACCAACAGCATACTTGCATATCAAATCTGCTCAATGCTGCATCGTGTCTCAGAGAGCCCATCACCAGCTCAGCTTGAATCAACTGCTTATCGCTGGACATTGACTCAAACCATGAGAGCATCACTCCCAGACCCTATCGAGTGGTTACTAATGACTTGACCCAGCTCAACTTCAGACTGCAGCTTCGTTGAACCGCACACAGGAGCATGAGGATCAGTGCTTCGAACAATTGCTGACCCTCAACCTGAACCATAGGAAAATCACTCACTGACCCTACCCAGAGATTACAACCCTGCCTCAGAGTGATCACTCCAATTTGCCTTACTTCAACGCCACCTACAAACCGCTCAGAGCCACCATATTTGCCCCCAGTGCAACTCCAGCTTGCTGCTTGGAAAACCACAACTCCACTACACCTGATCTTGACATGAACAACTCACACAACAGCTTGAAGCCTGGTTAGACACTTTTGAACCACCAGGAACTGCAACAAGATGTTATAGGCTGCTAACTGCCCTGGGCTTTAGAGGCAGGTTAGGCACTTTGATCCCTATTGCACCTAAGAACATATAATTGTACAGAACAATGTGGCCCTTACTTGCCTTTGACCACTGATTCATGAACCAGAGTGCTCAGATGTCTATCTTTGCTTATTCTGCGTTCTTTCTTCAAGGGTTGGTGTTGCGTAGTGGTTTCTTTTTAATTATTCTGGTATATGGTGATTTGATTAAAATATTTTTAGAAACTTGATTGGACATTGCTTTAGTTTGGAAAATTATACTTTGCTGCTTCGGTTGCTACTGCATCACATTCATACACCTCTTGAGAGTATAACCTTCCATTTGTGCATTTTACCACAAAAGGCGAACACTGTTTGTCTCTAAACTATGCCTGTTTTACCTTAATGATTGTGTTGGCTCTTGGAATTGTGAGGGCAGAGTAGGCACTTTAGCTTCTGCTCAGCTTTGTACTCCTACAGGGAAGAAATCAGTTTGTGACACACCAGGATATGTTGTTAAGGTGGGCACTAGTACTGCAGGACTGCCGCGCTACCACGTGAGTGTGTCAGATGCGGTGCAGCGTGTGACCTGGTCTCCTGGGGACAGTGTCCTACTCTCCCTGATTAGAGGTATGAGTTGCAGTTTCGATGCCTATCACGTTTGTGGTAGACACTAGGTTGATGTCATGAGTTGAATTCAAAAGTCTCTTTCTTTGAGAAATCTCTCATGACATCAAGCTAGTTTCTAGTGTCTAGTGTATAGTGTCTAGCACACACGTGACCGGCTTCCAAATGGCAACTCATACTGCAGGATATATTCTTGATGTGTTGGGAAAAATGTTTGATAGCCACTGGGCCACAGACATGTTCTCTCTAGTAGTCTATTGCTGCAGAACTAGTGTACCTTAATATCAGTCTTCCTACAGTATCTGCAGTTAAGATGCAACTAAATGAACACATACGGGTTACGCTGTTTCATATGAAATAGTAACTATAGAGATGAAAATGGTTAACTTGATAATACGCGCTGTGAGAGGAGGCGTTATATAAGCATTGAGGAGACAGACATTCTCCAATAAGAACAAAATACCAAATGCGTCTTTCTAGCTCTTTTCACACGTCCATATCCAGCACAGAAAGGATGTTTTTCCTCATATTGAGCGCATAATAATCACAAATATAGAGTTACACCTATTTTTAGGTGCATGATATATATCACCTGGGAAACAACTGGAAAAACGTGCTTAGTAGGTATGTCTATCCAGCCAGGATTTATTGAATAGGGGAATTAATTTCCCCCTATTGATCTAATGGAAATACTTTATACACATGTGTTTCTCTAGCGTGTGCGTGAAGCCAGCCATCCGTTTAGTACATCCAACCAGAGCAGAGATTCTTAAGAATTCCTCCCTAAAAATAAGCTCTTGATTTTAAAGGATTGCCTGGACTTGGATTGGCATTAAAGCCGTTATAGCAATGATTACCAGCCATCAATTCTGGTGCATTTGCTGACATACTCGGATATTATCAGTCATAGAGCAGAGAGTGCAATAACTCTGCTGTCAGAAGATGGGAGATACTTTGTTGATGGGTAACACCAATATATCAAATGAATAATGAATCTTTTTTTGCATGCGGATGTGTTAATGGGTTTGATGGCAAGCCAAAGGCAGAAAAAAACCCATATAAAACTGGTTACAGGGAGGCTCAGGGGCACCATTGTATAAGCTGACTCCGGTCTTCTAATGGAAACACCCTGCTGCTTGCAGAGGCAGAGTAGTCTGTTTTCATTTAGCTCCCTGCTGCTCCTGAGGCTGGCAAGATTGCATGTTCATCCATGCATAACAAGCAAATAACACTTGGATACGAAGAGTGCTGACATATATGTTCCCAATCTGATTACATTCCATTCGCATTGATTTGATGATTGATATGCACATGGTTCTTAAGGATTGACTCTGCAGTTTCTTAATAATTGAAGCTGTCAATTTCAGGTCTATTAATTAAATAGATTTATTTCGTAAATGAGTAAATGAGTGGTACAATTTACTTCTGAACTTGGCAGAAAGATTTCAGAAGAGCGTTGCTTCTCAGAAATGCAGATATTAAAGTGTACTGTCGAATGGCCCCCAGAGCTGAAAATGGACCGGAAATGCTCCAGAATAATGAAATTGATGTGTTAGGTATATAGCACTTCCACCAAAGCGAGATATGTAGAAGATATTTACGTACTAGCAACATCAGGTACATTCATGCGAAAACCTAAGTGATTCAAGTTAATGTGGCAGATTAAAGAATAGGTTCATACAAGTAACTGTGAAGTTAGGATTAAAAACGGTGCCTTACTCTGGACACAATAGGAATTAGTGTCAAAATGTGATGAAAACTAATAAAGCGCGGGGGGTCAAAGGCTTATATGCTTTATGCCGAATTTTGTAGCAAAACCTAGCTCAGCCATATTTCAGTTATAAAGGTTAAAGAGATAAAAAGTGAACAGTCTATGTCCTGCACATCTATATTGTTGGTGTCCACTCGGGGCAGGATCTACTCTTCAGAGATGTGCGTCAGCGGCAGAGGCCTTAAAATAACAATGGTACAGTAAATACCAAACTCAATGAAATGCTCCGAGCTATATACACAATGGGACTCATTCAGAGTGGGCCGGTAAGGGATACCGGGCACTGGTAAGGAGAACAGTGCCGGTAAGTCCGTACCGCCCTACTACGAGTTCCCTTAGTGGGTCCCTCCTTTAATGCCTGGTCTGACCAGGCGTTATGGACGGGACCCGTTAAGGGAAATCAGAGCCAATACTGCTACTTCCCCCCCTTCCCATTGAGCTCTATGAGGGCTCAAATGGGAATGGGGAATGGTTTTTTCAATGGGGACTTACCAGTCCCACAAAGGTCGGACTACACCGGTAAGTCCCCATTGAACGAGACCGGTGCCGGTACCGTTATTGGAGGCAGTCATGGCGCAAATAGCACCATGACTACCTCCAATCTCGGAATGAGGCCCACTCTGAACTTCACTCACATAAAGATAACAAGCAAAACACTAAAACCTCACCGCTGCAAGGAAACAAACAGAGATTTTAGAGGCTAGCTCTATAGAGAATGTAAACTGTATGAATGAAAGTGCTGAAAAGAAAAATGCACACCCAAGTGAAGAAGAATGAACAACACAGATGGTTACTTTCATTAACCTGGGAACACCTTAAAAATGGCAGAGAGGCCACAAGCCCACTTCCTTAGTATGTTTAGATGGTTTAAGCACAAGCACGTCTTCCTGGTGCTTCTCTAAGCAGAAAAAACAGACGAGTCAGCCCAGGCATCATGATTCATCAAAAAGCTTGGAAATTCACACATTGGCTGGGATGGCTTTGAATCAAGACCTCTCAAATGGCTTCCCAAACAGGCTAATCAAGCATTGAAATGTTTTTGACAAATAAACTGTTCAGGTGCTTTAAGCATCAGAGGGCTGGGCAAAGCGACGTCTCATGTTGTCCATCACCTCAACATCTATTCCTGATTACATACTGAGCAACATTAGTGCCCAGGGTGATGTCGCCAGGCTTCAAATAGTACAGTGGTGCAGGACAGTAACCCCAAAGATCTGAAACACTATCCTGAATAACACATACCAGGGACATATCCAAAGTCACCATCAAGATCAATGTCAACTCTCAGTGTTCCTAGGTGTTGAAAGCATATATAAAGGCAGGGAAGTTTCACATTTCTTCCAGCTGTTGTCCCCCCTCTCCCTAATTGGCGATGAAGGAAAGGGTCAAACTCCCATATTTGATGGATGTTGTCTCTCCTATGGAATGGAACTATGAGCAGTCAATGACTCCAACAAAAAAACAGCAGAGGAAGGTGCGACCATTACATTTAAAGCAACATCCAATCAGGGCATGGCTACCTCCAAACTTGTAATGAGGCCCTAATTGGAGAAGAGTGAGAATCATTACTGGAACACTCAGACTCGACACAGTAAACACCAAGTGTTGGGGAAGAGTGGGAATCATTGCTGGAACACTCATACCCATCCCAGTAAAGACTAAGGGCCTTATTATAACTTGTGCAGAATGGGTTTAACGGCGCCGGTAATGGTGCTGGCACCGTTAAACCCATTACTCACAATTAAGAGGTCCCCTAGCGGGACCCACTCTGGACGTCTGGTTTTTCCAGACGTCCATAGCGGGTCCCGTGAGGGGACCAGGGAGCGAACAACGGGCCCATTCGAAATGGGCCCGTTTTTAGCTCCCTCCCCATTGCCATTGAGCCCTATGAGGGCTCGAATGGGAATGGGGAAGGACCGGGCCCGGGTTCCCTGCAAGAGGAAATACCGGGCCCTCAATATGCGGAATGGCCCAGTATTTCCCCATTCAGGGAACCCGGACACGATTTTGGAGGCAGCCGTGCCCTTCTTAAGGGCACGGCTGCCTCCAAAGTCGTAATGAGGCCCCAAGTGTTGGAAATACCCAAGAAGGGTGAGAATCATTACTGGAACTCTTATATTAGTCCCAGTAAAGACCAAGGGCCTCATTACGAGGAGGGCGGTAAGGGGTTAACAGTGCCGGTACAGGTGCCAAAGCCGTTAACCCCTTACCGCCCTACTATGAGGTCCGCTCGCGGGACCCGCTCAGGAAGGCTGGTTTTACCAGACGAACTTAGCGGGTCCCGCGAGCGGCCCAGCATGCTAACATTGTTAGCATGCTCCCCATTCCCATTGAGCCATATGGGGGCTCAAATGGAAATGGGGATGGACCGGGTCCGAGTTCCCCGAATGGGGAAATACCGGGCCCTCCAAGGTCGGAATGGCCTAGTATTTCCCCATTCAGGGAACCCAGACCCAGACCGGAGTTTGGGGGTAGCCATGCCCTTATTAAGGGCATGGCTACCTTCAAACTTGTAATGAGGCCCCAAAGTGTTGGAATCATATAAGAAGAGTGAACATTATAATTGGAACAGTCCTATTTGTCCTAATCAAGTAAAGAATTGGACTTTGAGTAAAGAGAATGGCCCTCATCACAAGGTTGACGCTAAAAATCTGGCCGTACCGGCATGGCGGTAATAACATGTCTGGCTTGGCACCAACCCGCAAATAGCGGATGATCAAGAGTGCGCGGGCACGCGCATCCCTGCATGCCATTTACGGCTGTACCAGCATGCCTGTAACGACCCCCAAACCCCCAGACAGCGGCATCGACCAATACGCACAGAACGGCTCCGCTCTCGGCAACCCCTAAATACCGTTACCGTCATTAACATAGTGCAAATATTGGGTGCGTTAATACCGGACCCGGAAGTAACGTCATCGCGCCCGAACGGGAAATGCCATGGCGGCCATCTTTAAAACACAATCCATTGCCATACTCCACCTACAGGACCCTCTACACCCCAACTCCCAGACCACCACGGACAACATGTCGAAGACCACCCGGAGAGGCAAGGCCTGCCTGCGCAAACCACGTTTTACAGACGATGAGCTGAACATGTTGGCCGACACCCTTGTGGAAAATGCTGAAGTGGTGTTCTGCAACAACCTCAGGCGTCCAGCCCAGCTCAAGAAAAAGGCCATCCGGGAAGAAGTTGCCCAGAAAGTAAGTGCAGTCGGCACCACCGCACGCACAGTGAGTGATTGCAAAAAACGTTGGAACGACCTCAGGCTGAGAGTCCGGCAGATATTGTCAGCTAATCGGGGCCAGGGGCTGGCAACAGGAGGAGGACCACACTCCCCACTGAAATTGGCCAGAGGAGAGGAGACCTGCAGCTCCATCATAGACGTGGAGTCCATCGAAGGAGTCAGTGAAGCAGAGTTTGGCGTGCCAACATCGGCAGATGAAGGTGAGTGTCCCTACTGAAACAGTAAAAATAATCATAATCATCCTCCCCCAAATGTGGCTGCTACACCAGCCAACAAATGGGCCATCATGCACACCTACACATATCCATGTACACATTCTGGATCTACCACCATCCCATCCCAATGCATGTTGCGGTCATACACGAATACACCCACAAGACACATTTCATGGGCATGTGCCACCCAGGACGACCCTCCCAAAACACATCAATGTCCAACTGCACCCAACAATGCGTACATGTGGACACGACTACGCTATCAAAATCTACTCTTCAACATTGAATGTACACAGTCCCATATCCGTGCATGTAAAGCCACGAATGCAACTGATCAGATGGCGCCACATGTCCAATGACTAATGCATGCACAATGATATCCTGCCACTCTCTGTCCCACACAGGTACGGATGCTGACAGTGATGAAGCGCAAGGGAGTGCACAATGCACAACACCAGCCAAAAGGCCTAGGAGGCAATCTGACGGCACAGGTCCATCAACCTCAAGTGGACCAAGGATGGGCTATGCGGGAAGCGGGCCAAGAACCGGTACAAAAACAGCACCACAGACAAGTACACAGGACAAGCTGACACCTGCACCTGCATCCGTGGTCACACCATCCACACTGGCTGAGGACACAGCAGGCATGGAGGATGGCACACATTCTGATGCAAATCATAGTGTTGATGAGGTAGCTGAGCCAGACAATGAGGGCGATGCAGGACTTGTCCACTCAGAGCCTGTAGTGCACACACCAAGCCCCCAGGCCACCCCACAGGACACACCTCAGCGGGACTCATCCGACCAGGGCAGCCATGGACAGTGGTCTTCGGCCATGCATAGCCCCATGATCCATGCTGTGCCACCACATCACCCACCGACCACAACCCACACTGCCATACGGGACATTGAGGGATGTCTCTCCAGGATGGAGGCCCGGCAGGAGGTGATGCAAGGCTCTGTGCAGCAGTACCTTGCTGAAGGGGAGACAACACGCCATATTATCCAGGACAGCACTGCGGCCGTTATCCAGGCCATTAACTCAAGTGCACAGCAAGTGCGTGATGGCTTCAATGCCTTGGGTCAGATCCTCACCAGGATTGCTGACCGCATGGACCAACGGCAAACCCTGGCCCTAGGATCACAACCATCTGGGTCATCCGCATCATCCACGCCAGCGAGCTCAAGGCAGACCATCCCCGTGCGCATGTCCCTGCGGAGTTCGCGCCGCTCAGAGATCCAACCCCCACCTCCGAAGGGGGATCAACAGTAGCAGGGCCACCCTGCATAATCCCTTTGGGCATACATCCAGACACATGTCATGCCATAGTTGACTTTGGGTGTTAGGGGGTGGGTGGAGGGTGTTGGTGGGTGTAGTGTGTAGTACTGGGGTGTTTGGGGGCAGGGGAGTAGGTTGGGGGAGGTGGAGGGGTGGTGGGTGTAGTGTGTAGTACTGGGGTGTTTGGGGGCATGGGAGGAGGGTGGGGGAGGTGCAGGGGTGGTGGGGGTGTGGATTGTTGAATCATGCTGTACTTAATTTCTCACGAATACATCAGTTGTGTAACAAACATCACAAGTGGACATTGCTGATCTTTTGTATGTCAATTTATTGCTTCATGGTGATTCGTGCACATGTGCCCACACAACCAGTGCCCACAGTACACAACACATGGCACCCTCTGCATTAAAGTACATCAGAATGATTGGTCTATGACCATTTTGCGCATTGCGCAACCCTCACGAGTTTCGCGTCCTGGACTATGTCCTACTTCTACTCCTTCCTCTCCTTCTACTTCACCAGGTGGTGGCAGCTCCAAGTCAGGTGGCAGGGGTATGTTCCGCCGATGCACATGCTATGTAGCATTACACATGCCGTGATGATCTTGCCCACCTTCTCAGGCCCGTATATGAGTACCCCTCCCGACCTGCTGATGCAGCGAAACTGTGCCTTCAAAAGGCCAAACGTCTGCTCAATGACCACACGTGTACATGCATGTGCACGATTGAAGTACTCCTCGTGCCTGTTCTGCAGGTTCCTGACAGGGGTGAGTGGCCACGGCTTCAGGGGATATCCAGCATCACCTACATGGGAGCAGAAGAGGTATGTGTGAGGATGAGGCTCAGTTGACAGGTGTGCTCAGCCTGTACATCATTCAAGTTCATATGCACTATCTCGTCATTGGCAGCCACATCCACATGACTGTCAGCCCTGTACAGTGCATGCCAATCCATAGAGGGAGCCTTGTGTGACATACACGACCGAAGGGTCCTAGGATTTTAAAGCACCAGGCCACCCAATGTATGTCTGGGCTAGGGGCATTTTGCATGCAAATGTGAGGGCTGTGTGTCGGCGGATGACTTAAGAAACTTCCATTCCCCCCAATCCATCAGCCTTCATGGCCCAGAGGGCATTCCCCTTGCATATGCATGTACCCCCCCCCAATCCATCTGCCCCCATGGCCCATAGGGCATTCCCCTTGCATATGCATGTACCCCCGCAATCCATCTGCCCCCATGGCCCAGAGGGCATTCCCCTTGCATATGCATGTACCTCCCCCCCCCAATCTATCTGGCCCCATGGCCCAGAGGGCATTCCCTTTGCATATGCATGTACCTCCCCCCCAATCCATCTGCCCCCATGGCCCAGAGGGCAGACTCACCCAACAGCCAGCCACTTCGTACAACGTCTCCTTCCATGTGGCGGGGTAGTGAGGAGTTCCGCAGCACCATGGCATCATGCGTGGATCCTGGGTATCTGGCACAGCAATGTGTTATTATCTGGCTGGCATCACACACCATCTGCACATTGATGGAATGGTATAGCTTCCGATTGCGGTACACCACCTCCACGGCATGTGGGACTACCAACTCTACATGGGTAAAGTCGAGAGCACCAATTACATTGGGCATGCCTGCCAGTGCATGGAATGCTATTTTGGTGGCATTTGCCTCCTGTGGTGTCCTTGGTAAGGATATGTAGGCACTTGCGTGCTTCAGTAGTGCATCCAGCACTTGGTTTAACACAACAGAGAAGCATGATTGGGACATGCCATGCATTTGGCCCACTGTGTGTTGATAAGTGCCTGTGGGAAGGAAGTGGAGCACAGATGCCACCTTCAGCAAAGGGGGGATGGCTGTGCGGATGTTGATCAGGCTGACCAAGTCATCCTGTATTAATTCTACTATGTTGGTGATGGTGTCTCTGTCCAGGCGGTACAGGGTGTGGATCTGTGCTGGGGTTAAGTCAAATGGATTGGCCCTTATACGTGGGATTGTTGGCTGTCTGCGGGGAGCTGCTGCCTGCACTGGTGGGATTTGCTGGACATGTCTCACCCTCCTTCTCCTCCGGCGTCTCCTCTGTGTTTCCTGTTGTACTGCCTGCTCAAGGAGTAGCAGTGCAGGCATGTCCTCCAGGCCCAGTATGGCAAGTACAAGTGGTAGCATTTTGCCTTGGAGGGGGGTGTGGTATGTGGGTGTGCTCATTTTGTGCTGACCCTGACTCCATTGCCTCCACCTGTGCTGATTGAGTGCACCTGTGGCACTTGGTTACACAGCAGTTTGCTGTTTACGGGTGGTCTGCTATGCCGGTATTGCTGGCATCATGGTGGCCCTTCTTACCGGCATCTCGATGCCGGTATGTACTTGTACGTGTGACTCGTGGTGTCCCCTTCTTTGCGGCATGCCGGTATTAAGGCCTCCCCATCTGCGCGCGTGCCCGCATCCGGTACGGTGGTGCACGGCCACAGCGGCTCCTTGACGATGATGGTAGCAACGGCATCTAGGGTCATGATACACCGGCCCGGTAATGGATGCCAGTATTGCCTTACCAGTGCCGTTCTTACCGGAGCGCCAACCTTGTGATGAGGGCCAATGTCTCAAATGTGACTAACAAGGGAAGAACAGAAAAGTCACAAGGAAAAAGGGAAATAAAAACAAATAAGATCACAAGAGAACAGAATAAAAGGTAGAGGGAGAACCAGCATGTGAAAGACACCATTGAAAACTTTAAGAGCCCAGTTTCTGATCTATATGACTTGATAAAAGTTATTACGGAGAACTACCTATGAATACTTTACTAAAGTGAACTTGCTGAGAAACCAGCCAACAGGAGAAGGGAGTCATTCCCCTGTGTCTTAGTTGTTTTTGTAGTGGTAGAATCAGGGTAGATTAGTTTGGACAGTGAACAGACCTTCCTTTTGGACTAACGATAGCTGACAAGCACCCTAGTTAGTTTCTGTTAGGTAGGTAAAAACCGTAGTTTAGGGAAAAGCAGGAGTTTTCACTTTTCTTTTAATAAATAATACACATAAAATGGAAGACAAGATGCTGTGTCCTTCTACTGTCCCACCACATAACCTAGCCAGAAAACAAGGGGCTTCTGTTCTTTGAAGAGAGTTGAGCATAGTGGCAAGGTATTGACTTTTCAGTCTATGGTCCTCCTTTGTTAATGAAGTGTTCCTTGAAAAGCAGGGCCTTCCAATCTCTCCTTATTCACAGGGGAGTTGGAGCCAGCCTGGTGTTGGAAGGAAGGTTATTCCAGAGTGCTAGAGCATAGCAAGAAAATGTTTGTTTTCTTTGTCTTCTAGCACTTCTCAATGTGAGATTGTGATCCTTTCAGCTAAGTATGATGGCAGCTTGGACATTAGAACTTTGGAGGTGATGCAGGCTGTCTTGCAGGGGATGTGAGTTTGGAGGGCTGGAGTCAGGAGAAGCCAGTACTTCAGAGTGGTGTAAATGCAGGGCTGGATTGGCATACAGGGAACTCTGGAGATTTCCCAGTAGGCCCAAAGTGCACTAGGTTGAACGTCCTCATGGGGACTGAATTCCAGGTATATTTGAGAAGTAGTAGTACCTGTGTGTGCATACCAGCCAGTACGAAGATATGAAGCCAACATGTGGATGGATGGTTAGAGGCAGTCTAGAGAGGGTGTCTAAGGGGGGATAGTTATTATGTGTGCAGCTAAATATCAAATTAATATTGTGAACAATAGCTGCATTGTTAGGGCAGAGGTTTTGTGCAAAGTGTTTTTGAGTGGTTTTTTATGGTGGCAGTGTGTGTGGGTCTGCAGCCGTGCCATCGGGTAAAGTTCCATAAGCATGGAGTGCAACAGGTTTAAAAGGCATTTGTTGTGACTTAATAAGTGTCCCATTACTCTAGTTACATTCAACTTTCCTCTAGAATCTTTGCACTATCTACATTCTACCCTCATCTATTTACTCTGCACTGGAAAGATTGTCTATTCATCAAAATACATCTAAGTGCAACACTTCGCCCGCCCCCAAAATACATCTAAGTGTAACACATTGCCTGCCCCCAAATACATCTAAGTTCAACCCACTATCCACGCCCAAAATACATACAGGTGCAACACATTACCTGCAGCCAAAATGCATCATAGACGAGCCTCCACATTTCTCCCAAATGTAATACATAGGTGTAAAGTTCTGGGTTCCCAGTGATGACTCTGACATCAGTTGATGTTCCAGTTGTTCTTTTATTGAGTACATCTTTTAGGTTTATCTTGTCAAGTTCATCTGAGCCCAAGGCAACATACACCTGCATCCTCTTAGGTAGGCTACAGACTTACTCAGAACACTCAACGATACATCAACATTCTCACAGGCTACATTCCATGTCACTCACCCAACATTCCACTCATACTTACAAGGAAACCAAATCACTACATATAAAAAAGCATTTGCTGTGACTTAATGAGTGCCCCAGTACTCTAGTTACATTCAACGTTCATCTAGAATCTTTGCACTATCTACATTCTACGCTCACCTATATACTATGCACTGGAAATATTGTATATTCATCAAAATACATCTAAGTGCAACACTTTGCTCGCCCCCAAAATACATCTAGTGTAACACATTGCCTGGCCCCAAATACATCTAAGTACAACCCACTACCCGCGCTTAAAATACATATAGGTGCAACACATTGGGCCTCATTCCGACCCTGGCGTTAACCAAGGCGCTATTAGCGCCTTGGTTGACGCCGTTATTTTTCAGACTCCGCCATGGTGAATGGCGGAATTACCGCCCCATTCCAAGGTTGGCGGGGTCAGTAATTCCCCATTCACCAAGGGCCCTTCCCCATTCCCATTTTTGCCCCATAGGGCTCAATGGGAATGGGGAAGGCGCTAATTACGGCACCGTAAATTACGGTGCCGTAATTAGCTCCTAGGTCCCTTTGCAGGTTGGTTTTTTAATGCCTGCAAAAAGCAGGCGTTAAGTACCAACCCGCAAAGGGAACTCGGAATAGGGTGGTAATGGTTTAACGGCACCGGTCTCGTTAACGGTGACCGTTAACCCTTACTGCCCTACTCGGAATGACCCCCATTGCCTGCGGCCAAAGTACATCATAGGCTAGCCTTCACATTTCTTCCAAATGCAATACATAGGCTAGCCTTCACATTTCTTCTGAATGCAATAGAATGGAAAATCCAAGAGAAAAGTGCAGGGCAACATAATTTCATGAGTAGGTGGTAGTAATGTAGGAGTGGTAGGGTTTTGCTAGATCACAGTACTGGCTGTACTCCCCGCCCATACTACCTTGTCTGGGTATAGCTGTAGGGTGTCCCGTCAGGCATCCTTTGGCAAACATTTCCACATTTTCTTGTAGAAAAATCTTGGGTCTACTCAAAATGTGTAATTTGGCTACTGAGTAAATAGGATAACATTTATTCAGTCCTACAATAAGGTATGCTGTGGCATGCTTGAAAGCTTTCAGTAAGAGATCACAGCAATGGTTCAGGCATGTGCAAGGATGATGTTTGTCATCATACAGGCGTGCAAGTACTAGGGCTTGGATGACAGATATGGACTCTAAAGTAGGGATAATGGGTTAGATGCAGTGCTGGATATAGAACTGGCACCATACTGTGTGTGTCATCTTGACGATGTGTTCTTTGAAGCAGAGGTCCCAATCTATGGTGAAGTTGAGGGACATTTAACTAAGGACATTGAAATCTATTTGTTATTGTCACTTTGGAAATTGGGTGTGTTTGGTGGTGCCACTAAGGAGGATATTTTGGTAGGGTTTAGTTTTAGGCAAGAACTTGACATCCAGGATGGAATGGTAGATAGACAGAGTTTCAATTGTACTGGTGGATTTTGATATTGAATTTGTCAAATTGTGCCTCCAGTGGATCCATGTAGAGGCTAAAGATGACAGGGAAGAGGATGGAGCCTGGGCATTGTTGGGATCTGCAGTTGTCGACCTGGAGAAGCTGGTGTCTGTTGGTGAAATGAGAGTCAAACCATCATAGAATTATGATATGATATGGTCTTTATAACGTGCCTATACACAGGTGTTTCAAGGCGCGACGAGGCAAGGGAGGGGGCACAGGGGGAGGACAGACAACGATCCTACTAGGCAAGGTGTCATTCAGATTGCACAAGTGCATGGGAAGGGGGAAAGGGGAAAGTGCAGGGGGGCTGCGGGGAGGGGACAGTGCAGTACATGGGATAAACGTATAAATAACAATAAATAGAAGTACAGCCAGCAGGTGGCAAGGGTAAGTGCAGACATCAGTGTAAGTGCTGGTAGTGGGACTGTAGGGATGCAGAAAACAGTCCCACAGAGAGGGGGTTGCCAGGAAGGCAGTGCAGGTGTGTGACTGGAGGTGGAGGGGAATTGGGCCCGGGATCAGAGGGTGGCCAGATAACCAGTCCTGTTTCAGTTTCAGCCAGGAAGTCAACAGGGGAGAGGAGGAGAAAAAGCAGAAGCAAAGAGAAAGGTTTTAAGGTGTTTCCGTAACCGGAGATGATCCTCCTCAAGTTTCAGGGAGGCAGGGAGGCTGTTCCAGAGGAAGGCCCCACTCAAAGAAAGAGATCTACCGCCAACTCGTTGCTTGGAGAAGTGGCTTACCCTAAGGGAGTTGTAGGTGGATGAGCGATGAGCTTGAGAAGGAAGATATTTGGGAAGAGAAGGTTGCAGGTATTGAGGCCCCAAGCCCCAGCAGGCCTTCTGGACAATGCAGAGGGTTTTGAACTTATTCCTCGCAGCCACTGGGAGCCAGTGCAGAGATTTCAGTTGTGGAGAGTCTCGCATTCCTGTTCTGGATGAGTTGCAGAGGGCGGAGAGTAGAATCAGGCAGATATAGGAAGAGGCTGTTGCAATAGTCCAGCATAGAAAGAACCAGAGTTCTGGAGACACTGAGCTTCTGGGGGAAGGCGAGGAAGGGAGGAATACTTCTGAGGAGGTGCAGCTGGTAGTGTGATTTCATAGAGACCTCATAAATGTGAGGAGAGAAGGAGAGTGTGGAGTTGAAGATGACCCCGAGGTGTCTAGCCTCATAGGTTGGAGAAGGGAGAGGGCCAAGCGAGGTCGGACAGAGACTGACAGGAAAGTAGGGAGCGGTGTGCCAATGAGGGGAATCTCAGTCTTACAGGCATTAAGGCAAAGATCATTGGTGGCACACCACTCCTGGATAGCGGACAGTCAGTCAGCGATGAGCGAAGGAGAGGAGGTGGCTGAGGGTAGCCTAAAAATGAGCTGAGTATCTTGCACATAGCACTGGAAGTTGGGGCAGAGCGTGGCAATGCGGTGGGTGAGAAGTGCAAGGTATTGGTTAAACAGCCAGGGAGAGCGGTTAGACCCATGGGGGACAGCACAGGTAGAGACAAAAATTGAGGAGAGGAAGGACCCAAGTTGAACCTGCGAGGGTCGATCAGAGAGGAAAGAAGACAGCCATGCCAGGGCCTGACTGGTGATCCCCAGGTTATCACAGAGACGGTTGAGCAAGATGGCATGGTTGACCAATGCAAAGGCAGAAGAGAGATCCAGTAAGATAAGGACACAAGGCGTGTTGGAATCAAGTTCGGAGAGAAGGTCTTCACGGTTGTTCAGGAGAGCAGTTTCCAAGCTTCTGGCAGCTCTGAAGCCAAACTGATGATCATGGAGACAACCAACAGATTCATTGTGAAGATTGAGCTGGGAGGTGTCCAGCTTTTCCAAGAGTTTACCCAGGAAAGGAGTGATAGAGATTGGGTGATAGTTAGCTGGGCAGGACGGGTCGGCAAAGGGTTTCTTAAGAAGAGGGTGGACAAGGGAGTGCTTCAGGGGAGATGGGAAGACCCCTGTGGCGAAGAAGTGGTAACAGAAGTCCGACAGGGCAGGAGCCAGGGAGTTAATGTGGTCCTTGGTGGTTTTGGAGGAACACAGATGAACCTGCTTTGACGAGACTTTCATAGATCGGACTTGTCTAGAAACCTCATCAGGGGAGAACAGGGGAAAGGCAGAGAAGGATGGAGGATAGGTGGCCGAAGAAGGGCCAGCAGAAGAGCAGGGAGGAGAGGGAGGAAGGGGAGAGGAGGAGAAAGAGGACAGGGTATCATGAGCTTTAGAGATGAAATGAGAAGTCAATGCCGTGCAGAGGGCCTGGGAAGGGATAGTAGAGGTAGAGACTGCACCAGGATTAGCCAATTCCTTGCAGATTTTAAAGAGTTAGGCCGAGTTGTTAGATGCTGTTAGGGAGAATTCTCCAGAATGGCTAATTTCCCTTACCTACTGAGTCCCTCATCAGCTTTGCTTGATTTCTAGGATTCATTTGTTTCACCTTTTAAGAGTGTGAGCCTTTTTCCCACTCTTACATGTGTTTTGCTGTGTGTTTTACATGTTTGTGTTCATAGACTGTGGAGCCTCACCTATTCCATAAGCATCATCTTTTTACTATGTGTCACACAACACCTTTAGTGCAGTGACACAGGGTTGTCTTTTTCAGACTTCCCACTTTAAACTCCATTTTCTGGGACCGAAAACCGTCTCCCAGAACATGTAAAGTTGCCATTGACTTTATTAGTCATTTTAAATTCACAGACCCAGTACAAACTATCTTCCACAGAGTACTGTAAAGGGTTAATAGTTATCCCTTTTTGTCTGTTTCTCATGGAAAATTATTTAGTTCCCCTTTCTTTAAGATTTGGCTGGTGGCAGTGGTATCTACCATATTTTTCCTACCACGGTCTATGAAAACAGCCTTTGTACTATTTTAAGCTAAGTTAGTAGCCTCGAACTTTAATCCACTGGAGTCCATTTAATTTTATTTGGTACCGGCTGGGTTTATTCGCCATTTCTTTTTTTAAAGGTCTTTCTCGTGTTTTACTCTGTGCGCCAAAACAGGTTTGGTTCCTTTGTTAGCCGTCCTTTGGCAGACTTGTGCACAGAAGCCCTCCTTACGTGCCTGAGAGTCTAGGTAGACAGGATGTGAGAGATGGGTTTTAGGCCCCCTGCACAGGGCTTCCCTGGAGACCCAAGTCGCACTCTTGTTTGATTGGCTAGGTGACTGTCCTGCCAGAACAACCACCCTGCTGTGTGATTGACAGCCAGGCTGTGTGAATGGGGGAACACTGCATAAAAAGCAGGTCTCTGGGACTTGGAAGGCAGAGTTGCCACTGGATCGAGAGAACCGAAGAGAAGCTGAAGGAAGAGTCTGCTGCAAATACTGAACCACCTGGTGAAGCCCTGCTGCGGGTCCGAATCTCCTAAACTTCAACAACAGAGAAGATCTCTGAGGAATCTTCTTCCCTTAAACTGGTGGGACCAACCCGTTTGCCAAATACCAACCAAGGCCTCCCTCCCTTGGTCGCATTTGCTGTGCATCGCTGCAGTGAAACGGATAGCCAGGAGGACCTGACCCTGTTCAGGTGTCACGATCCACATCCCTGACCCCCTCAGGTGTAACAGCCCCCTGACAGCAGTGGGGCTACAGGCCTCCACAGTTGCTCCAAGGGCCTTAAAACTCCATCATCCGAATATATGGAGTCAGTCCTGGCGCCTTTGGTGCCAGGCTCATTACCAGGAATAAGGCATGTATCCATTTTGGACCTTAATCCAACATCGAGGTCTGTTACACAGCTCAGTTCCTAGAACAGAGATGGGCAGACTAGTGTTTTGGGTGTGGCCGGGTCTTCAGGTGTGGCTGGCTATATAAGCCACGCCCAAACTGGAACTCACGCTTCACGTTATTCTGCACTCCTGCAGCGTAACGCTCATCGTGTCCAGCTCATCTGCTTCTCCCAGCGGCCCGATCCTGAAGCCATCAATAGAATTCCACCGCCAACCTGGAAGAACAAGAACAGTATTAGCAAGTAAATACACTTACCTGTGAGTAGCAGGCCCTGAATCCATCCAGCTCTCTTTTGCCTCGTCCATCTCCGGATTTCACTGCAACCTGCAAGGGCAAAGAAGAAACAACGTTTGCCTCGTCCCATCTCCGGATAATACAGCAACCTGCAAGGGAAAGAAGAAACAAGAACAACATTGTAAAAGCTGTGCTGCCCAGAAGAGTGGACCACTTGACGCTGTGCCACCGACGACCGGAGCTGCCCACTACTTTGCCTAAGACTGTTGAATTGAAGGACTCCCTTGTCCATACCGTCGACCGTTTTATCCCGCCGGAGAAAGTCGAGAACGCGAGACGCGCCGAGGAGAATCCGGCCGTGGGTTTCCTGCCACCCAAAGACCACAAAGACTTCGACGACTCGACGCCCTTGTTGGGCCACAGTTCTTCCGAAACTCTTTGCCGTCCTAAACTATCCAATGCTGAGGTGCTCTGCACACCTCATCCTCGCAGGACGTCGCCGAAGAGCACAACCATTCACCAAGGACCCTTCCCCATTCCCATTTTTGCCCCATAGGGCTCAATGGGAATGGGGAAGGCGCTAATTACGGCACCGTAAATTACGGTGCCGTAATTAGCTCCTAGGTCCCTTTCCAGGTTGGTTTTTTAATGCCTGCAAAAAGCAGGCGTTAAGTACCAACCCGCAAAGGGAACTCGGAATAGGGTGGTAATGGTTTAACGGCACCGGTCTCGTTAACGGTGACCGTTAACCCTTACTGCCCTACTCGGAATGACCCCCATTGCCTGCGGCCAAAGTACATCATAGGCTAGCCTTCACATTTCTTCCAAATGCAATACATAGGCTAGCCTTCACATTTCTTCTGAATGCAATAGAATGGAAAATCCAAGAGAAAAGTGCAGGGCAACATAATTTCATGAGTAGGTGGTAGTAATGTAGGAGTGGTAGGGTTTTGCTAGATCACAGTACTGGCTGTACTCCCCGCCCATACTACCTTGTCTGGGTATAGCTGTAGGGTGTCCCGTCAGGCATCCTTTGGCAAACATTTCCACATTTTCTTGTAGAAAAATCTTGGGTCTACTCAAAATGTGTAATTTGGCTACTGAGTAAATAGGATAACATTTATTCAGTCCTACAATAAGGTATGCTGTGGCATGCTTGAAAGCTTTCAGTAAGGGATCACAGCAATGGTTCAGGCATGTGCAAGGATGATGTTTGTCATCATACAGGCGTGCAAGTACTAGGGCTTGGATGACAGATATGGACTCTAAAGTAGGGATAATGGGTTAGATTCAGTGCTGGATATAGAACTGGCACCATACTGTGTGTGTCATCTTGACGATGTGTTCTTTGAAGCAGAGGTCCCAATCTATGGTGAAGTTGAGGGACATTTAACTAAGGACATTGAAATCTATTTGTTATTGTCACTATGGAAATTGGGTGTGTTTGGTGGTGCCACTAAGGAGGATATTTTGGTAGGGTTTAGTTTTAGGCAAGAACTTGACATCCAGGATGGAATGGTAGATAGACAGAGTTTCAATTGGTGAGTTTCGTTGACGCAGTTGACCTTCTTCTATAGGTATGTGACATCAGTGTATTGGTGGATTTTGATATTGAATTTGTCAAATTGTGCCTCCAGTGGATCCATGTAGAGGCTAAAGATGACAGGGCAGAGGATGGAGCCTGGGCATTGTTGGGATCTGCAGTTGTCGACCTGGAGAAGCTGGTGTCTGTTGGTGAAATGAGAGTCAAACCATCATAGAATTATGATATGATATGGTCTTTATAACGTGCCTATACACAGGTGTTTCAAGGCGCGACGAGGCAAGGGAGGGGGCACAGGGGGGGGACAGACAACGATCCTACTAGGCAAGGTGTCATTCAGATTGCACAAGTGCATGGGAAGGGGGAAAGGGGAAAGTGCAGGGGGGCTGGGGGGAGGGAACAGTGCAGTACATGGGATAAACGAATAAATAACAATAAATAGAAGTACGGCCAGCAGGTGGCAAGGGTAAGTGCAGACATCAGTGTAAGTGCTGGTAGTGGGACTGCAGGGATGCAGAAAACAGTCCCCAAGAGAGGGGGTTGCCAGGAAGGCAGTGCAGGTGTGTGACTGGAGGTGGAGGGGAACTGGGCCCGGGATCAGAGGGTGGCCAGGTAACCAGTCCAGTTTCAGTTTCAGCCAGGAAGTCAACAGGGGAGAGGAGGAGAAAAAGCAGAAGAAAAGAGAAAGGTTTTAAGGTGTTTCCGTAACCGGAGAGGATCCTCCTCAAGTTTCAGGGAGGCAGGGAGGCTGTTCCAGAGGAAGGCCCCACTCAAAGAAAGAGATCTACCGCCAACTCGTTGCTTGGAGAAGTGGCTTACCCTAAGGGAGTTGTAGGTGGATGAGCGAAGAGCTTGAGAAGGAAGATATTTGGTAAGAGAAGGTTGCAGGTATTGAGGCCCCAAGCCCCAGCAGGCCTTGTGGACAATGCAGAGGGTTTTGAACTTATTCCTCGCAGCCACTGGGAGCCAGTGCAGAGATTTCAGTTGTGGAGAGTCTCGCATTCCTGTTCTGGATGAGTTGCAGAGGGCGGAGAGTAGAAGCAGGCAGATTTAGGAAGAGGCTGTTGCAATAGTCCAGCATAGAAAGAACCAGAGTTCTGGAGACACTGAGCTTCTGGGGGAAGGCGAGGAAGGGAGGAATACTTCTGAGGAGGTGCAGCTGGTAGTGTGATTTCATAGAGACCTCATAAATGTGAGAAGAGAAGGAGAGTGTGGAGTTGAAGATGACCCCGAGGTGTCTAGCCTCATAGGTTGGAGAATGGAGAGGGCCAAGTGAGGTCGGACAGAGACTGACAGGAAAGGAGGGAGTGGTGTGCCAATGAGGGGAATCTCAGTCTTACAGGCATTAAGGCAAAGATCATTGGTGGCACACCACTCCTGGATAGCGGACAGTCAGTCAGCGATGAGCGAAGGAGAGGAGGTGGCTGAGGGTAGCCTAAAAATGAGCTGAGTATCTTCCACATAGCACTGGAAGTTGGGGCAGAGCGTGGCAATGCGGTGGGTGAGAAGTGCAAGGTATTGGTTGAACAGCCAGGGAGAGCGGTTAGACCCATGTGGGACAGCACAGGTAGAGACAAAAATTGAGGAGAGGAAGGACCCAAGTTGAACCTGCGAGGGTCGATCAGAGAGGAAAGAAGACAGCCATGCCAGGGCCTGACTGGTGATCCCCAGGTTATCACAGAGACGGTTGAGCAAGATGGCATGGTTGACCAATGCAAAGGCAGAAGAGAGATCCAGTAAGATAAGGACACAAGGCGTGTTGGAATCAAGTTCGGAGAGAAGGTCTTCACGGTTGTTCAGGAGAGCAGTTTCCAAGCTTCTGGCAGCTCTGAAGCCAAACTGATGATCATGGAGACAACCAACAGATTCATTGTGAAGATTGAGCTGGGAGATGTCCAGCTTTTCCAAGAGTTTACCCAGGAAAGGAGTGATAGAGATTGGGTGATAGTTAGCTGGGCAGGACGGGTCGGCAAAGGGTTTCTTAAGAAGAGGGTGGACAAGGGAGTGCTTCAGGGGAGAAGGGAAGACCCCTGTGGCGAAGAAGTGGTAACAGAAGTCCGACAGGGTAGGAGCCAGGGAGTTAATGTGGTCCTTGGTGGTTTTGGAGGAACACAGATGAACCTGCTTTGACGAGACTTTCATAGATCGGACTTGTCTAGAAACCTCATCAGGGGAGAACAGGGGAAAGGCAGAGAAGGATGGAGGATAGGTGGCCGAAGAAGGGCCAGCAGAAGAGCAGGGAGTAGAGGGAGGAAGGGGAGAGGAGGAGAAAGAAGACAGGGTATCATGAGCTTTAGAGATGAAATGAGAAGTCAATGCCGTGCAGAGGGCCTGGGAAGGGATAGTAGAGGTAGAGACTGCACCAGGATTAGCCAATTCCTTGCAGATTTTAAAGAATTAGGCCGAGTTGTTAGATGCTGTTAGGGAGAATTCTCCAGAATGGCTAATTTCGCTTACCTACTGAGTCCCTCATCAGCTTTGCTTGATTTCTAGGATTCATTTGTTTCACCTTTTAAGAGTGTGAGCCTTTTTCCCACTCTCACATGTGTTTTGCTGTGTGTTTTACATGTTTGTGTTCATAGACTGTGGAGCCTCACCTATTCCATAGGCATCATCTTTTTACTATGTGTCACACAACACCTTTAGTGCAGTGACACAGGGTTGTCTTTTTCAGACTTCCCACTTTAAACTCCATTTTCTGGGACTGAAAACCGTCTCCCAGAACATGTAAAGTTGACATTGACTTTATTAGTCATTTTAAATTCACAGACCCAGTACAAACTATCTTCCACAGAGTACTGTAAAGGGTTAATAGTTATCCCTTTTTGTCTGTTTCTCATGGAAAATTATTTAGTTCCCCTTTCTTTAAGATTTGGCTGGTAGCAGTGGTATCTACCATATTTTTCCTACCACGGTCTATGAAAATAGCCTTTGTACTATTTTAAGCTAAGTTAGTAGCCTCGAACTTTAATCCACTGGAGTCCATTTAATTTTATTTGGTACCGGCTGGGTTTATTCGCCATTTCTTTTTTTAAAGGTCTTTCTCGTGTTTTACTCTGTGCGCCAAAACAGGTTTGGTTCCTTTGTTAGCCGTCCTTTGGCAGACTTGTGCACAGAAGCCCTCCTTACGTGCCTGAGAGTCTAGGTAGACAGGATGTGAGAGATGGGTTTTAGGCCCCCTGCACAGGGCTTCCCTGGAGACCCAAGTCGCACTCTTGTTTGATTGGCTAGGTGACTGTCCTGCCAGAACAACCACCCTGCTGTGTGATTGACAGCCAGGCTGTGTGAATGGGGGAACACTGCATAAAAAGCAGGTCTCTGGGACTTGGAAGGCAGAGTTGCCACTGGATCGAGAGAACCGAAGAGAAGCTGAAGGAAGAGTCTGCTGCAAATACTGAACCACCTGGTGAAGCCCTGCTGCGGGTCCGAATCTCCTAAACTTCAACAACAGAGAAGATCTCTGAGGAATCTTCTTCCCTTAAGCTGGTGGGACCAACCCGTTTGCCAAATACCAACCAAGGCCTCCCTCCCTTGGTCGCATTTGCTGTGCATCGCTGCAGTGAAACGGATAGCCAGGAGGACCTGACCCTGTTCGGGTGTCACGATCCACATCCCTGACCCCCTCAGGTGTAACAGCCCCCTGACAGCAGTGGGGCTACAGGCCTCCACAGTTGCTCCAAGGGCCTTAAAACTCCATCATCCGAATATATGGAGTCAGTCCTGGCGCCTTTGGTGCCAGGCTCATTACTAGGAATAAGGCATGTATCCATTTTGGACCTTAATCCAACATCGAGGTCTGTTACACAGCTCAGTTCCTAGAACAGAGATGGGCAGACTAGTGTTTTGGGTGTGGCCGGGTCTTCAGGTGTGGCTGGCTATATAAGCCAAGCCCAAACTGGAACTCACGCTTCACGTTATTCTGCACTCCTGCAGCGTAACGCTCATCGTGTCCAGCTCATCTGCTTCTCCCAGCGGCCCGATCCTGAAGCCATCAATAGAATTCCACCGCCAACCTGGAAGAACAAGAACAGTATTAGCAAGTAAATACACTTACCTGTGAGTAGCAGGCCCTGAATCCATCCCGCTCTCTTTTGCCTCGTCCATCTCCGGATTTCACTGCAACCTGCAAGGGCAAAGAAGAAACAAGGACAGCATTAATAATAACTCTTACCTGGGCAAGCAGAGGATCCTGACATCACTCTGCACTTCGTTTGCCTCGTCCCATCTCCGGATAATACAGCAACCTGCAAGGGAAAGATGAAACAAGAACAACATTGTAAAAGCTGTGTTACCCAGAAGAGTGGACCACTTGACGCTGTGCCACCGACGACCGGAGCTGCCCACTACTTTGCCTAAGACTGTTGAATTGAAGGACTCCCTTGTCCACACCGTCGACCGTTTTATCCCGCCGGAGAAAGTCGAGAACGCGAGACGCGCCGAGGAGAATCCGGCCGTGGGTTTCCTGCCACCCAAAGACCACAAAGACTTCGACGACTCGACGCCCTTGTTGGGCCACAGTTCTTCCGAAACTCTTTGCCGTCCTAAACTATCCAATGCTGAGGTGCCCTGCACACCTCATCCTCGCAGGACGTCGCCGACGAGCACAACCTGGATCGATGCCGTGGTCTTGGCAGACTCAAACTTTTCATCGACGCCATCGACGCCAAGTTCACCTTCTTCAACGCCTCTCGACGATCCATGGCTCCTGCTTTAAAGGGTGTCATATCTGATATACCAGGTACATTGGGTGGGTAGAAACATTATAGAAGGAAATAAGACTTGTAGAATAATATACGGACTGGGCTTGTTATATCTCTTTTTCTTACAGCTTGTCCAGGTGGTGGGATCTCCACACAGAACTGTGTCTAGTGGTAGGGTGGTAGGGGGCAGTATTCTGCCAATTTTTCTAACTAACTGCTTTCCTCCTATGTCTATTGTTGATTTCCTTTATTAAGTGATTTGTGTGACATTTGACCAAGTGTATAGTTGATGCACTTTAATGAGATCTGATAATAATTGTGGTACCACTTTAGAACTGTATATATCTACAATTGTTGATTTTATTAGCACAAAGTGAGTTATTGTGATAGTGTACATAACCGTGAATATTAATTATATAAAGACTGTGTTTTCAGTAATACAGTGTGGACATTCCTTTGTGGGGGCTTGGGGACTATACTGTACTTAAGAACCAGCCTGCATCATCACCTCCTGAGAAGCTAGGCCTTGATTGCTAGACCACGTACCAATAATAGAGAATCTTGGCTGGGGTCCTCTGTGCCTCCTCTCTACCATATAGAGAGCAGAAGTACAGACACCCACCTCCTGTCTTTACACACATGGACCAGTGAAGCAACTAGGTCCTCAGAACGCCCGCATCTATCTCACGCCTCTGCACAGAGACAAAGTACAGAGAGCACAATGCACAAAAACTAAGGTGAGACATAACCCCAAGGGTGGCGATTTTGATCAGTGTAAGGTTGGGAGTCCACCGATCATGGGTGTGAAGACCGGAGGGGGGGGTCTGTACTTCTGCTCTCTATATGGTAGAGGGGAGACACAGAGACCCCTGCCAAGATTCTCAAGTATTGGTAGACGTAGTCAAGCAATCAAGGCCTAGCTTCTCGAGAGATGATGCAAGCTGGTTTTTCAGTACGGTGTAGTCCCCAAGCACCCACGAAGGAATGTCCACACACTGTATCGGTTAAAACACAGTCTTTATATAATCAATATTTAGGGTGGTGTACACGATCACGATAACTCACTTTGTACGCAGAAATCAACAATGGCAAATATATATACAATTCTACAGTGGTACCACTAATGTTATTAGATCTTATTAAAGTGCATACGGTCAGAATGACACACAGATCAAAATAAAGTTGAAACCAGCAGTAGAGAGAGGAAGGAAAGCAAGATGGTTGAGCAATAGGCACAGTACTGGTAACTACCGTTAAACACAGCTCCGTGTGGAATCCGCCCACCTGGGCAACCTATAGAAGAAAAATACAAGCCCAGTCCATATATTGTTCGCACTATACTTTCCAATAGTTCTGCAACCCCAAAGTACCTGGCATTGTAGCGTTCTACGTCGGGGAAATCGAAAACCCTTTTTGAGTGCCCTCCCTTTAAGGGAGGAGTCACGGGTCGTCTAACGTCCGACGTAGAACAGGTCGAGCTACGACAGTGAAGTGCCACGTCGTTCCTAGCGGTGCTCATTGACGGGGAAACATAAACGTCTGCAAGGAAGAGGTGTGTGGGGCACCTCAGTGTCAATAGTTCTGGACCCCAAAGAGTTGAAGAACTGTGGCCCAGCAAGGGCATCGAGTTGTCGGCATCTCTGTGGTCTTTGGGTGGCGGAAACCCACCGATGGATGTTCCTCGGCGCGTCGACGGTCAAGCCTTCTCCGGCAGGATACAGCGGTGATGATGCAGACGAGAGCGTCCTTGGATCAATGAAGTTCTTGGGCAATGGGAGCATGGCGATCCAGTCGGCGACGGCGTTCGGCGACAGTGGTGGACAGCAGTCAGGGTGCTTCTCCTTGGAGTTCCGCAGCAATCCCCGTATCTGGTCGGCAGCCTGCCAAAGGACTGTCTACCAGGGAGCCTAGGCAAAGATCAGCTGTGCACGATGGTCCCTCGTAGCTCGGGAAGAGGGCGCCTTACCAGGTCCTCTCTGGGTCAGTTCTTGAAGCACAAAAACTTTCAGATTGCGAAGGAGAGCAACAGCAATTCTTCTCATCCAGCAGGGCTCAAGGTTAAGCTTCAGTTATTCCAGTTACTCGTCGTAGTGGACATCAGCTTCCACACACTGTATCGGTTAAAACACAGTCTTTATATAATCAATATTTAGGGTGGTGTACACGATCACGATAACTCACTTTGTACGCAGAAATCAACAATGGCAAATATATATACAATTCTACAGTGGTACCACTAATGTTATTAGATCTTATTAAAGTGCATACGGTCAGAATGACACACAGATCAAAATAAAGTTGAAACCAGCAGTAGAGAGAGGAAGGAAAGCAAGATGGTTGAGCAATAGGCAGAGTACTGGTAACTACCATTAAACACAGCTCCGTGTGGAATACGCCCACCTGGGCAACCTATAGAAGAAAAATACAAGCCCAGTCCATATATTGTTCGCACTATACTTTCCAATAGTTCTGTAACCCCAAAGTACCTGGCATTGTAGCGTTCCACGTCGGGGAAATCGATAACCCTTTTTGAGTGCCCTCCCTTTAAGGCAGGAGTCACGGGTCGTCTAACGTCCGACGTAGAACAGGTCGAGCTACGACAGTGAAGTGGCCACGTCGTTCCTAGCGGTGCTCATTGACGGGGAAACATAAACGTCTGCAAGGAAGAGGTGTGTGGGGCACCTCAGTGTCAATAGTTCTGGACCACAAAGAGTTGAAGAACTGTGGCCCAGCAAGGGCATCGAGTCGTCGGCATCTCTGTGGTCTTTGGGTGGCGGTAACCCACCGATGGATGTTCCTCGGCGCGTCGACGGTCAAGCCTTCTCCGGCAGGATACAGCGGTGATGATGCAGACGAGAGCGTCCTTGGATCAATGAAGTTCTTGGGCAATGGGAGCATGGCGATCCAGTCGGCGACGGCGTTCGGCGACAGTGGTGGACAGCAGTCAGGGTGCTTCTCCTTGGAGTTCCGCAGCAATCCCCGTATCTGGTCGGCAGCCTGTCAAAGGACTGTCTACCAGGGAGCCTAGGCAAAGATCAGCTGTGCACGATGGTCCCTCGTAGCTCGGGAAGAGGGCGCCTTACCAGGTCCTCTCTGGGTCAGTTCTTGAACCACAACAACTTTCAGATTGCGAAGGAGAGCAACAGCAATTCTTCTCATCCAGCAGGGCTCAAGGTTAAGCTTCAGTTATTCCAGTTACTCGTCGTAGTGGACATCAGCTTCCGAACACGATTCCTAGCAGTGAGAGGTCCACAGATATACTGTTGATCTCCCATTCATTCCACTGGGTCATACTCAAGCATCCAATCACGACTACGGCCATTCATGCAGGCAGGCAGCCAATCAGGCACACGAGGTATTCAGGCCATTCACTTCTCTCCAGACACTCACAACAAGTTATGTGTATTGGGACAAGTACAGAGCCATTCATCACTCCAAATTGCATTCATCCCAGTTTCGAGCAGGGCTGACTCAACCATTGTGTCAATCACCAGATACTAGACAGCCACAACATAGAATGTATATTCGTCACACACTCCATTCACCCAGGTCCCACCCACAGGTGTACCCACAACATACGGTCGTTGAGAAGGCTCCAGCCAGTCTGGTCGGCACTTCCCCACACTACCATATACAGAACTTCCACCCAACAGCCAGTCAGGGGGAAGGGACAATGGCAGGGCTTCCTGGGACTTCGGGAAGATCAAGGTAACAGGTGATGGAAGGCAAGAGGCAATGGGGGCCATTTTGTCTCCATCAGGAATCTACCAATTCCAATGACAGGGCCTGGGCATCCCAAAATGGAGGACGCTCAGGGCACCAGTCATTTCAGCACAGAGCTGCCAGCAGCCCGTACCCTGCTCTGTGGGTCACACACAGGTGTCCAAAAACATACACTAGGGGCACAGGGTTGTACCACTACCCATGGGTGCCATAAGGGTATCCCACGGGTCTGTTCACCAAACCAAAAGAGAGAGAGCTGCACCGCCAGGAGTCCCACATGAACTCCTGTGCGGAAAACACGGCAGAACACACAATAAAAAGCAGTAAAGGACAAGGATACAGAGGCCCTGTCTCTCTGATGCATTTCCAGCATCACAGCCCCCCCCAAACTGAGGTTAGGGTGCCTAATCTCCCACGAGATAGACACCCTCATCCAGACAGTCCACATACCTTCTGGAAGGTATCGTGACTCTTCCCTGGTCTGTACTCAATGGTAAAGTCTAGCCCTTGCAGACTAATGGACCACCTGAGCAGTTTTGGGTTTTCACCATTCATCTGCATAAGCCACTTAAGGGGCTTATGATCGGTTTGGACCTTGAAGGTAGACCCGGTAAGGTAGGGCCTAAAACGCCTAAGGCTCTAAACTATACTAAAACACTCCTTCTCAACAGTAGCCCACCTAAGTTCCCTACCCTTAAGTTGTCTACTGATGAAGATGATTGGATGTTCTCTTCCTTTGACATCTAACTGGGACAAGACAGCTCCAATTCCAGTGTCGCAGGCGTCAGTTTGAACGATAAACGGTTTGCTGTAATCAGGTGCACACAACACGGGTGCTCTACACAGACTTCCTTTCAAGCCATCGAAGGCCCTTCCTCGGTTGCTTGGGTGAAGTCAGAGCTGTCAGGGGTGCAGCTATGGTTCCATAGTCTGCCATGAAATTGCAATAATACCCAGTGAGGCCCAAAAAGGCTCTCACCTGGGTTTGAGTAGTGGGAGTCTTTCAGTCATGTACGTCCTGTACTTTACTGTGGATAGGTTGGATTTGACCCCCTCCTACCTCATGATCAAGATACATGACTTTCCCCTGAGCTATCTGGCACTTGGTGGCCTTGATAGTGAGGTTAGCCCTTTTTAACGCCTGCAACACTTTATCCAGATGAGTCAAATGCTCTTCCCAGGTGGAACTGTGGACAGCAATCTCATCTAAGTAAGTCACACAAAAGGCTTGCAGCCCACTGAGCGCATGGGTGACTAATCTCTGGAAAGTGGCAGGGGCGTTCTTCAACCCGAAAGGCATGACTCTAAACTGGTAGAGTCCCTCTGGTGTCGAGAATGCCGTCTTTTCCTTGGCATGGTCTGTCAGAGCTATTTGCCAATAGCCTGAGGTAAGGTCGAAGGTGCTCACAAATTTGGCAACACCTATCGTGTCCACGAGCTCATCAGCCCGGGGTAATGGGCGTGCGTCAGTTTTGGTGACGGCATTGACCCCTTGGTAGTCCACACAGAACCTCCAATCCTTGGTACCTGCCTGGGAACCTGCCTTGGGCACAAGGACCACGGGACTGACCAGGGACTGGTTGAGGGTTCAATAACACCCAGATCCAACATCTTCGCAATCTCAGCCTGGATGTGGTTCTTGACGGTATCTGACATACGTTAGCACCTGCTTTTGACAGGCACACTGTCACCAGGGTCAGTCTCATGTCTACACCACGGTGTAAGGCCTGGTGTCAGCAAGAACAGAGAGGCGTACTGCCAGAGCAAAGTCCTGCAGGCCCTCTGCTGCTCTGTCGTCAGATCGGGAGAGAGATGTACTCCCTCCACTGAGCCATCCTGAGGGTTGCTGTGTAGCAAATCAGGAAGGGGCTCACTCTCATCCTTTTCTTGCCCTGAAGTTAGCAAGAGACATGAGACTTCGGCCCACCTGTGGAAAGGCTTCAGCCTGTTAACATGGAATACCTGAGGGGCTACCCCCGAGGCTCCCATGTGAACCAGATAATTGACTTTGCCCATCTTGGAGATGATACTGAAGGGTCCAGTCCATTTATCTGCCAATGCCCGAGGCTTGGTAGGCTCCATCACGAGGACCTCCTGTCTTGGAGTCGAATCCACTTGCGAGGCTTTAAGGTCCTGCCAGTATTTATTCAATTCCTGGCTGGCCTTCAGATTCGCTGTTGCTTGACCCATCATCTGCGTCATCCTCCGTCTGAGGCCTAACACATAGTCCCCCACTTGCTTGGAGGGACCTGGAGGGGTGGCCTCTCAACCTTCTCGGATCAAGGTGAGGGGCCCCCTCACGGGATGTCCAAAGAGTAGCTCAAAGGGGCTGAAACCAACACCCTCTTGAGGTACCTCTCTGTAAGCAAACAGCAGGCATGGCAGGAGAAGATCCCACTTCTTCCTGAGGGGCTCTCCCAAAGCACCCAACATGCCCTTGAGAGTTTTGTTAAATCTCTCAACCAAACCGTTGGTATGGGTGGTAAGAGGTGGAGAATTTGTAAGTTACTCTGCATTCTTTCCACATGGTTTTCATGTAACTTGACATGAAGTTGGATCCTGTATCAGAGACAACCTCCTTAGGGAATTCAACACAGGTGAAAATGCCCAGGAGAGCCCTGGCAACCACCTTGGCTGTAACCGTCCGAAGGGGTATAGCCTCAGGGTACCTGGTGGCATGATCTACCAAGACTAGGATGAACCGATGTCCACCCGACGTGGGAGGGTCAAGGGAACCGACGATGTCGATGCCCACCCTCTCAAACGGTGTGCCAATCACTGGCAATGGTTGCAGTGGGGTGATGACTCTGCCTCCAGTCTTGCCAGACAACTGACAAGTTGGGCAGGTCCTGCAGTGGATCTCCACTTCTACTCCCATCCATGGCCAGTAGAAATGGGCCGAGAGCCGCTGCTTCATCTTCTTGGTCCCAAGATGAACAGCTAAGGGCACCTCAAGCGCCAACTGCACCAGGAAGGGACTGTAAACTTGGGGTACCACCAACCTCTTGAGGGCGCCAGGTTCAGGCTTAGTGGGCTCACTAACAAGGAGCTCACCCGCCCAATAAATTCGAAATTTCTAAGGCACTTCTCCTTGTGCCTGGGACAGGGCCTGCGTCCTCAGACCCTCGAGAGAGTGGCACGCTCTCTGTCCCTTGCAGAAGTCCGCCCGGGAGAGTCCCCCTTCAGCTAACAAGCTGAAGGTTGGGATGATCCTCCAGGTTAAGAGCCTCTCCCACAGGAAGGTCTTCTTGCTCTTTTCCCACAGAGGCTGAGACAGGATTTAGCACTGGACCCAGCCCATCCGGAGCATGGATCCCAATGGGTGCTGTCGGAACAGTGGGAAAAGCAGGGGCTCCCTCCACAGAGGCGGCCTTCTTACTCCTCCATTTCATTCGTGCCTTGGGTTTCCCCATCGGCAAGGAAACCGGCTTGCAGCCGGACCCTGTGTGACCTGCGATCGGGTGACCACCACAGCAGCCATGGGTAGACCATCTGAGATCATCCCCAACTCGACCAAATCGTTTCCCAACAAAATGTTCGCAGGCACGTTGTCCTGCACCAGGAACGGAAGCTTTGCTGTCTTCTCTCCAATTGTAATGTTGACTAAGGCTACAGGGGATACTTTGGGAGGCCCACCAGCTAACCTGGTGGTTCTCAGAGGAGCACCTACATAGTCCTCTGGCTTGAGCAGGGTCCTGTCCACCAATGTCATGTTTGCCCCAGTGTCTCTCAAACCAGTAGAAGGCTGGCCATTTACGAGGAAACTTCTCAAAAACCTACGAGTGTTTTGTGGGATAGTTGCCAGTACTTCTGTGTTCTGGTCCCAGGCCCCATGGGACACTAAGGAAATCTCTACGGGAGCACCGAAGGTGATCCCAGTAGAGGAGGGGAGGACAGTGGCCTCCACCTCAGGTACGGAGTAGGGGTTCATCAGGCTGGCAGCCTGGACTCCAAGTGCCTTACCCCTACAATTGGGGTCACCCCTTCGGTGATCCAGAGCCCCACAATCCCAACAAGTGCCAGGAGTGCAGGGTACGGTACTGGAGCCACTGGGATGCTGATTTGCAGCAGGCTGACCACTACTCTTACTCCCACCCACAACAGACTTATCCCCACAGATTTTTGGTTCTTCGGAGAGGAAGGTTTTGGTTTACCTGACTGTGATTGCTTTTTGGACTCCTCAGCTTTCTGAGAGGCCCCCTTTTCTTTGTCCTTGTCCTTCCCACTGGAGTCCTTAGGGGACACCCGGTGGGAGACCCACTTGTCAGCCAACCTAGCCAGCTTAAAGGGGTCAAAAATGTTCTGGTCAGCAACATACTGACACAGCTCTGGTGAACAGGCTTCCAAAAAATGCTCAAAAAACAAGAGGTGAGACAATTCAACAAACGTTTTCACTTTGTAACCATCATTCCACCCCATCATGTTCATGTGCACAGCGCTCACCCAGTCAATCCAAGACACATTCTCTTGTTTCTTAAAATCCCTGAACCGTTTAAGATATTGGGTAGGCGATTTGCCAAACTTGGCGATTAAGGCAGACTTCATGCACTCATACTGACCCCTTTCTTCCACACTCAGTTTCAGAATGCAGTCATATCCAGTTTGAGGCACTCTGCTTAACAAACACTTAGCCCTATCTCTCTTATCAACATCGTGAATTGCACAAGCCATTTCAAACGCTTCAATCCATTGGAGGATATCAGAACCCTCCACATACACACCAACCAAATCTTTCATAAACTTGGTTGCTGGGGACCTGACACTCCCAACTGGTTTCGCTGAAGTCTCCACTCGAGCTTTCTCCAACTGGATTCACTGACATTCAGTGTCCCGGATCTTGAGTTCAAGGTCCTTATCTTTGAGTTCAAGATCCCTATCTTTGAGTTCAAGATCCTGGTTCTTGAGCTCCACTTGCTGGGCCAACTCCTCTTTCTTAAGCTCAGCATCTAGTTCCAACTTGTGATATTCAAAGGCTAACTTCATCCTCAATAACTCAAGCTCTAAAGAATTGCTGGGGTTCGGAACAGAGGCAGTAGGAATGGTGGCACTTCCAGAATCAGTTTCGGCAACAACCCCCGGGGTAGAGTCCTCATTGGTTGCATCCCCCCCTTCAAGAGTTTCACAATCGATCTGGTAGTTCACCAGGGCAGCTATCAGCTCAGCCCTGGATTTATAAACAAAGTCTAATTCCCTGGCTTCACAAGCACTCTGGAGAGCCTCTAAGCTCATCCGAGTCAATTTACCATTCGCAATAGATTCCATTGCTTGCAATGTAGTTATCTCGTACACGACTAAACCTCAATCTAACAAAGTGCAGATATCCTTTGTAAGTGGCACGGTTATACACTGAGTCTTAAAACCATAAACATCCCACCGCTGCCACCAGCTGTGAAGACGGAGGGGGGGTCTGTACTTCCGCTCTCTATATGGTAGAGGGGAGACACAGAGACCCCTGCCAAGATTCTCAAGTATTTATTGGTAGATGTAGTCGAGCAATCAAGACCTAGCTTCTCGAGAGGTGATGCGAGCTGGTTCTTAAGTACAGTGTAGTCCCCAAGCACCCACGAAGGAATGTCCACACACGGTATTGATTAAAACACAGTCTTTATATAATCAATATTTAGGGTGGTCTACACAATCACGATAACTCACTTTGTACGCAGAAATCAACAATGGAAAATATACATACAATTCTACAGTGGTACCACTAACATTATTAGATCTTATTAAAGTGCATACGGTCAGAATGACACACAGATCAAAATAAAGATGAAACCAGCAGTAGAGAGAGGAAGGAAAGCAAGATGGTTGAGCAATAGGCAGAGTACTGGTAACTACCGTTAAACACAGCTCCTTGTGGAGATCCCCCCACCTGGGCAACCTGTAGAAGAAAGATACAAGCCCAGTCCACCAGTCCATATATTGTTCGCACTATACTTTCCAATAGTCCTGCAACCCCAAAGTACCTGGTGTTGTAGCGTTCCACGTCGGGGAAATCGACAACCCTTCTTAAGTGCCCTCCCTTTAAGGCAGGAGTCACAGGTCGTCGAACGTCCGACGGAGAACAGGTCAAGCAACGATGGTGAAGTGGTCGCGTCGTTCCTAGCGGTGCTCGTTGACGGGGAAGCGTAAACGTCCTGCAAGGAAGAGGCGTGCGGGCACCTCGGTGTCAATAGTTCTGGACCGCAAAGAGTTGAATAACTGTGTCCCAGCAAGGGCGTCGGGTTGTCAGCATCTCTGTGGTCTTTCGGTGGCGGGAAACCCACCGGTGGATGCTCCTCGGCGCGTCGATGGTCAGGCCTTCTCCGGCAGGATACAGCGGCGATGATGCTTATGAAGTTCTTAGGCAACGGGAGCACGGCGGCTCCAGTTGGCGATGGCAGTCAGCAACAGTGGTGGACAACAGTCCAGGCGCTTCTCCTTGGAGTTCCGCAGCAATCCCTGTATCGGGTCGTCAGCCTGTCAAAGGTCTGTCTACCAGGGTGCCTAGGCAAAGATCAGCTGTGCACGATGGTCCCTCGTAGCTGGGGAAGGGGGTGTCATGATGCCTACCTCCAAGGAGCCAGGTCCGACCCAGCAACCCCAGAGGCAGGCATCATTCCCCCCAGGGAAGTGCCAGCGGGCCCAAACTGGGGCCCTTTGGACACAGTCCTGGCGCCTTAGGCGCCAGGCTCATGTTGGACCCCTGTCCTGGCGCCTTAGGCGCCAGGCTCATAAAGCTAGTCAAGTGTTCAAGTGTTTTAATGTGCACTTACCTGGTGCAGACCATGCTGCTACATCCAGGCCCTCTTGAGGCCTGAATGGAACTACTTTACCTGTGGGACTACTTTCCCCTGGCTGTGGTCGGGGAAGGATACATACCTGATCGGTGGAAGGATACATACTTGGAACTTCTTCCAAAGCTATTTAAACCACGCCCGATCAGCAACTCACGCTTCGCGTTGTTCTGCTCCTCGCAGCTGGACGCTCACCGTGTCAGCTCCTGCATCTGGACTTCAGCCACGCCTGTCAGCATCCTGGGTCACCTGCTAAGAGAGAATTGGAGAGAAGGAAGACCTTACCTGCTAAAGCTGCATCACAGAGACATCACACCAACAATCCTGAACGGGAAGACATCATTTTAAAAGCATTTCGCTTTGATTGCTGCAGCGCTGCATTTCACTCACCTTTCCTGGGCACCTCCATCTTCAGCAGCGATCATCCGGATCCGCAGCCACTTCCCAGAGCCTAGAGAGAAAAAGACAAGAACACAAGGTGAGAGAAGGAAGGGAATAGGAAAAGCTCAGTTTCCTTCTAAGACTTACCTGTTGGGTCATTCCCATTTCATTTCGGGTCCTGCCGCTTCCAGGCATTCCGGACCCCGGCCCCTATGGGGAAAAAAGACAAAGACATTGAATGAGCGAATGCAAAGACATTACCCGAACGCTCATCCAGAACTTACCTGTCATTTACTGGAACTGCACGTTTCACTTCGGGTCGGCGCCATAACTCCGGCATTCCGAACCCCAGCCCCTAAGGGGAAAAAGACATAAGCGTTAGCGCTTGCTGCAATAAGACAATGAACATTATTATTAAGCTTGAACTTTTGAACTTGCTACAGAACTCTTACAGCGCCTTACCTGAATAGTCAAGCTTATTTGAACTCCCATCAAACCTCAATCCAGTGAAGTAACTGGGTTTCAACGCACCCCTGCATCAGAAGCAGGTTGGAGAACACATCCTTCCAGACCCTAAGGTGAGACTTCACGGGGAATCGAGGAAGGGTATTGTGGAGGGTTGGAAGGGAGTGGAAGGCTTGAGCAATATTCCGTCAGTGGGTAATACTCCCTTTTCACGCACAGGGGAATATTCCTGCGAGCCAGAGAGGCCATCTTCAGGGTCCTGCGCTTCACCATTGAAGAAGTATCAGCACTCGAAGCCAGACCTGCGCCTCCGTGGGAATCAGGTGAGCGTGACAGAACGCGAAGACTACCCACAATTTCCCACCTGGGCACTATGGAGACTTCCGAGACAGATCAGCTGGCCCAGCTTTTGGGGGAATTACGGGCAGAAGTGCACTCAGCCCGCCAGGAGACTAACGCTCTCAAAAGAGAACTGATCCTATCCAAGGAAAGAACAGATGACCTGGCCAAAAGGTTATTGCAGGCCCAGGCAGGGCACACTCCTTTACCTAATTCCGGATGTACTTCCACATCAATGGGTTTGAATAACCCGGTACAAATCAATCTACCTGGACACATGCCTTTGGCCCCGCCTGAAAGTTTTGCGGGGGATCCCAAGAAATATGCCGTCTTTATGAACCAATGCCGTTTATACTTTCTATGCAGACCTGGGGCCTTCCCTAACGACCAGACCAAGGTAGCCTTTATACTATCTTACCTCAGTGGCAGTGCTGCCGATTGGTATATTCCATTGGTAAATCAGGATGATCCCATTCTCCAGAATTTTCAGGGTTTCCAGGCCAGCATGGAAAGATTGTTTGCTCGACACTCTCAAGGACAGGCCCTTGATAACGAACTGCTATCCTTACGACAAGGTAATCAGGATCTCCTGTCCTGCGTTGCCACCTTTAATAGACTGGTTGTGGAAACTGGATGGCCAGAAAACAAAAGGATCACATTGTTTCATCGAGGCCTGCGCGGAGAGCTTAAGGATGTTCTAGCTCAGATAGTAGATCCACCCCAGGTCTGCGCAGACTACATAGACTTGGTGGTTCAACTTGATCACAGACTTCAAAATAGAAAAGCAGATCGGTTCAAGTACGAAACCCGAGTACCGATCAAAACCCACGCTAACTCCAAGAGTACTGACGTATCCGAACCTATGCAAATCGGCGGTGTTAAAGGACCATTAACGCAGAAGGAACGAGGGAGAAGGCGGCAAATGCAACTTTGTCTGTATTGCGGGACTTCCGGTCACTTTCTTCGAAATTGTCCGGTTAAACCACCTAAGAAGGTGGTTGGAGCCACTGATAACGATTTTTTGACACCTGATTCGGGAAACGACCTAGCCCGACAAGCGTAGGGGTCCGCTTGCCGAGCTTGAAAACAAACTCTTTGACCTCGCATTTTGTCATGCCAATGGTGCTCGTGGACCCAAAACAGCCTCAGCTGTTGCATGCTATAAAAGCATACATCGACAGTGGAGCTATTGGAAATTACATAGACCGTGAATTGGCTTCCAGGATTAAGCTCCCTCTCCGCCCGAAAGTAACCCAAGATGTCATTACTACAGTAGATGGAACCGAAATAGCCTCAGGGCCTGTAACGCATTCCACTGTTGAGATGACACTGGTGGGACAGGATGGACATCGGGAAGCAATCGTGTTTGATGTGATCAAGGCCCCACAATTTCAAGTAATTCTTGGAATTCCTTGGTTAGAAACACATAATCCCAGAATTGACTGGCGAGCAAAGAAGATAAGTTTTCCTGATTGTGAACCAACTTGTTACCCAAGAAATCCAGTTATGGGTCTAGCCTCAGCAACTTCCACCCCTGTATAGCTACCGTCAGAATACCAGGAATTCCAAGACGTTTTTCAGAAAGAACAGGCTAACACGTTACCTCCCCATCGGTATTATGATTACCAAATCGATCTGGTACCCAATGCTCAACTACCTTGTAGTAGGATTTATGCTCTTACGAACCTGAGAACCTACATTTGCGTCAGTATTTAGATCAGTACCTAGCCAATGGTTTTATTCGCCCGTCCAAGTCTCCTGTCTCCTAAGCTCTGTTCTTCGTGCCGAAAAAAGAGGGCGACCTTAGAACATGTATAGACTATCGCGCCCTAAATCAAATAACGATTAAGAATTGTTATCCTCTGCCCTTGATCCCTGAGCTTATCGACCAGGTGAAAGACGCTTGTGTGTACACCAAGTTAGATCTCCGAGGAGCTTATCACCTGGTGCGTATAAAAGAAGGCGACAAATGGAAGACTGCATTCCGCACCAAATTTGGGCTCTTCGAATATCAGGTGATGCCCTTCGGTTTGTGCAATGCACCTGCCGCCTTTCAGTACTTTATGAATGATGTTCTCCGGGAACTTATCGACGTCTGTGTCATTGTTTATATTGACGACATCCTGGTGTACTCTTCTTCAGAATCCGATCACAGAAAACATGTTAGGGCAGTTCTTGAGAAATTGCGCCAGCACAGACTATTTGCAAAGCTCGAAAAGTGCGTTTTTCATACCACAGAAGTGGAGTTTCTCGGATTCATCCTGACACCTCAAGGAGTCCGAATGGACTCGCGAAAGGAGGACGCCATCCTCAAATGGCCATCTCCTAGCTCGGTGAAGGGAGTTCAGAGCATGCTCGGCTTCGCCAATTTCTATCGAAGATTCATCCCGGAATTTTCCCGAATAGTCCAACCCATCACAGCTCTCCTAAAGAAAAACAAACGCTTTGAATGGACTCTTGAGGCCGAACAAGCCTTTCAGGACCTGAAAACCAAATTCACCTCTGCACCTATATTGAAGCACCCGCACCCAGATCTCCGTTACATTGTGGAAACCGACGCATCCAGTTCGGCCATGGGAGCTGTCCTGTCGCAAAGAGACACAGAAACTAACCAACTACACCCTGTGGTCTTTTGATCCAGGAAATGTTCTCCTCCTGAAATCAACTACGCAATTACCGACAAAGAGTTACTGGCTATTAAATCTGCTTTCAAGGCTTGGCGTCACTACCTTCTTGGGGCAAGACACACCATCACCGTAATTACGGACCACAGAAATTTACAGTATTTAAAGACGGCCAAAGCTCAATCTTCACGACAACTCCGATGGGCTCTATTCTTTGCGGAATTTGATTTTGTAATTACCTATCGCCCTGGCTGCAAGAATGGTAAAGCGGACGCCTTATCCCGGATTGGCATGGAAGAACCCAATTCGAGTTTAGAACCTGTGCCAATCATACCTGAACAAAGAATCTTAGGCCTAACTTCATTGCAAACTATTGAGGACATCCAAACGCAAGTAAAACAACTTCTAGACACTTCAGCCTTACTGGAATGGAGTCAAAAGGGTCCTCATTACACCGTTAAGGATGACTTACCCTACTTCCAGGAGCGGTTGTTTCTGCCTAGTAAAGAATTGCAAGAACTTGTTATTGCCCGTCATCATGAATCATTAATGGAAGGACGCCCTGGTATCGCTAAAACGGAGCAAAAAATCAAACGCCACTTCTGGTGGCCTTCTTGGAGAAAAGACATAAAGTCTTTTGTATTGTCTTGCGGAACTTGCGCCCAAAACAAGGGTCAAAAGAAAAGGCCAGCCGGCCTACTTCAACCCTTGGATATTCCACCGGCACCATGGCACACCTTGTCAATGGACTTTATAACAGACCTGCCTCCTTGTGCTGGTTACAACACTATCCTGGTAATTGTGGATCTATTCTCCAAAATGGCCCACTTTATCCCTTTAAAAGGTTTGCCTTCAGCTTCCACCTTGGCCAAGGAATTTCTGGAGAATATAGTTCGCATACATGGTTTCCCTTCCATATTAGTCTCGGATCGTGGAAGTCAATTTATCTCCCATTTTTGGAAGAAGTGTTGCCAACTAGCACAAATAGATGTGCGGTTATCTACCAGCCACCACCCCCAGACCGATGGACAAACAGAGAGAACCAATCAGACTCTCGAGCAATATCTTCGGTGCATGTTACACCAATCCGAGTTAAATTGGAAAGACATCCTTTGGATCGCAGAATATGCATACAACAATTCAGTGCATTCTGGAATCGGACAAACTCCTTTTTATACTTTGTATGGTCACCATCCTCGGACCTCTGATCTAGATCCACCTCTGACCCTGGAAATGCCCGCAGTAAATCATCTGCATTCCACAATAACCCGAGCCTTCAAAGAAGCTGCAACTCATCTACAGCAAGCCAAGAAAAAGTATAAAGAAAACGCTGATTTGCACCGAAGTAAAACTCCTCCTTACCAAGTAGGAGACCAGGTATGGCTAGCAACGAAACATTTACCCCTCAAGGGCCCGCGAACCTTCAATCCCAGATTCATAGGACCTTATCCCATCAAGGCTATAATCAATCCCGTGGCCTTTAAACTGGATTTACTGTCTAACATGCATATTCATCCAGTTTTTCATGCATCACTTTTGAAGCCAGTGCAACCAGGGACCCGACTGTCCAAGCCTCCAGACCCGGTTCAAATTGATGGGGAATTAGAATTCGAAGTTAAGGAAATTTTAGACTCCAATGTGTTAAAGTCCAAACTCTTCTATCTTGTTGACTGGAAGGGATATGGACCGCAGGAGAGATCGTGGGAGCCTAGTAACCATGTTCACGCACCTCGATTAATACAAAGGTTCCACCGGAGATTTCCGAACAAGCCAAAACCCCCGGAGGGAACAACCTTGGGAGGGGCCTTGAGGGGGGGTACTGTCATGATGCCTACCTCCAAGGAGCCAGGTCCGACCCTGCAACCCCAGAGGCAGGCATCATTCCCCCCCAGGGAAGTGCCAGCGGGCCCAAACTGGGGCCCTTTGGACACAGTCCTGGCGCCTTAGGCGCCAGGCTCATGTTGGACCCCTGTCCTGGCGCCTTAGGCGCCAGGCTCATAAAGCTAGTCAAGTGTTCAAGTGTTTTAATGTGCACTTACCTGGTGCAGACCATGCTGCTACATCCAGGCCCTCTTGAGGCCTGAATGGAACTACTTTACCTGTGGGACTACTTTCCCCTGGGTGTGGTCGGGGAAGGATACATACCTGATCGGTGGAAGGATACATACCTGGAACTTCTTCCAAAGCTATTTAAACCACGCCCGATCAGTAACTCACGCTTCGCGTTGTTCTGCTCCTCGCAGCTGGACGCTCACCGTGTCAGCTCCTGCATCTGGACTTCAGCCACGTCTGTCAGCATCCTGGGTCACCTGCTAAGAGAGAATTGGAGAGAAGGAAAACCTTACCTGCTAAAGCTGCATCACAGAGACATCACACCGACAATCCTGAAAGGGAAGACATCATTTTAAAAGCATTTCGCTTCGATCGCTGCAGCGCTGCATTTCACTCACCTTTCCTGGGCACCTCCATCTTCAGCAGCGATCATCCGGATCCGCAGCCACTTCCCAGAGCCTGGGGAGAAAAAGACAAGAACACAAGGTGAGAGAAGGAAGGGAATAGGAAAAGCTCAGTTTCCTTCTAAGACTTACCTGTTGGGTCATTCCCATTTCATTTCGGGTCCTGCCGCTTCCAGGCATTCCGGACCCCGGCCCCTATGGGGAAAAAAGACAAAGGCCCTCATTACGACCCTGGCGGAAAGGGGAAAACGATGGCGGAAATGCAATACCGCCATCGAAAAGCGCTCGGTGCGACTATGACCCGTCACCGCAAAGTACGAAGCCATTAGCGACACCGTAGTGAACGCCAACGCTAACTGCACCAAGCACGCGCGCGCGCACCATGCCAAACCGCAAACACCACCATGGTGCAACGGTACGCCAATTCCGACCCTAGCGGACATGTACCTAACGCCATCAGGCATGGCGGAATGGACCATTCCGCCATGGCGAGAAATACGGCATCGTGAACCAACCGTAAATGGCCCACTGAGTGCCTGTACTCCACTCCCTGGCCACATTGCACAACTCCTGGCAGGCGCAATGTACTCACACCATGCAACCAGTGAAATCTACAATTCACCCATGCATGCCAACGTAGAAATGCATGCAGGTGTTCGAAGCGCCCCGTGAGTGGGCATCCATGTACGGCATTTCACCATAGCCGTACTGATGCAGCACAGGCATGTGAAGGTACAAGACATCAAAATGGAAATCAAGAACACATGACACAAAACAACAGTAGTCCCCCATCGCTTGCCACCAGCGCAAGGCAACATCCAAAACAGCATCCTGAGGGGGATTGCACCAGACCTGTACTCTTGCCAGTAAACAAACCAACCATCAGCAGAAGCATGTACCACACAAGTTGGCAGAGTGACTGAGCAGCCAGGCACATCCCAAGAGGGGCCGATGGGAGCTGCAGGGCACAGATGGCATGAATACAGAAGCTATTCCAATGGACATGACCCCAGTCCCCCTCCAACAAACGCACGCAAACACAGGCACCTGTGACCAGCCACATTCTGAACATCCCATCATACCATCAATCGACCTGGCTGACAGGCACCAGTCGGCCAAAAGCCAATCCCCCGCCCCTGAACAGCACATCATGTAAACAGTCACAATGGCAGCCCCTATCCGTGACCACACTGTGCTACGTAGGCAAAAGCGGCCAGTACTGTACCACACAACTCAACTCAGAAGGCGGAACACAATGCAGATCATCTCGCAATACATACCGCCACAAATTGAAAATCGCCACATCACCTGCAAAGAATAACGCAACACGCCAAATATCGGAATACAATTTAAATGCACATCCAAATGACAAAGGCCTCACAGCAATTTGTAAAATAACACCAAAACATCCATCATCACCGAGGGCTGCATCTGCAATAATTGACCAGCTTCCACTTGTGTGACGCCCTGTACCATCATGGCACACAGGGCCAACATCAACGTTCCAAAAGGCAACATGGAAGCGGCAAGAACCGCAGGTCCGTCCCATGAGGCAGGCACTAGTCCAGCTGAAAGGCCGAAATGTTGCACCTAGCCACCAGAACAGCGTAAGGGCATGTGGCCCATTGGCGATCGTCCCATAAGATCGTAATGCTGCTCCACTGATTCACCCGAAGCTGCAGGTGTCGAGAGTAAAAACCATCTGGAGGAGTGGCGTACAGATGGCATCTGCAATAGGGCAGGAGATACCTGTCACCAAAATGAAACACAAATTAACCGATTGCACTACATGACACATGATGCATCACTATCTTCATTCAACACACCAAATCCACACCCATATGCATGCTAGCCCACTCCAAAGGAATATACACACCCCTAAATCAGTATCGATACATAACGAAACCAATCGAGGTTAATACACCATTGGCAACGTCGGTTACTGTGCATGCGTCCGTCAAGATAGAACCCATGACATGGGATTAGTAACGTGCCTAGACACAAGTGTATGAAGGCGCGTCGAGACAGGGAGGATCCGACAAGGGCAGATAGACGTAAGTCCCACTATGGCAGCCTTGCATCACATAGCGCAGGGGAAGGGGATTGAATCAAAAAACACATGTACATGGCAGACCCTAAATGGAATCATCTGTCCATGCATCCATTCATCATTCCCTCATCCCGCAATGAAAACGCATGAACATTCACTCACATAATATGTGAAACTTCCATCGCGTCTGTGCGTAATGCAGTCTGCAAAAACCACTGTGCTCCTGGCCGGATCTGTAGTGTCGTGAAGCTAGATGGACTTGGGAACGTCCTGCCTTATCGTCCACTACGCTATTGCGCATCCCATTCAATTCATGTCATTCATTGCTTGCTCGTTATGGGCCCTGTCCCAAGGACATTCAACAATAGAACGTTACATTTCCAGGCAGACCTGTGGGCGTCTCCTCACCGCTACTTCGCAACCAAAAATCCTGCCCTTCGAATTCCTCACTTGCAACATTACGTCGAAAAGGCCTCTGTGAACGCTTGCATTCACAATTACATCAATGTAGTGCGGCTGTGTGTCATAATGCTAACTGGCTGCAATCACAAATGGGACGCCACGCCCGTCGGTGAAGTACGATACTGTGCTGCATGAGGGTCGGCCATCGATCGAGCCCTACATACCACTGACTCTTCACAGGTATGTAAGCGGCTGCAATCATAGCATGTGTAACAATGGGAGCATAGCATGAAAATCAGTCAAAGTACATCACACTGCCATCGGGATTTGATACATGATTCCAATCCCAAGATGCCATGCGGCCAAATGCAGCCTTACGTGCGGGACGTGCTCGGCCAGAAGGGATTGCATCTGCCACAGATTCATTCAATCAGCACAGGTGGAGGCCATACAGGCCGACAGCACATATATAGCAGACCCAAACCCCTCCCACAACCACTCCCACTCCAAAATGCTACCGGCAGGACTAGCGATGTTGGGCCTGGGGCACCAGATAGCACTGCAAGTGCTACAACTACAAGAAGACGACGAACAACAACAGGTACAACAACCGGGCGCACAGGGGAGACGGAGGAGAAGGAGGAGGAGGAGGGCAAGGCAGGGTCAGCAAGGCCCACAAGCACTGCCACTACCACCACGCAGGCGGCCCGCAATCCCACGCCTCCGAGCTGATCCGTTCAACCTCACTGCTGAGCAGATCCACACCCTCTACCGTTTGGACCGGGACACCATAATCGCCATTGTGGACATGACACATGCTGACCTCGTGAGCATGATAGATAGCCCAACCGCCATCCCACCCCTACTGAAGGTGGTGTCTGTACTCCACTTCCTGGCCACAGGCACCTACCAGCACACAGTGGGACAGTTGCATGGCATTTCACAGCCACTGTTCTCACGGACACTCTCCCAAGTGCACGATGCCCTCCTGAAGCACGCCGACGACCACATCACACTACCACGCACGTACCAGGAGATTACCAACGCAAAGGTGGGATTCCATGCACTTGGCGGCATCCCGGGTTGCATTGGTGCCATCGACTGCACCCATGTTGAATTGGTTGTCCCACATGCCATGGAGGTCCAGTACCGCAACCGGAAACAATTTCATTCAATCAATGTGCAAATGGTGTGTGACTCCAACAAGATCTTTACGCATTGTTGTGCCAGATTTCCAGGATCTACCCATGATTCTATGGTCCTGAGGAACACAAGAATACAACGCTACATGGAGCGACACGCAGGGCACAGATCCTGGCTACTCGGTGAGTCTCATTCCATGCATGACATCGTGGCCCATTTGATGCGTCAATGACCTTGCAGGAGGGGGGGGGGGCTACTTAGCACTATCATTCCACTGACACCCTTTATTCGTCCCATACAGGTGATGCCGGGTATCCACTGAAGAGATGGCTCCTTACACCAATCCGGAACCCACAGAACCAGCATGAGGAGGACTACAACCATGCCCACTCACGTAGCCGTGTGGTCATTGAACAGGCATTCGGCCTACTGAAGGCTCGTTTCCGCAGCCTCAGCAGGTCTGGCGGGGCACTCATGTACAGCCATGAGAGGGTTTCTAAGATGGTCATGGCATGTGTCATGCTGCACAACATGTGCATACGTAGGAATGTGCCCATGCCCCCTGACGCTGTACTGCATGCACCTGAAGATGATGATGATGAGGGTGGGGATGTGGAGGCACCCCAGGGAGTCCATGAGGCACAGGATGCACGTGCAATCCGACAGAGCATCATAGATGCATGCTTCTAGCAACCACGCATGGTGCCTATTACACGGAAAGGGGACCTGTGGCACTGTGTGTGTGTAGTACAGGCACATAGTGGACTGTACGCCTATGAAGGCCTCGTACGCAAATATCAATGTCCACACATGTCATTGGATGATAATGAAGTGCTGTATTGTTAATGTGATTTGATTCATACACCCTATGGACCCGCCACCCAGTGAAGCCCAACACACCCCCTCCACCCTACTTCCTCCCCCCCCAACACCAGTGTCCAGATATGCATGCTGCCCGTGGGTAGACGCTATTGCAAGCCCCCTCTACGGGTATCAGGGGCACCCCTGCCCGTGGAGCGCAGGTTCCTGCCAGATCTGCGTTGGGGGCTGCCCTGGACGGAACTTGCCACGGATGACGTCTCTGCCTGCTCGCGTCCATGCATGTCTCTGAGGGTTTGTGAGAGCTCCGAGAGCACACGGCGCACAGCAGCAAGTTCAGCACAAACGTCTTTGGACGTCGCATGCAGTTCCCCCCTCAGGCTCTCGGTGCTTTTCTCCATTTGTGCTCTCAGGCTCTCGGTGCTTCTCTCCATTTGTGCTCTCAGGCTCTCGGTGCTTCTCTCCATTTCTCCCCTGAGGCTCTCACTACTTTTCTCTATTTGTGCCCTGAGTGTCTCGGTGGATGTTTCCATGGCTGCCCTGGAACCCCCGCATTCATTTGCATGGTCCTTGAGTAGCGTGGACGCTTCCTGCTGTTGCTCGATCAGCAGGTCGAGGGACTGTTGCCTCTGCTGGGCCATGGACATTTGCGGTGGTGTGACAGGGGGGCTGCTCAACACATGTTGCCTTGGCACAGGACTTGTGGGGGTTGGCCAGTCGTCGTCTTCAGGGTGCCCCTGCGTGGTTTCGTCATGGTGTAGGGGATGGAACATGCAGGGGGATTGGGAAAGGTCATGGATGGTACATACGTCGCCAGCACTGTTTTCCGTGTCGGAGCATGCTGGCATGACAGCTGTGTCACCTATGGTGCTGCTACCACCAGAGGCAGTGCCATCAGATACGTTCTTTGGGGGGACCTGTGGTGCTGGGGTTGTGGACTTGCTGGCTGCTGGGGTGCCTGTTGCAGTCCCCTCCAGTGTGCTGGCACTTGATTCCTGCTGCTGCCGTGTCTTGATCCTTGCACCTGAGGTGGAGGCTCTTGGGACGTTGGTCCTGGCCCTCTTTGCAGGCGTGCTGGTAGGGGTGTCCTGCAGCTCGTCGTTGGTATCGGACCCTGTGGTGGAGTAAAGAGGGGCGAGCGTTAGTTATGGGTCTGTCGGATTTGGAATGGCAACGTATCAAATGCATTGGGGTGGTACATGAGGCTGATATGGGACTGGGCCTTGGAGGTGGTCTCATTTTCGTGTGGATTGAGGATGCATTCATTTGGCTGCCTGCAGTTAGGGGGTGCATGCTGCACATGTAGGGGTTGTTTATGGCATCTTGATTAATTTGTTTATTCATTCTGACTTTTAGAGGGCGCTGTCAGGGCAAAGTATGTATTGCACTATGGGGTCACATGGTACTGCACATGTTCGTGGTTTGTGGATTTCGCATTGTTTCTCTTGGCAAACCTACCTGATTCTCCGGATGTCGGCACTCCTTTCTCCATCCCTCCGACTCCCTCTATGCTCTCCATTCCTATGGTGGAGGCGCAGATCTCCTCCCAGGGGGTCAACTTGATGGGCGACTCTGATCCCCCCCCGGTAGCTGTGGCGATGTTCCTGTTCGCAGAAAGTATGCTGCGTACGCGGATCCGCAGGTCGTCCCACCGCTTGCGACATTGCTGTGGCGTGCGGGGTGTTGTCCCCACCGCACTTACGCGCTGTGCCACAAGGGCCCATATGGCCTTCTTGTTGGCAAGGGCCGTCCTGGTCATTTGACTGGAGAAGACGACGGCGGCATTTTCCTGCAGGGTCTCGGTCAGCACGGTCAGTTCCTCTCGGGAGAAGTGGACCTGCCGCTTGCGATCACACGCTTTCTTGGCTACCTTTCCCATATTTATTTTTTTAACTGGGGTTGCTAACGGGTTGGGATGTGTGTCAGGGTCGGATTTTTAATGGTTGTGTTGGGATTCGGATTTTATAGTTGTGCGGCGTGATGTTTCCCGTTCCGGCCACATGCTTTTACTTCCGTTTCCGTATATTTACGGTGCCCGTAATTTGCGGTGCCCGCTCATTACGGTGCCCGCTCATTACGGTGCCCGCTAAGATGGGTGGCGGTATTGCACCTGGTGCAGCGTACGGCGGCGGTAAGGGCCGTTTTGGGGTCATTTCCGCCATCGCAGCCTTTCGGATTCCGCCATGGCGTAATGCTCGTGCCCGATGGGTCGTAATTAGCCGCACTTTGCTCCTTCGTGCAATGGCGGAAACGCTATTTACGCTGTTGCGGTCCGGTCAGTCAATTTCCGCAAGGGTCGTAATGAGGGCCAAAGACATTGAATGAGCGAATGCAAAGACATTACCCGAACGCTCATCCAGAACTTACCTGTCATTTACTGGAACTGCACGTTTCACTTCGGGTCGGCGCCATAACTCCGGCATTCCGAACCCCGGCCCCTAAGGGGAAAAAGACATAAGCGTTAGCGCTTGCTGCAATAAGACAATGAACATTATTATTAAGCTTGAACTTTTGAACTTGCTACAGAACTCTTACAGCGCCTTACCTGAATAGTCAAGCTTATTTGAACTCCCATCAAACCTCAATCCAGTGAAGTAACTGGGTTTCAACGCACCCCTGCATCAGCAGCAGGTTGGAGAACTCATCCTTCCAGACCCTAAGGTGAGACTTCACGGGGAATCGAGGAAGGGTATCGTGGAGGGTTGGAAGGGAGTGGGAGGCTTGAGCAATATTCCGTCAGTGGGTAATACTCCCTTTTCACGCACAGGGGAATATTCCTGCGAGCCAGAGAGTCCATCTTCAGAGTCCTGCGCTTCACCATTGAAGAAGCATCAGCACTCGAAGCCAGACCTGCGCCTCCGTGGGAATCAGGTGAGCGTGACAGGGGGCGCCTTACCAGGTCCTCTGTGGGTCAGTTCTTGAAGCACAACAGCTTTCAGATGGCAAAGGAGAGCAACAGCAATTCTTCTCGTCCAGCAGGACTCAAGGTTAAGCTTCAGTTACTCCAGTTACTCGTCGTAGTGGACTTCAGCTTCCGAACACGATTCCTAGCAGTGAGAGGTCCCCAGATATACTGTTGATCTCCCATTCATTCCGCTGGGTCATACTCAAGCATCCAATCACAACTACTGGCATTCATGCAGGCAGGCAGCCAATCAGGCACACAAGCTAATCAGGCCATTCACTTCTCTCCAGACACTCACAACAAATTATGTGTATTGGGACAAGTACGAGCCATTCAACACTCCAAACTGCATTCATACCGGTTTCGGGCAGGGCTGTCTTAACCATTGTGTCAACCACCAGATACTAGATAGCCACAACATAGAATGTATATTCGTCACACACTCCATTCACCCAGGTCCCACCCACAGGTGTACCCACAGCATACAGTCGTTGAGAAGGCTCCAGCCAATCTGTTCGGCACTTCCCCACACTGCCATATACAGAACTTCCACCCAACCGCCAGTCAGGGAGAAGGGACAGAGGCAGGGCTTCCTGGGACTTCGGGAAGATCAAGATAACAGGTGATGGAAGGCAAGAGGCCATGGGGGCCATTTTGTCTCAATCAAGATTCCAATGACAGGGCCTGGGCATCCCAAAATTGAGGACGCTCAGGGCACCAGTCATTTCAGCACGGAGCTGCCACCAGCCCGTACCCTGCTCTGTGGGTCACACATAGGTGCCCAAAAACATACACTAGGGGCACAGGGTTGTACCCCTACCCATGGGTGCCATAGGGTATCCCACGTGTCTGTTCACCAAACCAAAAGAGAGAGAGCTGCACCACCAGGAGTCCCACATGAACTCCTGCGCGGAAAACACGACAGAACACACGATAAAAAGCAATAAAGGACAAGGATACGGAGGCCCTGTCCCTCCCATGCATTTCCAACATCACAATGGGTCCAGTATCTTAACCCTCTGTTCTCATGTCATAGGCGCTACCCAAACCAAGCAGAGAGGGGTCTGGGATAGTGCACAGCTTTCCATCCAGTATCATGTGGCACCCCTGTGGATACCAGGTGAGCATAACATTGGGTTTTAAGGAGCGCACCTTTTATTCATTGCTTTGCTCTGCTGCTGGTTTCTTCCCTGGGCAGTGCAGGACCCTCCACTCTTCCTCCTTCATGTCAGTCTGACAGTCACTTCAGGAACCGTGAGCCTGCAGGATCTTCCAGGAACTTCTGCCTCAGCTACAGCATTCTTCTTCTTCTAAGGTACTGTTCAAACCCGGTTGTTCGTTCCGTCCGACCGCGGTGAAAGTGTTTTAAATCTTTCCCCAATCTGAGGACTTGTCCTTCTCTACTCTTTTAAGTATCTTTTCTACCGACCAACTTTGTTTCAGACTCTTGGCAAAGACTTAACCGCAAACTACTCTGAACTGTGTGATCCTCTGCAAAGATTCTGAACCATTAACATTGGCCCAGGCCTATTGATTTGAATCCTCATTGTAGTAAGCCTTTTCTAGATTGCCCTGCCTACTTAATTGTTGGTGCTGCGTGATGTTGAATAACCTTGTCTTTCCCTCCCTTTTGAAATTACTGGAGTGCCATTTTGCTCACACTTCATTTTGAGCTTAACTTGTGCAGAATTCATTGGATATTGTGTAGTGTATTAAGATTGTGATTTTCTGCTGTTTTACTTAGTGAACTGTTTTACTAATGGTGTAAATAAATGTATATTCTTTTACTCAGAAACCTTGAGTCAGTGTTTGTTTGAACCATAGCAATTGCTGTCCTTTGTGTAACTTCTGATACTGCTCTCTTTACTCTTGAGATAAGTCTGGCCGCTCAGCCATCGCTACCACTTTACTGTGTAGTACAGGCTTGTACCAAAGGTGAATTTGTACTGTCACTTGTAATCTTAATTGTGTGTGGTTTCCCAAAGGGTACTGCATATGATGCTTCCTAACAGATGTCGCAGAGCCACAGGCTTGGATGTGAGCTCTCTTCTTGGTGAGGACAGAGAGCCGGTATTGCCTTTGGAGAAGGCGGCAGGCCAGGGGTTTGAGTAGCATTGTGTGGTCCTGTCTTGATCCAAGAAAAAATATCATACATTGCCCATCATCCACTGGTCAGATGCTGATTATTCTCACTTCTGATATATAACACCTATCTGATTATTCTCCCTTCTGATATATAACACCTCACTAACGATTGTCCATTTGCTGATTTGTCTGTGTTTTTGGTGTAACGACTGATAGCCTAAATAAATAAATATAAAGAAATAAATAATTGCCAATAAATACAAATACATTGCAGACCATACAATGCATGAAAATGTCCCTTTAGTGGCCTGTCACCTCACTGAACTTTTCAACCTGTCCTTCGAATTTGCTTGCTTTTCCTCTATTTTCCAAACAGCCACGGTCATTCCTCTCCTAAAAAAGTAAGAGGAAGACCAGAAACTACCGGCTAACCGTTGCCCTCTGTCTCTGCTTCCAGACTACTTAAGTGCTTCAAAGGGTTATGTTCAACCATCTTACCAATTTCTACAAGCATGTTTCCACTCCTGTCACGCCACCGAAATTGCTCTCATTAATGTGTCCAACTTCATCACCTCTGCTAATCACTCCAATCAATCCTGAATCCAAATTTTCCTTGACCTGCCTTAATACTGGTGCCTTATTGCCTTCCGCTCTTTTTCACCACTTAGCAAGCCCCGCCCACCTGCTGCCTTCCCGCTTACTGCTCTTTTTCACCACTTAGCAAGCCCCGCCCACCTGGTGCCTTCCTGCTTGCCGCTCTTTTTCACCACTTAGCAAGGCCCGCCCACCTGGTGCCTTCCTGCTTGCCACTCTTTTTCCCTACTTAAGGAGCCCTCCAGCCTCTTTCCCTTTGCAGATGGGGAGCAGGTGCAGGTGGATCTAGGTCATCTGGCCTAAGCACCACCCACCTTCTTAGCCCTGCCTCTTCCTCCTGCTCTTAACTATTAGATCAAGCGCGTCTCTTGCCTGGGCATCCTAAGCGAAGGGCAGATGAAGAAAAGGGCAATTCCTGTTTGGACCAGGAGGACCCAGGGCCCGACTCCCTGCTCAGACAGCAGGTAAGCATGGACCAACATGTGTTACTCCCTCTGTCCCCACAGGCCATCCCCACCCCCTCTGGTCCCCCCGTGATGTTCCCTTGTGCCTCCACCATTCTCGCACACAGGTGTTGCCTGTTTTGCTTGATTCTTCTACCCTGCACCCCCCTCACCCTGCAAAAGCCTACTTCTGCAGGAGTGTGTCCTGATAAATTCTGGTTTCACCATCACCGTCTTGTGGTCAATGCTGGATTTTACTTTACAGACTTCATTCATTCACGGTGCGTCACCCTTTCTCAACTCTCATGCTGGACTTCCTTTGCATCTTGTACTCATGGTGGCTCTGAATCATGATGTTCCCATCTTCATCTTGTATCCAGGCTTGCAACATTATGTGTTACTACTGACTTCTGCAATTGTATTCACTCTCCCCTCTTGCTTCTCCACTCTTTTGACTGCTAACTCTCTGTTCTCTCCTCCTTTCCCTTCTCCCTTTTCCTATCTCCTCCCCTTACTTTCTTCTATGCACTTATTATATAAGAATTGTACCTGGACCTAGTATGATTGTCTTTCTCCTCCCCCCTTACGTTTTTTTTCCTCCCCATCCACACTGCAGCACTATCTGAAATGTCGTCAGCCCTAATATGATAGTCGCTTGTTTTGTTCCTCCCCTACCTTTCTGCACCACTCCCCCTCACCTCTTGTTTTCTCCGGATCTACCAGAAATGTCGTCAGGCCTAGTACAGTACTCGCCTGTCTGTTTCCATTTCCTTCCCACTCTCCCCCTCCCTTCCTTATCTTTGGGCCTCATTACGAGTCACCCGGTATGGAAATAACGGTGGCCGTAAACCCGCCGCCACCATTGTTTCCATACCAGGTGATCTCGGGTCCTGCAGGCGGAGGTGTCATTCCCGCCAGGTCTGACCTGGCGTGTTTAACACCACCCGTCTGCAGGCGGAAGTGGAAACACCGGCACCATCACAAGATGGTGCCGGTGTTTCTATGGTCCCAATTCCCATTGAGTCCTATAGGACTCAATGGGAATGGGGATTTACTGAATTCCGCCTCTGGAATTCCCGGGTCACCGGGGTTGTAATGCCCCGGTAATTCCGGGAATCACGGAGGCGGAATGGTAATACGAGTCCGGTGGTAACCGAGCCGGAAAAACCGACAGGTTACCGCTGGACTCGTAATGAGGCCCTATGTCTTAGCTCTTGCACTATCTGAAATGTCGCCAGGCTAAGTACGATAGTTAATTTCACATCCTTACTGTTCATGGCCTGTAAGAATGTAATTTTATTTTCCCTTGCCTTGAAGCGCTTTGAAACACATTGTGTATAGGCGCTATATAAATAAACTATCATATCATATTAACATTTCCAACTACCTCTCTGCCTATAAATATTGGATGGCTTTGCACTCTCTGATTTTAAACTCTACCAAAGCAAAGATGCTATTCTTCCCCGCCAAAGACACACTCTCATCTCTTCCTCTGCCTTTCCAGTTACCACCTGACACTCTCTACTACTCTTTTTCAGCTAGAAACCCTGGCATCATCTATGACCCTTCTCACACCTTTTCTACTTTTGTCTCCAAAGCTGGAATAGCAGCTCACCACAACCACCTAAATATTAGGAAAATCAGGCATCTACTTCCTTTCAACACCGCCAAGCATTTGTTAACCACTCTTATCACCATTAGCAACGGTGCTTCCATGTCCCCACTCCCGCAGAGTCCTATAGGAATGGGGACTTACATTTTACCGGCGCCTGAGTTCCCGAGCCATGGGACATGGAATCTCCCGGTGGCACTGGGAAGTCAGGCGCTGTTAAAATGTTACGAGTCCAGCGGCAACCAACCGCCGGTAGTGAGGCCCATGGTGTCAGATCCATTAGAGGAGAAAGCTGATGTGTATGACTCCTGAGAATGTGGTCACCATGCGACCAGTGTCCGAAGGCTCTTTGAGGTAACAGTGGCTGACCGGGCCCTTTTTGGCCCTGTCCAACCCCACAAATGATTCCAGCATCTTTGTATCGTTTGAGCCAGACTCCGAAGATCGACATCGTTTTCTTCTACAATACAATACAAACTGTGAATATGTCATGCCAAGAATCCTCACAATCCAGAACAATCAGTGATGTTGGGCCACATTTCAGGGGCACAATAGTAATTGTTGTTAAAAGTGATGGTGATCAGGGGAGGCTAACTGCTTTCACATCCACAGTCAATACACAGACAACACATGTCCTTCCGGTGGCAGATATCCTTGTGACAAATCGTTTTTTTTCAGTAATGAGGACACGCATTGTAGAGTGCCAGTTCTATGTGGTACTTAAATTGTATCCAGAGTAAGTTCTAACACATGGAGAACCATAGGACTGATCCATACAAGATACGTATGCACACATTGGCCTCCTTGTGTGGCGACTTCAGTTATAGTTTGTGAAAAGAAAATGTCATGCCTTCATACAGTGTAGTGCGTGGATTGCATCAAGCTCCAACAACCTGATTTCATGCCCTCCACACATCCCCTGTGGAGGAGAAGAAATCCCTGCCCATGAAGGAGGAGAAGCCCACGTGATCACGGTGAACATGCTGGGAAAGAGGGGTGACAGTCACGTCCGAATTGCTGATGTGGCTACCGTGGAGGAGAGAAACGTCAGGCGACATTGTCTAAAATGTAACATTCTTAAACAGCATACCTAGTCTGATGTGGGCGTGACTTGGGCAAACATCCAGAAAGTGCATTATTGTTTCTGGGTCAATAACAAAAAAAGGGCACATACTATTTGCCTAACACATTGGCCTTTTTTGTTTAATTGTGCCATGCATGAAAACCTAGCTTGTTTTCTCCTTTAGGAAAAGTTGAATCTGTGTGTTGTATTGTGCTGTGTTGAAATACGTAGCCCACAACTTGGCGCGCACAACTTAGCAGCGTGCACTCCCTTGCTTCTCTAGCAGGAAGCACTCGCTCACATCCTAGGTCCCGCATCCTGTTCCGCCCCCCTCCTGTATTTCCCTTTCGTCCTCTCGCATCTCAGCCCTTCCCTCTTTGATCTATTGTGCACTATTCCGACACTGCCTCGTGCTCCACTGATTTTCTGACATTACTTTGCATTGCCTGCATTCTTCTTCTAAATTCCTTTTGTGTACTGTGCTTGGTTGACTGTATTGACTTTGTGGCTGCTCTCTACCATTCTTGATGATGCTGTGTTGTTATCCACGGTTTGTGGCATCACATTGCAGTTGCCTGCATTCTTCACTTCTAGGTTCCCTGCTGACCTCTGTGTTTTGCTTTTGGTCCTGTATTGCATCTGCTTTCTCTACTTCCAGGTTCCCTGTCATGCTTTGTGTTTTTCCTTGGTTCTGTACTACATCTGCATTCTCTACTTCTAGGTTCTTTTCTTTCTGATTGTTCTGCACTGCATCTGATTTGTAGGTTCGTTGTTCTTGTTCTTTGTTGTGCACCCCTCCATTTTGTGTTCCCCTCTGTGCCTCCCTCCTGTCTGCACCGCGTGACCACCCCTCCTTTCTCCCCTGCCTGGGCTCCCCTCTCCCTACCCCGCCCTCGTTCCTCCCCACTCCCCCTGTGATCTCTCTGTCTCACCTATCTTTTCTAACTGCTTTTCTATTGACTGCGCTATCCTTCTTACTAAGTCTGGCAGGAAGAAGCTCAAAAGGGACATTCTGGTTTCCAGCCCAGGCCTCCCATCGCGAATACCTATACCAGTGCTTCCTGCAGACAGACCCTTACTGACATACTCTTTGTCGTTCCCTCTCCAGGCCTATGAACCCCCCTATGGTCGCTGCTCTATCTCCTTATTCCTCTTCTCCCATTAATTGTGGCACCCGGTCGGGAGCGCTCCTGGCCCCCTTCGAATTTTTTAAGACCATCATTAATGTCTACTTAAATGGCACCATCTTGGTCCAGGGCCCTCAGGCCAATCTCCTCTTTGATAGATGTGTCCCACACCTTATCATCTTCCTTTTCTCTCCTGCAATCCCTTCAGACCCATCTCTGGCACCTCTGCCACCTCCTTCCTCTGCCACCTCTTCAGCACCCCCTGCTGCTTCTCTGATCATCCTGTTGCCTCCCTCCTTGGCCATCCCTCTGGCACTCTCTTCTCCCTCTCCGATGACCCTGCCTTTTGTTCCTTCCTCCTCTGCCTATCCTCAAGCACCTCAAACACTTCCACAGGGTTTACCTCTGGCCTGAACCCCTCCCTGGTAGTCCTTCAAATGTGGCAACCTGCTCCACATCACTACTCTCAACTCTCGTTCAGCTGTCAAACAATCCTCTGACATTTGTTGTCTCCTGGAAGAGCTTAATTTGGATGCACTCGGTCTCACCAAGACTTGATTCACGGCCAGATCTGTCACAAGTTTCAACACTCTCCTTCCCGATGGCTACAAGATCCTCACCGAACCAAGATCCAACCTCCCCGTTGTGGTGTAGCCTTGATTTTCCCAGAGTGTATCCCTCCTTCTATCATTCCAATGCAGCACTACTCCTGCTTTGAATGCCTGGCTCTCTGTCTCTCCTGCCTTCTCTCTCACTGTAGCCACTATCTACAGGCTGATTGGCCAGGATGCCCTCTTCCTCTGTGAGTGGGCTGACCTCTCCTCCTCGCTCCTTGCCTCTACCTCTCAACGTCTCGTCCTCAGAGACTTGAACATCCACCTGGATTATATCAGCCCTTCTTCAGGACTCTTGCGTAACCTCTGTAATGCTCTCTCTCTATATATATATATTCTTCCCTCTGGCCCGACTCACTCTGCAGGTCACACCCTGGATGTGCTGATCTCTTCAGACCTCCCCTTCTCTAAGCCACTCACCACTCCTCTCTCTTTGAGTTATCACTTTCTCATTCCTTCCCACCTCTCTCTCTCTTCCCTGCAGGTCAAGCCAATTCCAGCACTGCCACCTACCTTCTTGGTCATCTGACCCATGAACCGTGTGTCAGTTGAGGCTTTGTTCGCTACTTTTTCTCCTCCGCCTGCATCTTTGGCTGACTTGCATCTTGACACAGCCTTCTCTAACCATCATTACTCTATCTGTATCACTCTGGATGTCCTTGCACCTGTCATGAGGATCTGCTTGAAGCCCAAATCCAAGTCCAACTCTTGGTACTATTCTGACCTTGCCAACCTTAAACACAAGTGTAGGGTGGCGGAGAGGAAGTAGAGGGCATTGGGCAGACCCCCTAACAAACTGGCCAAAGGCAGTACAGACTCCCTGTCCTCTCTAGGAAGAAAGCCTACACAAAGTCTGCATCTCTGCGCCATCTAACAACTTGGCTGAACTTTTCAAAATCTGCAAATAGCTGGCCAATCCTGCTGCAGTCTCTACCTCTCATGTTCCCTTCCAGGCCCCTCTGCACAGCCTTGTCCTCTCATTTCACTTTTAAAACTCAGGACATCCTGTCCCGCCTCTCTTCCTCTACCTCCTCTTCCTCGTCCTCTACCACTCCTGGCCTGTCTGAGGCTGTCTCTCCTCCTCCTTTCTCCTCCTTTGCCCTGTTCACCCCTGACAATGTTTCTGGACAAGTCCGATCTATGAAAGTCTTATCAATGCAGGTTCTCCCCTTCTCATCCAGAACAATCAAGGACAACATTGACACCCTTGGCCAATTTCTGCAATGATTCCTTTGCAGAAATTCTCCCTTAAGCATTCTTTTGCGCACCCCGTTCTAAAGAATCCCTCGGCTGATCATTTGTCTCCAGCTAACCATCGCCCGATCTCCATCACTCCTTTCCTGGGCCAACTCTTGGAAAAGCTGGCCATCTCCCAGCTTAATCTACATTCGAAATCTGTTGGTTGCCTCCATGATGACCAGTCTGGCTTCAGAGCTGCTAGAAGCACAGAAACTGCCCTCCTGAACACCCATGAAGACTTGCTCTCCAATCTTGACTCTAACCTCCCTACTGTCCTCATCATTCTCCTTGATCTATACTCTGCTTTTGGCACGGTTAATCATACCATCCTGCTCAATCGTCTCCACCACAACCTTGGTATTATTGATCAGGCCCTGGCCTTGTTGACCTCCTTTCTAGCCGACCGGCCATCTGAGGTACAACTCTGGTATTTCCTCTCTTCTATCTTCCTCTCTACCTGTAGTGTTCCCCAGGGTCTATCCTCTCTCCGTGGCTCTTCAACCACTACCCGGCACCTCTTGCACACTGTATCGCTGCTTTCTACTCCAATTTTCAATGTAAGGAGGATGACACTCAGTTCTTAACTCAGCCATCTCTGCTTCTTCTCTCATACCAGGCTGGCCGCAATCCAGTATTGGTGTGCCGCCAATGACCCCTGCTTAAAGCCAGTATGACTGAGTTCTGTCTCATTGGTAGACCCACTCCCTCCTTTCTTCTCTCTCTTTGGCCGCCCTCTCTGGGCCCTCTCCCGGCGCCTTCCTGTGAGGCTAAGAACCTTGGTGTCACCTTTGACTCCACCCTCTCCTTCTCTCCTCACATCTCTGATGTCTCTAAGAAGTCAAACTATCAGCTGTACCTCCTCAGAGTTAGTCTTCTTTTTCTCACTTTATCCCAGGAGCTCACTGTCTCTAGAGCTCTGGTTGGTCCTCTCTAGGCTGGACTATTGCAACAGCCTCTTTCTAAATCTTTCTGCATCTACACTTCGACCTTTACAACTTATCCAGAACAGGACTGCAAGACGTGTCTTTTGTCTCAAGCTCAGGGATCGTATCTCCCCAGCTCTGAAATCTCTTTACTGGGTCCCCTGGCAGCAAGGATCAACCTCAAGACACTCTGCATTATCCACAAGACGTTCTGGGGCCTGGGACCTCTCTACCTCCAACTTTCTCTTTCAAAACATTTTCCTTCTCAAGCTCTCTGCTCATCCACCTCCAACTCTCTGAGGGTCAGACGCTTCTCCAAGCGGAGAGTTGGGGGCAGATCTATCTCCTAGGCTGGGGCCTCTCTCTAGAACTGTTTCCCTGCCTCTCTCAAACTTCAGCAGAACCAACTTCTGTTCCGGAAGCAACTCAACACCTTCCTTTTCACTTCCGCCTTCTTTCTTCCTCTTCCCTGCTGATGCACCTGACTTCTGCGCACACTGGTCACCTGGTCACCCTCTGAACTCGGGCCCAGGCTCCTGCATGTCCAATTGCCCTTGCACTGCCTCCGGGCTCCCCAGCAGTTAAGGCTCTGTATCTGCAAACCTACAGTCACTTCTCTTTGCACTTATGAGCCACTTGCTGGCTGCCCTTGTGAGTTAACTGCACTTCCCCCTTCTCCTACCCCCCGGCACTTCTCCCCTTCCCTCTTCCCCACACTTGCACAATCTGAATGACAAAAGGACTAGTAAGATCATTATTTTGTCCTCCCTTTGATTCCCCCTCCTTGTCTTGTCGCGCCTAGAACCACTTGTGTACAGGCGCATTATAAATGCCACATTATATCAGATCATATCATAGCACAAAACATCATCCCCCTTAGCATACCATATAGCCACAATCAAATTAAGGGGGGGCGGGGGGGCAGTAAACATGTTATTCTATAATGACACTTCTTTGATGTAGAAATGAGACCAAGTTAAATAGGGTTGCATTCCTTTTAGCAGAGTTAGGGACTCATGTAACCTGTTAATTTGTTTGTGCATTTCCAATAACCCCCTTGTTATTTGAAATTGAAAGGAGATATGTCTCTTTGCCATACCAACACTTTCCTTTTCCTGATTCAAAAAATAAACAAGAGAACACACAGGTAAAAGGATGGACAGTAATGCTCTTAAACAAGCCACCCATACTAATATAAGTGCTCTGTCTATCTTTACAATTTCTTATATAACAATCTTGGTGAGTTTATCTTGGTTAATCTGTAGGGTGCTCAACAGTAGGTCCATAGGAGCCATATGAAAACAGTTGGTGATGTAATCTAAACCGAATCCATGTGGCATACATGGTTTGGGGATGATTGAGGCATTAAGGATCTGTTTACAAAACTGATGTTCCGTTTTTTTATAAAGCATTCCTTGTGTCCATGCTCCAAACACCCTCCACATACAAAATCAACAGAGTTCCCCTTAACCTCAAAGGTGTGTAACATATAGGGTCTCATTACAATTATGGTGGTATGGAAAAAAACGGCAATAAGGCACTGCATTACCACCGCATTACCTCACCGCCATACTATAACTTTGGCGTGAGGTGGAGGACAAACCTGCAGCAAAATGCTAGCCGCCTCACTGTCAAAAAAAGGCCAAAATGGCAGAATTACCGCCAGTGGTAATTCTTCAAAAATTTCCATGGAGTCCTGGACTCCATAAATGGGGACTAACATCACCATACCACTACTTGTAAACCAGCATTAACTCCGCCGGACCAAGGGGCAGTAATGCTAATTCAGTTTGGGAGTATTCCGGTGGATTTACCACCACCAAACTTGTAATGAGGCCCATGACCCAAATTTAAAAATTCCTCCAATAGCCTGCTTCATCCTTCCAACCTGTTTGTCATTATGGGCTGAAGGTGACAATGGGCCTCATTACGACCCTGGCGCTAAGTGTTTAATGGCGCCGTAAAAGGCTGCGGCGCCGTTAAACACTTAGCGTCTTACTACAAGGTCCCTTTGTGGGACCCGACCTTAACGGCTGGTCTACACCAGCCGTTAAAGTAGGGACCCGCAAAGGGACCTTGGTGCTAAGTACGGTACCGCAATTTGCGGTACCGTACTTAGCGCCTTCCCCATTCCCACACAGCCCTATGGAGCGAAAATGGGAATGGGGAAGGGCCATGGTTCAATGGGGAATTACCGCCCCGCCAACCTTAGAATGGGGTGGTAATTCCCCATTGAACCATGGCGGACCCGTTACAACACCGACACCAACCATGGTGCTAATAGCGCCATGGTTTAGCGCCGGTGTTGTAATGAGGGCCTATGTGTTACCACACTTACCTATTGACTCCTTTAAAATGCATCACCTGCTGACAGTTATAATGGCATACAAATCATACAACAATGTGTATCAGCATAGAGCATAGGAAGGAAGACAGGTTGGGTTAAACAATGGCAGAATGCTGACCCCACATACCTAGATGTAGTTCTGTGTGAGGATCCCCCGCCCCCACCTGGGCAACCTGTAATAAAGAGCATTAAAAAGCCCAGTCCATTAATGTTTAAAAAGATGAGATGCGTGGTCCACCTCGATGCAAAGAGTTTGGTGCTTCAAAGTAGACTCGGTGAAGAACGTAGGCTCAGCAGTGGGCGTTGGGTGTCGGCATCTGCGTCAATGATCGGGACTCAACCATGGCTGGATTTCAGATCTTCACTTGTCATCGTCTTTGTGGACTTTGGGTGGTGGGAAACCTACCGGCAGACTTTCTATGGTCGTCGACTAACTAGACTTTCTACCTTATGGGACAAAGCGGTCGATGGTGATGGCAAGTGAGTCCTTTGTTTAATGTTCTTAGGTAAGGTGGAGTGGTGCAGCTCCGGTTGTCGAACCGCACCGCATCAAGCTGTCCCCGCTTCTGGCCAACACGATTCTACAGGCTCCCAGTGGTTACGGAAATCCTCGGAACCCCGGTCGACAGTGATGGACTTTATCGGCCTCGAAGTCCTGGTGCTTTACTTCAAATTTCTCGGCGGACCTCGTCTCCAGTCGACAGCCTTTCGGGACTGAATTCCAGGGTGCCTCGATGACGATCAGCATCTGCACAATGCTCCGACCTAGCTCGGGAAGATGTCTCCTAGCCAGGTCCTCTCTTGGATCGGTCCTCGACAGACTAGACAGCTGTCAGATTTTGTCAAAGGAAAGCAGCAGCAATTCTTCTTCTTCAAGCTGGGCTTCAAGGATAAGCAGCTTCAAATTTCAACTTCAGCTTCTGAACAAATTGGGAAGTGAGAGGTCCTCAGATAAACACATCTGACCTTCATTCACTCTGCTGAGCCAAGCTCAGTCAGCAAATCAGACATAAGGGCATTCATGCAGGCAGGCAGCCAATCAGGCTTATAGGCATTCCGGCTATTCACTTCTACCCAGACACCCATAGCAAGGAATGTGGATTGGGGAAAACACCCAGCGTTTCAGTACACCACACTGCATTCATTTCAGTTTCAGGCAGGGATGTCTCATTCATTGTGTCACACACACAGAAACCAGACACCCATAACATGGAATGCATATTGGTCACACATCCATTCACACAAGTCCCACCCAAAGGGTGTACCCACAACATACAGTCACTGGGAAGGCTCCAGCCAGTTTGGCCTGGACTTCCCCACAATACCATACATGGTTATTCCACCCAACAGCCAATCAGGGGAAGGGACAGAGTCAGGGGTTCCCAGGTCTTTGGGAAAACAAGGTAACAGGTTATAGAAACCAAGAGGCTGCAGGGTCCACCTTCTCTTCTATCATGAATCCACTGATTCCTATGGCAGGGCCTGTGTATCCCAACATGTAGGATACTCAAAGCTCCTGTAAAATTCAGCATGTAGCCGCCACCAGCCCATACCCTTCTCTGTGGGCCACATTCAGGTGCCCAAAAACATACACTAGGTGCACAGGGTTGTTCCCCCACCCATGGGTGCCATAAGGGTATCCCAAGGGTCTCTGTTCACCACAACCAAAAAGAGGAAGAGCTGCACTGCCAGGAGTCTCACATGGACACCTGTGCAGAAATCAACACAGAACACACATGATAAGGGAGTACAGGAAAGGACATGGAGGCCCTGTCCCTCCAGTGCATTTCCAGCATTACAGTCGCCCCCCCCAGACTGAGGTTAGGGTGGTCTAATCTCCCATGAGATTGACACCCTCATTCATACGGTCAACATACCTTCTGGAAAGGCCATATGCATTATCATGACTCTTTCCTGGTCAACAGTGAAGTCTAGCCCTTGCAAGCTAATGGACCACCTGAGCAGTTTAGGGTTGTCACCCTTCATCTGAATAAGCCATTTTAAGGGTTTATGTTCTGTTTGGACCTTTAAGGTAGTCCCCGTAAGGTAGGGCCTAAAATGCCTTATGCACCAAACTATACTGAAACTTTCCTTTTCAACAGTAGCGCAGCTAGGTTCTCCTTTGAGTTGCCTACTGATGAATATGATAGGATCCCCCCCCCTTTGTCATCTAACTGGGACAAGACAGCTCCAATTTCGGTGTCACAGGCATCAGTTTGAACAATAAAGGGTTTGCTATAATCAGGCGCACACAACAAAGGTCCCCTACACAGACTTTCCTTCAAGCCAACAAAAACCCTCTGACAGTCTTCCATCCAATTAACCTTCCTCAGTTGTTTGGGCAAAGTCAGAGCTGTCAGAGGGGCAGTTATGGTTACATAGTCCGCCATGAAGTTCCGGTAATAACCAGTGAGGCCCAAAAAAGCTCTCACCTGGATTTGAGTAGTAGGGGTCGCCCAGTCATGTACATCCTGTACCTTACTGGGGAGAGGTTGGATTCAATCATCTCCTACCTCATGACCAAGGTAAGTGACTTTACCCTGAACTATCTGGCAATTGGTGTCCTTGATAGTGAGGTTAGCCCTTTGCAAGGCTTGCAACATCCGATCCAAATGAATAAAATGCTCTTCCCATGTGGAACTGTAGACAGCAATGTTGTCTAGGTAGGCCACACAAAAGGCCTCCAGCCCACTGAGCGCATGTTTGACTGATCTTTGGAAGGTGGCAGGTGCATTGTTTAACCTGAAAGGCATGACTCTAAACTGGTATGGTATGGTATGGTATTTATATAGCTCCTATACACAAGACAAGTGTTTCAAAGCACTCAAGGAGGGGGTGGAGGGGGGCAAGGGGAGAACAAACAAGTCATTCAGTCTCCTTCAAATTCTGAGCGATACAAAGGGCCTCATCACAAGTCTGGCGGTAATCCTTAAATGTGGCAGTAGCGCTATTACCGCCGCATTTAAGGGTCCACCAGATCATGGCTTTGGCGGACTAAGCTGGGGGGAAATCCGCTGCAAATTTGCCGATTTTCGGTGCGATTACCGCCGGCAGGAAATCCGCCGACGGTAATAGCACAAATTTTCCCCATTGGGCTCAATGGGGAATGAGGAATTCCCGAATGGGCCCAGTGGGGAATGGGCAATAACCCTTCCACCGAACCCACTAATAGCGCCGGGGGTTTGGTGGTAGGCCCAACTCGTTATTAGGCCCAAAGTCTGCCCAGGCAGAGTAAGCTCATAAAATAGATTTAGCAGGGTAAATAAAAGCAAATAGGGCTGATGACGATTCTGCAGATTTTCCAAGAGCATAGGGTGCAACTATGCAGGAGGGGAGACAGGGGAGAAATGATAGACGATCTTCAGGCATGGTACATTCAGATTGAGTAAGTGCACAGAGGTACAGGGGGGTAAGTGCAGGTGTCTGGGTGGGGGGGTAAGTTCAACCGGTTAGTCAGAAAACTGGCAAGTGCTGAGAGAAGTCGTTCTCATGGGTCATTGACCAAGTGAAGTTGCAATGGGGCAAGTGCAGGTCATGAGCCAAGTGCTGGAAGACGGGCAAAGGGGCCAGTGACCTGTGAGACTCAGGTACGCCCGGCAGCCAGTCGGCATGCTTAGTGGAAGTGGAGGCAGAGCAGAGGAAGAGGTTAGCAGGGCAGAGGGAGAGAGAAGGAAGAGGAGAAGAGGAATGTCTTAAGGAGTTTCCAGAACTTAAAGAGATCAGGCTCAAGACGGAGGGCGGCAGGAAGGCTGTTCAAGAGGGAGGCCCCTGCTGAGGATAAAGATCTCCCCCCAAATCTCTGCTCACTCGCAGAAGGTTGTAGGTAGATGAGCGGAGGGACAGTATTTTGGAAGGCATTGTTGCAATTAGGTCGGTCCCAGGCCCCAGAAAGCCTTGTGGAGAATGCAGCGGGTCTTAAACTTGATCCTTGTAGCCACGGGGAGCCAGTGGAGGGATTTCAGCACCAGCTAGATGCGGTCCCAGGGCTTGAGGCCAAGGATAAGTCTTGCGGTTCTGTTCTGGATGAGTTGTAGAGGGCACAGAGCAGAGGCGGGAGGTTGAGAAAGAGACTATTGCAGTAGTCCATCCTTGAGGGAACCAGGCTCTGGAGACAGTGGGCCTCTGGGGGAAGGTGAGAAAAGGAAGAGTACCTTGGAGGAGGTGCAGCTGGTAGTTGCACTTTTTAGAGATGTCCGAGATGTAAGTGGAAAAACAGAGAGTGGAGTCAAAGATGACCCTGAGGTTTTTTACCTCGCAGGTGGGGGCGGGAGCAGACCCGAGGTAGGCCGGCCATAGTGAGAGTGGGAAAGCGGCAGCAGGAGTCCCAATGTGAAAGATCTCGGTTTTGCTAGAATTGAGGCAGAGGTCGTTTGCAGCACACCATGACTGAATTGCGGAAGGACAGTCTGATAAGAGCAAGGAAGAAGAGGTGGCTGAGGGTAGCTTGAAGAAGAGTTTCGTGTCATCTGAATAAAACTGGAAGTTAAGGGTGAAGCTGGCAAGCTTGTGTGCCAGGGCAGCCATGAATACATTGAAGAACCAGGAGGGTAGGCTATAACCCTCGGGGATGCCGCAGGTTGATAGTGATAGTAGAGAGAAAGGAACCAAGTTCTACCTGGGATGCGAGGTCGGAGAGGAAGGAAGCTAACCACGCCAGAGCCTGACCTGTGATTTCCAGGGTGTCAGGTAGACATGCAACCAAGATGTTGTGGTTTACCGTGTCAAAGGCAGAGGAGAAGTCAAGAAGAATGAGGATCGAGAGAGTGGTAGTGTCAAGATTTGAGAGCAGATCTTTACGGGTGTTCAGGATAGCAGTTTCCATGCCTCTGAATGCTGTAAAGCTAGACTGATGGTCGTGGAGGCAACCAACAGATTCCGTGTGGAGGGTGAGCTGAGAGATAGCCAGCTTCTTCAGGAGTCTGCCCAGGAAACAGGTGATTGAGAAAGGGTGGTAGTTTGCCAGAATGGAGGGGTCGACTGATGGTTTCTTGATTAGAGGGTGTACAAGGGAGTGCTTGAGAGAGGTTGGGAAAACTCCAGCAAGTGGCTTGGGAGAGATTGCAGAGATCATCCAAGGAGGGAGTGAGAGAGCCAATGTTGTCCTTAATGGTTTTGGAAGGGCAAGGGTTTGCCTGTGTGGATGAGGCCTTCATAGACCAGACTTGTCTGGTGACCTCACCCGGTGTGATGGGAGTGAGAGAAGAGAGGAGAAGTGATGGGGGTCCCATAGGGGGCTCCAGAGGTGTTGCTATATGATGTGGTGTGAGTGTGAGTGAGGAAAGGATGTTGTGAGTTTTTGCAGTGAAGTGAGAAGCCAGAGCCAAGCAGAGGTCCTGGGTGGGTGTGACCAAAGAGGAGGCTGCTGCAGGATTGGCCAGTTCCATACAGACTTTGAAAAGTTTGGCTGTGTTGTTTGATGCCGCAGAGATGCAAGCTTGAATAAAGACTCTTTTCTTGGTGCAGATGCAGAGTCGGTATTGCCTTTGAAGGAGGCGGCAAGCCAGTTTGTCAGAGGGTCCGCAAGATGCATTCCATTTGTGCTCATCTGCTCTACACCTTTGAGGGCAGCCCGATCAGAGTCGTACCAAGAGATGCACTTTTTGGAAGGCTTCAGTCGGGCCCTCATGACAGGGGCAAGAGTTTCAAGGGTGTTGGAGATAGAAAGATTGAAGTTGGCGAGGGCTGTGTCAGGGTGTTAGGGTGGGTGTCAGCCTCAGGAGTAGCAGGGGGAGAGTAGGTGGAGGCAAAGGCAAAGGCAGCCCCTCTCACTCTTTTCATGGGTCTGGCGACTTTGAATCTGAATGGCTGCGAAGGGTGTGTCATTGCAAGGGGAGAGGAGAGCTTCAAATGTGAAGAGAGAAGAGAGTGGTCTGTCCAAGAGAGATAGGTGGTGATATGTGGTGAGAGGGATAGGGAGGGATAGCGAGAGGGATGTCGATGGAGATGAGGGGATCCAGGGCGTGGCCAGCTGTGTGTGTAGAGCCGGAAGGTAAGATAGAGAGAGAGAGGGAATCGCATAAATTGCGGAAAGGTCCTGAGGAGTCGGAAGAGTCCAGATGGATGTTGAGGTCACCCAACAGGAGGAGTTGAGAGGTGAAGTAGAGTAGAGAGGAGGTTAGGACAGCCCATTCCAAGAGGAAGAGAGCAAATTGTTCTGGTAGCCGATATAAGGTGGCAATAAGGAGAGAGGATTTAGGAGGGAGAGAGAGGCTGCAGACAAGGCATTTGAAAGAGGTGTAGGCCTGAGTAGGGATGATGGACACAGGAATCCATTCAGGGAAGATCAATGCCACTCCCCCTTGTGACCTCTTGAGCCTGGGGACAGAAAGGATCTTAAATCCTTCCAGGTGGAGTGTGTCAAAGCTTGTGACAGAACTGTCCCTGAACCATGTTTCTGTGATGGCGAGCACATCAAGATCCATGAGTTCAAGTAGAGTAAGAGTTTAGTGTGGCAATTTGAAGTAGCTTGCCATCTTTGAGGGTCTTCAGAGGGGGGGGTGAATGGGACTGTCATCCCTCCCGAGTGTGTCAAGAGAGCCCGAGGGATAGTGGACGATAGTGGGGGAGCAAAGGCCGGCAAGGGAGCTGGAACAGTATGGCAAGGCCAGGGTGCCTGTGCAGAGGAGGAGGAGAGCACAGCAGGCAAGGGAGCCTGCGTATAGGATGAGGAAGGCACAGCAGGTCACGGTGCCTGTTCAGAGGAGGAGGAAGGCACAGCAGGCAAGCGAGCCTGTGCAGAGGAGGAGGAAGGCACAGCAGGCCAGGGGAGCCTGTGTGGTGGAGGAGGAAGGCACAGCAGGCAAGGGCGCCTGTTCAGGGGGAGAGGTAAGGTTTGAGAGGCTAGGTAGGAGCCTGTCAAAGAGAAGGTGGTTGGGTTGAGGGCCCTGAACCATGACGGTTCCATTCAGATAGACATTGATGATGACCCTGGAGATGGTGAAGAGGTCAAGGAGGACCTCCCAGCGGGTGCCACTATGAATGCGAGAAGAGGCAATAGGAGAGAGAAGGGTGTCCATTCCATGTACCGGGTCCATAAGTCAGGTGAGGGAACGACAAAGAGGATGTCTGTGAGAGTCTCTCTGGCCGAATCCGTGACATAGTTGTCTGCAATAGGAAGGCCTGGGTCGGAGCCCAGTATGTCCTTCTTAAGTTTCTTCTGGCCAGATTTAGTGATCAGAAATAGAGAAGCAGTAAGAGAAGATAGGAGAGATGAATAGTGACATAGCTAGCTGCAATGGTGATGAGGGCACTTACCAGTCTGATGCACCTGTATGGGGGGCGAGGGTGAAGGCAGTGGGTGTAGGGAATGGAGGGTGGCAAGGGTGGCTTAATGGGTCAGATGTGCTCTTTCTAAGCAGCAAGAGAGCACAGCTAAAAACGATTTTCATACATACAGGCACTTTTGAGGCAGCAGGGGGCACAGCTAAGAACAATTGTCATACAGACAGGCACTTTCCAGGCAGCAGGGGGGATAACTACGAACAATTTTCATGCAAACAGGCAATTTCTAAGCAGCAAGTGAGGCACAGCTAAAAACAAGGCTCATACAAATGCGCACTTTCTAGGCAGCAGGGGGGACAACTAAGAACGATTTTCAAACAAACATGCACTTTCTAAGCAGCAATGGGACACAGATAGAAACAATTTTCATACAAACAGGCACTTTGTAGGCAGCAGGCGGGCAAAACGAAGAACGATTTTCATACAGAGAGGCACTTTCTAGGCAGCAGCAGGGACAACTAAGAACGATTTTAATACAAACTGCACTTTCTAAGTAGCAGTGGGGGACAACTAAGAACGATTTTCATACAAACAGGCACTTTCTAAGCAGCAAGGGGGCAGAGCTAAGAACAATTTTCATACAAAGCAGACTTTTTGAAGGGCACAAGGGAAGCAGCATTAGAGTACAGCGGATGGTGAAGTGGGAAACAATGAGTGCAGTCAGAGATCAGAGGCACCGAAGACTATGAGGCATTATTGAAGTTGATGCCTTGTAAGGCAGAGAAAAGGAGATTCTATGGTGCTGAAGCATCCAATTAATTCACTTTATGATGCGGGATCAGGAAGATAATAGTCAAGCATGATGTTGAGTCTGAATATGTTTTTTGAAAGCATGTTGATTGAAAGGTCCAGGAAAGTTTGGCCCGCGGCATGTCCAGGCAGTGACAGGAACAGACATGCCCTTCGATGCAGGCCTTGGCTGAAACGGGCCAGCTCCCACCTCCCGGTTGCTGTGATTGGTTGATAAGAGCAACACAACCAATGGGAGGTGAGCAGGCTCAGGGAGCAGGGTGCACACAGAGGCGTAATGTGCAGGCGGCCATCTTAACACGGCCAAGAAAGACAGGTAGAAAGTGCAGGAAAATAAAGGAAATCCACAAAGAAAGGAGCTTGCACAGGCAGGATTAGCTTGTAAGGATGCTGGTATCTTCCCCATTCAATTGTACAATTAAGTCTCTGTAAGGCGGCAATGTGTGCATCAACCCAAAATGCACACGTGCTACACATGCTTACCGCAAAAGCAGATGAGCCATGTGTGCCTCTGGGCAGCCTGGGAAAGCAGGGCTGCCAGAGCGCCAATGTAGCATGTCTTCATTCAGCAGTGAAAAGTGGGGAAAAAACCATCACGAGCCTCGATGCAGGCCTTAGCTGAAACGGACCGGCTCCCGGCTCCTGGTTGCTGTGATTGGTTGATAAGACCAATCCAACCAATCTGAAGGGAGCAGGCTCAGACAGCAGGGTGCAGACAGAGGCCTAATGTGCAGACGGCCATCTGAACAAGGCCAACAAACACAGGGCAAAAGTGCAGGAAAATAAAAGTAATCCACAAAGAAAGGAGCTTACACAGGCAGGATTTGCTTTAAGGATGCTGGTATCTTCCCCATTCAATTGTGCAATCAAGTCTCTGTAACGCGACAATGTGCGCATTAACCCAAAATGCACATGTGCTTACCGCAAAAGCAGAGAGGCCATGTGTGCCTCTGGGAAACTCGGGGAAGCAGGGCTGCCGGAGCGCCAATGTAGCAGGTCTCCATTCAGCAGAGGAAAGTGGAAAAGAACTCACACAGGCCTTGATGCAATCCTTAGGTGAAATGGGCCAGCTCCCACCTCCCGGTTGCTGTGATTGGTTGATAAAACCAACTCAACCAATCGGAGGGGAGCAGGCTCAGGCAGCCGGGTGCACAAAGAGGCCTAATGTGCAGGCGGCCATCTTAACACGGCCAACAAAGACAGGGTGAAAGTGCAGGAAAATAAGAGAAATCCACAAAGACAGGAACTATCACAGGCAGGATTACTGAACGTTCCCTTAAACAGCAGGTGCAAGTGTTTGGTGGTGTGTATTGTGTCTGGGAGGTGACGTGGTGATGGTGTTTGTGGGGGGTGGGTGCAAACTAGCAGGGAAAATAGTTCCACTACTTCTTTTTATACACTTCGACCACTGCTTGTAAGGATGCTCGTATCGTCCTCATTCAATTGTGCAATTAAGTCTCTGTAACGTGCCAATGTGCGCCTCAACCCAAAATGCACACCTGCTCACCGCAAAAGCAGAGGGGCCATGTGTGCCTCTGGCAGCCCAGGAAAGCAGGGATTCCGGTGTGCCAATGTAGCAGGTCTCCATTCATTAGAGAAAAGTGGAAAAGAACTCACACAGGCCTCAGCTCCCGCCTCCAGGTTGCTGTGATTGGTTGATAAGACCAACCTAACCAATTGCAGGGGAGGAGGCTCAGGCAGCTGGGTGCACAAAGAGGCCTAATGTGCAGGCGACCATCTTAAAACGGCCAACGAAGACAGGGCGAAAGTGCAGGAAAATAAAAGAAATCCATAAAGAAATGAGCTTGCAAAGGGGGGATTAGCTGGTAAGGATTTTGGTATATTACCTATACAATTATGCAATTAAGTCTCTCTATCACAGCAATTTGGGCATCAACACAAAATGCACACCTGCTTACCACAAAAGCAGAGGGGCCATGTGTGCCTCTGGGAAGCCAGAAAAAGTACAGCTGCCGGAGCGGCGCCAATGTAGCAGTTCTTCATTCAGCAGAGAAAAGTGGAAAGAACTCCCACGGGCCTCGATGCAGGCATTAGATGAAACGGGCCGGCTCCCGCCTCCCGGTTTCTGTGATTGGTTAATAAGACCAATCCAACCAATGGGAGGAGAGCAGGCTTTCGTTTCTTAGTGTTGTGGGCAGTGCATTCCAGTTTTTGGGTGACATGTGTTGAAAGCTAGACCCTCCAGCTTTGGTTCTTTTAAAGGCTGGCATGTACATCTGGTTGGTCAGATGAGATCTAGTGGGTCTGTTGGATGAGTTGAGGGCGATTCTCTCTGATAGGTATGGTGGGCCATCGGAAGAAAGGCACCTGTGTGTAATGGCCATTGTTTTGAAAGGTATGCATTCTTTTACAGGTAGCCAGTGTGCATCTTTCCTAGCTTGTGAGATGTGTTCCCTTATGGGAATACTCAGAGCTGCCCTGAGGGCATTGTTCTGTGTGACTTGAAGTTTGTTAAGGTTTTTTGCCATGGTGCCCAGGAATAGTGCATTGCAGTAGTCCAATGTGGTGCCTACTGTGGCTCTGATGATAGACAATTTTTGGTAGAGAGGAAAGGCTTGACAGCATTGATTACCTTGGTGCGGAGGCGGAGGCTATAGCATTGAACTGGTGTGACATGGACAGTGAGGAGTCAAGGTACACTACTAGGGTTTTTACAGCTTCAGAGACTGTAATGGTGTAGTTGTCTATAGTAAAGGTCTTGTATTGTTGTGGGAGCTTGTTGAGTGTTTCCCTAGTGCCTACTATGAGGATCTCTGTTTTGTCCCCATGTAGGCAGAGGCCGTTGGCTGCCATCCATGTCTGGATAGCTGAGTATATCTTGGTTAGTGCCGCAGCGTCTTGTTCGTATATGCCATTTAAGGGGAGTAGTACCTGAGTGTCATCAGCGTAATTAGTATATGCTATAAGCTGGACGACAGTCCAGATCATTGAAAAGCAGGAGGGTAAAAATATTATGTAGCGTGGGGCAGTGCATGAGCCCTGCGGGACGCCGCAGTGGATAGTGGTAGAGGAGGCGCATGCAGAGTCTAAGAAGACTTTCATGAGTCTTCCATTTAGGAAGGAGGCCACCCAAGCGAAGCTTCCTGTGAGAAGTGGGCCTCGTTTTTTAAGTGCATCCCTAGGATATCATGGTTGACAAGGTCAAAGGCAGCGGACAGATGTGAAAGGAGGAGAAGAGCCGGTTTGCTTTGTCCATGATGTTGCCCAGTTGAATTTTAAGATTGAGTAAGGCAGACTCTGTCCCGTGTCCTGGGCAGAAGCCTGACTGTCTTTTGCCTAGAATGTGGCTTTTTTCTAAATATTGCTGGATTTGTGTGTGGTCAACTTTGTCTAGTATCTTGAGCAGGAAATGGACGGTGGTATTGGGCCTGTAATTATTGGTAATTTCTGGGTCCAGAGTGTTTTTTTTTTTTTAGAAGCGGGCACACACAGGTTTCTTTTAGGCTATCTGGAACAGTGTTGAAGGAGGCGTTTATGAAAGACCCGAGAAGCGGGGCAAGTGTTTCTGCACAATCTTTGACTATCTTGGCTGGGCAGGATTCTCCTTTACAATTGGAGGGCATACTTTTGTTCCCGATCTCTGTTCCTTCGAATTCGCTGATTTCCCTGAATTTGAAAGGTGTTATAGGGTCTTTAGTGTCCAATCACTCTGTGCTAGAGGTGACCACTTGCTCTACGCTAGAGGTTAGTCTAATATGCTGCGTGAAATTCGTGTGGTGCTCCTGAATTTTCTGTTGTCGGAGTTCCATTTTGTTTAGTAGGGCAGTTTGAATTGTATTGCACCATTTTTGATCTTTGACAATGTCCTGGGATTTGGTGGCTGGAGTGGACAGTTCTTTAACAATTGCGAAGAGCTCTTTAGATTCAGAGCTGACATTTGTAATTCTGTTGTTATATGATGCAGATTTGGCTGTGACTATTGCTTTCTTGCATTGGGGGAGCTTTGACATTTGTTCAGCGCTTTGCATTTTTTGGTGCTGCATAGTTCTTTTAGTTCTGTGTAGAACCAGGCGTTGGAATGTTTCACATTTTTTGCTTTTTTCTTCTGAAGTGGAGCGATAATGTCTATGGCAGCGCTAATCGTGGATTTGTAGATATCCGCCAGTATTGATGGGTCTGAGGATGCGGGGAGGTTGGAGGTGAGGGTACTTATGTGGGGTAGAATCCTTTGTTTAGGGAGGTTTTTGGCACATCTCGCCAGGTCTGGGGGACCCGGTTAGGTTGTCTGCTATTGATAGCAGCGGTCGGGATGAGGAAGTGTATGAGAAGATGGTCCCACCACGGGGTAGGGTGATGAAGCTGATTTCAATATAACAGTTATGATCAACTACCCAGTCGAGGGTACGCTCCTTGCAGTACGTGGGCGAGTGGACTTTTTTGGTCAAAACCTAGTTCCTGTAAGGCTAACGCTAGGGCTTTGGATGGGCTGTCATTCTTGTTGTTGAGGCCAAGGTTGAAATCACCTAGGAGGATTGTTTTAGATGTGGTTTTTAAGTTATCAGCTTGGAGGTGTATAAGGTTTTCATGGAAGTCTAGTACTGGGCCTGGTGGGTGGAAGCAAGGGTGAGGGTGATGGTGGTGTTAGGGGAAAGGGAGATCTTTACTGAGAGGGTGTTGTGTTCCCTCCTAGATTGTATGTGGTTTGTTTGACCTCTAGGTGGTCCTTCAAAATGAGTGCTACACCCCCGCCTACGGTGTTGAGTCGGTCGTGTCTGATGATGGTGTATCCTGGTGGGATGGCTAATGTGAGGGCTGGCTTGGCTGCACTATGTAGCCAGGTCTCGGTGATGGCAAGGATATCAAGGTCGAGGTTAGTCATAAATGTGTGGATTTCAGTGGCATGTGCTGGAAATGATCTAGCGTTGACCAGTGCACATTGCAGATTGGTGTCAAGGATTGTTTAGTATTGTTTTTTTTTGTTTTTAGCAGGGTTGGTTGTTGAAGAGTTTGGGAGTACCAAGGGTGGTCTGGGCAAGGCTTGTTTTATTGAGAGCGTAGGTGTGCCTGTGGTTTGCGAGTGTCTGGGTGGGTCTTTGGAGTGGTAAGTTGGAGTCTTGAGCAGAGACTTATTAGTTTGTTCCTGTTGCTTATGGATCATGGGCGTGTAGTAGATACGGTTGGATTTAGGCAGGTCGCTATGATGTTACATTTGGTGAAGAACAAAGGTAGGAAATGGGTGGGGGTTATGTTGGAGGGGAATGGGTGTACAGTAGCTGCCAAAATGCATGTGCGAGGGTCAGTGAGCTATAGTGGATCTCTTGGAAAGTATGGGCGGTGTTGCCGGGTGAGGCTAGAAAAGTAAGGCTAGATGCCAGTGCACCTACTATTGCAGTGGGCTAGATAATAGTAGGCGTTAAGCAGTGTGGGTATTGAGCGGGTAGAATGTTTCAGGCATGGCAGGTAGAATAATATGCGGTCTGTGTCAGATGTAGTATAGCAAAATGACCCCTCTGTAGTCCACACAGAAACTCCAATCCTTGGTACCTGACTGGGACCTTGCCTTGGGGACAAGGACCACAGGACTGGACCAGGGACTACTTGAGGGATAAATTACACCCAGATCCAGCATCCTGGTGAACTCAGCCTGGATGTGGTACTTTAAGTTATCTCACATTCAATAGCATCTGCTTTTGACAGGTACACTTTCACCAGTGTCAATTTTGTGCCTGCACCATGGGGTGAGGCCTGGTGTCAATGAGAACAGAGGGGTATACTGCCAGAGCAAATCCCTGCTGTCCCTCTGTTGCTCAGGTATCAGATCTGAAGAGAGATGCACTCCCTCAACTGTGTCATCCAGAGTATTGCTATGCAGCAAATCAGGAAGGGACTCACTCTCATCCTCCTGTTGTTCTGAAGCTAGCAGAAGACATATGACCGCTTCAGCCGGTTAACGTGGACTACCTGAGGGGCTAACGCAGGGACTACCATGTCAATCCGATAATTGACTTTGCCCATCTTGAAGATTATCCAGAAGGGTGCAGTCCCCTTATCTGCCAAAGATCGAGGCTTGGTAGGCTCCATCACAGGGATCTCCTGTCCTGGAGTCCAATTCACTTGTGAGGCCTTAAGGTTATGCCAGTGCTTGTTTAATTCTTGGCTTGCCCTAAGATTCGGTAATGCCTAGCCTATCATCTGTGCCATCCTCCTTCTGAGGCCTAACACATAGTCCCCAATTGCTTGGCAGGACCCCCAGGGGTGGCTTCCAAACCTTCTCTGTTTAAGGCATGGGGCCCCCTCACAGGATGTCCAATGACAAGCTCTAAGTGGCTGAAAGCAACACCCTATTGAGGCACCTCTCTATAGGCGAACAGCAGGCATGGTAGGAAGAGATCTCATTTCTTCCTTAGGGGCTCTTCCAAAGTACCCATCATGCCCTTGAGAGTTTTATTAAACCTCTCAACCAGACCATTGGTCAGGAGGTGGAGAACCTATGTTACCCCACATTCCTTCCACATCGCTTGCATGTAACTAGACATGAAGTTGGATCCTCTGTCAGAGACCACCTCTTTATGGAATCCAACTCAGGTAAAAGTTACCAGGAGAGCCCTGGCAACCATGTTGGCACTAATGATCAGAAGGTGTATAGCCTCAGGGTACCTGGTGGCATGATCAACCAATACCAGGATGAACCAGTGTACACCAGATGTGGGTGTGTCCAAGGGACCGACAATGTTGATGCCTACCCTCTCAAATGGAGTGCCAACCACTGGAAAAGGCTGCAGTGGGGCAATGACACTGTCTACAGTCTTGCCAGACAACTGACAAGTGGGACAAGTCCAGCAGTGATACTCCACTTTTGCTCCCATCCGGGGCCAGTAGAAATATGGAGAGATCCTTTGTTTAGACTTCTTGGTCCCAAGATGACCAGCTAAGAGAACCTCATGTGCCAATTGCAACTGGAAGGGCCTGTACACCTTGGGCACCACCAACCTCTTAAGGGCACCAGGTCCAGGCCTAGTGGGCTCACTACAAAGCAGCTCATCCTCTCAATACATTTTGAATGGCCTAGGCACTTCACCTTCACTCTGACCATTGCAGAAGTTTCCCCTAGAGGGCCCCCTTCAGCTGGCAGGCATTGAAGGTCAGGGTGATTCTCTGGGTTGAGCACCTCTCCAACAGGAGAATCTTCTGGCTCTTCTCCCTCAGGAGTTGAGTCTTGGGTTAACACTGGACCCAGCCCATCCAGAGCCTGAATCCCAGTGGGTGCTGCTGAAAAAGCTGGAAGAGAAGGAGCCCCCTTCGCAGAGGTGGCCGCCTTGCTCTTCCTTCTTGCCTTGGGTTTCCCCCTTGCTTGTGTACCTGACTACCAGTCAGACAGGGTGTGATCTGAGATCTAGTGACTGCAGCAGCAGTCAGTGGTAGACCATCAGAGATCAACCCCAACTCATTTAAATCATTACCCAACAAAATGTGGGCAGGCACATTGTCCTGAACTAGGATGGGAAGCTTTGCTGTCTTGTACGCAATTGTGATGGTGACTAGGGCTACAGGAAATAATTTGGGAGGCCCACCAGCTAACCTGGTTGTTTTCAGAGGAGCACCTACATACTCCTATGGCATGAGCAGGGTCCTGTCCACCACTGTCTTACTTGCCCCACTGTATCTCAAAACAGTAGAAGGCTGGCCATTCAGGAGGACACTTCTCAAAATTCTTCGGGTATTCTTTTGGATAGTAGCCAGTAATTCTGTGTACTGGTCCCAGGCCCCAAGGGACACTACGGAAATCTCTACAGGAGCACCAAATGTGATTCCTGTAGAGGTGGGGGGGGACAGGGCCTCCACCTCAGGCATAAAGCAAGTGTAGGTCAGGCTGACAGCCTGGACTCCAAGTGCCTTACATTTACACTTGGGGTCACGCTTCTTGTGGTCCAGAGCCCCAGAGTCCCAACAAGTGCCTGTAATGCGAGGTGCGGTACTGGATCCACTGGGCGCCTGCTTTTCAGCAGGAAAACAGCTAATCTTGATCCCAACCCATAAGACTTATTCCCACTAGATTTTTGGTTCTTAGGAGAGGAAGCTTTAGGTGTACTCCACTGTGGATGCTTGGAGGACTTCTCAGACTTTTGAGAGGTCCCTTTCTCTTTGTCCTTGTCCTTCCTGCTGGGTTCCTTAGGGGGACTCCAGTGGGATACCCACTTGTCAGCCAGCCTGGCCAGCTTAAAAAGGATCCAGAATGTTCTGGTAAGCAACATACTGACACAGCTCTGGTGAACAGGCTTCAGAAAAATGCTCAAAAAACAAAATGTGGGACAATTTAACAAAGGTTTTCACCTTGTTTCCATCAATCCACCCCATCATTCATATGTGCAGAACTCACCCAGTCCACTCAAGACACATTCTCTCTCTTTCTATATTACCTGAACCTTTTAAGGTATTGGGTAGGTGTCTTGCCAAACTTGGCAACCAAAGCAGATTTCATGCACTCATACTGACCCCTTTCTTCCACACTCAGTTTCAGAATACAGTCATAACCAGTTTGAGGCACTCTACTTAACAACCACTTAGCCCAATCTCTTTTATCAACATCATGGATTTCACAAGCCATCCAAACACTTCAAACCATTAGAGGCTATAAGAACCCTCCACATTCACACCAACCAAATCTTTCATAAACGTGGTGGCAGGGGACCTGACACTCTCACCTGGTTTGGCTGAAGCCTCCACTCTAGCTTTCCCTAGCTGAATTCTCTGACATTCAGTGTCCTTGTTTTTAAGTTCAAGATCCCTATCTTTGAGTATCACTTCCTGTGCCAACTCCCCCTTCTTTAGTTCAGCTTCAGATTCCAACTTTTAAAATTCAAAGGCCAATTCCATCCTCAATATTTCAAGTTCCAAGGCATTCCCTGAAGAAACAATGATGGGTTTCGGAATAGAGTCAGCAGGAGAGGTGGCACTCTCAGAAACAGATTCATTAACAACCCCTGGCAGGGTTCTCAGTGGGTCCATCCCCCACTTCATTAAGAGCATCAAAATAAGTCTGGTAGTCCACCAGCACAGCTTTCAGCTCAGCCCTAGACTTTTCCTCAAAGTCTAACTACCTGGCTTCACAAGCACTCTGGAGAGCCTCTAAGCTCATCTGGGTCAATTTACCATTTGCAATAGATTCAATTGTTTGTATTGAAGTTATCCCTGAATACAACTAAACCTCAAATTAACAAAGTGTGGATATTCTGTAGGTGGCAAGGTTACACAATGAAAAGCCAGGCAAAGTGGTCACACGAAAGAAAATAATGATTTAAATTCAATTCAATAGACTCACATGTGTGAAAGGAGGGGATAAGGCCAGGTCAGTATACATTATCTAAACATATTTTATTAATATCAGACACATTATTCCATTTAAAATGTATACAAGGATCTGAAAATTCCTACAAACTCTCTAAAGTGCATGAACAATTGACTAGTCACAGATTCTAATTTGTCTTATCCGTAATGCATTAAGGCTAGCCCTAGTATTTGTATTCATCAAAAAGACATAGGGCCTCATCACGAGTTGGGCAGTAACACTGGTTCTATTAGTGCCGGCGTTAATAGCCCTACCACCAGACCCCCGGGCGGTATTAGCGCCAGATCGTGGGTTTGGCAGAACGGGTATTGCCCATTCCCCATTGGGCCCATTCGGGAATTCCTCATTCCCCATTGGGCCCAATGGGGAAAATTCACACTATTACCACCGGTGGATTTCTCACCGGTGGTAAACGCACTGATAATCGGCAGATTTGCCGCAGATTTCCCCCCAGCTCAGAGCTGGGGGGAAATCCGCCAAAGCCATGATCTGGCGGACCCTTAAATGCGGCGGTAATAACGCTACCGCCGCATTTAAGGGTTACCGCCCAACTTGTGATGAGGCCCATAGCATTTATATTCATTTCATAAACAAAGGTACAAAACACATAAAAAAACAGAGCAGTTGATCTCAAACATAAGAAGAAGTACCAATTGCACAGTACCCAATGATTCTTAAAACCAGTAGCATCCCACCACTGCCACCAGTGTAAAGATTGGAGGGGGGTTATCTGTACTCCTGCCCTCTATATGACAGAGCAGAAGCACAGAGCACCTCAGCCAGGGTTCTCTATTGTGTAGCAATGAATGGGCAACCAAGGCTTAAGCTCTCAGGAGGTGATGCAGGCTGGTTCTTAAGTACAGTGTAGTCTCCAAGCCCACACACTATGTTATTGCTAACACAGTTTTTATATATAAAGAAGGTTCAATATATTTACATCAATTAATAACATACTTTGCACCCTGTCAATTTTAATATGGCAAATATATACAATGTCTATTTGGTACCACACTTAGCTATTGACTCCTTTAAAATGCATCAACTGCTGACATTTATAATGGCATACTAACCATACAGCAATATGAATCAGCATAGAGCATAGGAAGGAAGACAAGTTGGGTGAAACAATGGCAGAAAGCTGACCCCAGCTAGCTAGATGCAGTTCTGTGTGAGGATCCTCCCACCAGGCCAACCTGTAATAAAGAGTATTAACAAGCCCAGGTCATTAATGGTAAATAGTCTTATTTCCTGGTTAAAATGTTCAACTACCCCAATGTACCTAAGTTAGAATAGTTTCTTTGATGGTACATTGACAGATCCCTCAAGATTGGATTTGCTTTAACGCAGGAGCCACAGGGCATCGAGATTCCTCGAAGAAATGTGAACACTTGTGTCGAGACTGCAGCTTCGACCTTCCGGGTGCTCATTTACGAACAATCGTGGATGTCCTGCAAAGATGAGGCCTGCTGTCCACCTCTATACAAAGAGTTTGGTGCCGCAAAGAAGACTCATTGAAGAACATAGGCCTGGCAGCAGGAGTCGGGTATTGGCGTCTGCATTGATGATTGGGACGCGACCACGGCTGCATTTCAGATCTTCACTTGTCAGCGACTTTGTCGCCTTCGAGTGGGGGGAAACCCATCGGTGTACTTTCCTCGGTCGTCAACATCCTCGACTTTCTACAGTAGGACAAAGCGGTCGATGTTGATGGCAAGGGAGCGCTTTCTTTAATGTTCTTATACAAGGTGGAGCTGTGCAGCTCCGGTCGTCAAGCTGCATGATGTCAAGCTCTCCCTGCTTCTGAGCAACACAACTCAACGAGCTTCCAATGATTACGGAAATCCTCCAAACCCCGGTCAACTGGGATGGACTTCGACAGCCTCGATGTCCTGGTGATTTACTTCAAGATTTCTTGGTGGACCCCGTCTTCGGTCGACAGGCTATTGGGACTGACTTCCAGGGTGCCACAATGAAGATCAGCTTCTGCACAATGTTCCCTCATCACTCTGGAAGAGCTCTCCTAACCAGGTACTCTCTCGGATCAGTCCTCGACAAACTCGACAGCTGTCTGATTTCGTCGAAGGAAAGCAGGAGCAATTCTTCTTCTTACAGATAGGCTTCAAGGATAAGCAGCTATAAGTTTCAACTTCAACTTCTGAACAAATTGGGAAGTGAGAGGTCCCCAGACATACACATCTGACCCTCATTCACTCTGCTGAGCCAAGCTCAGTCAGCCAATCAGACATAAGGGCATTTATGCAAACAGGCAGCCAATCAGGCTTACAGGCATTCAGGCTATTCACTTCCACCCAGCCATCCATAACAAGGAATGTGGATTGGGGTAATCACCCAACCTTGCAGCAGACCATACTGCATTCATGTCAGTTTCAGGCAGGGCTGTCTCATTCATTGTGTCACACACACAGAAACCAGACACCCATACCATGGAATGCATATTGGTCACACACTCGATTCACACAGGTCCCATCCCAAATGTGTACCCACAACATATAGTCACTGGGAAGGCTCCAGCCAGTTTGGCCTGGACCTCCCCACAATACCATATATGGTTCTTCCACCCAACAATCAGTCAGGGGAAGGGATAGAGTCAGGGCTTCCCAGGACCTTGGGAAACAAGGTAACAGGTAATAGAAAGCAAGAGGCCACAGGGGCCATCTTGCCTCCAATCAGGAATCCACTGATTCCTATGGCAGGGCCTGGGTATCCCAAAATAGAGGATACTCAGAGCACCTGTCAAATTCGGCATGGAACTGCCACCAGCCTGTACCCTGCTCTATAGGCCACACACAGGTGCCCAAAAACATACACTAGGGTTAAAGGGTTGTACCCCGACCAATGGTTGCAATAAGGGTATCCCAAGGTTCTCTGTTCACCAACAAGAGGAAATGCTGCACTGCCATGAGTCCCACATGGACTCCTGTGCAGAAAACAACACAGAACACACATGATAAGGGAGCAGGGACATCATTTAGGGGTCGCCAGGGGTCACAACTGCGACCCCTGAAGTGTCCTCTGCCACCCCTAAAAAAAGACCAATGCAAACTTCTGGACTGTGGGCAGCATCATGTGGCTCTTGCATTCTGGAGTGGCTGGCTTTATTGTTCAAGCCTCTTAAAAAATATATAAACAGAATAAAAAAGAACAGGGGGTTCCACATGTGTAACTCTTTCAGCATTGACCCTAAATAAGAAAGAATAAGAATACCAAAACATGTGTCTTTCTGGAATTCTATATAATAATTGCTAGACTCATTAAAGGTTTATTTCAGGCACACTTCAGGGGGAGAGTCACTGATTTAGTCTGTCCTTAAACACCTCAACTCAGCTTTTCATCCTTCTGAGGTCGATAAATGAGTACCAACACAGGTTGGGTGATATTGTATATATATTTTTTCTATATAAACCGTTTAAGCTTAAGTGCTATATAAGAACACATCATTATCATTTTGCCATGAATATCTGCTTGCATTCACAGTAATGTGGTAATATGGGCCTATACACGCTGATCTTAACGATACATATGGTGATCTATTCTGGTATGAAATGTATATCACATTATAGTGATATTGTAACCATATTTTTCGTAGTTTACTTAGGAACAATGCTATGTGATGCCACTTCCTGTTTTGTCTCAGGGTAAAAGGTTGGGTTCCATCGCTACCCCGCGATATCACTTCAGGGTGGGGCCCAATGACATCACTTCTGGTGATGTCATCAGAGGTCGAGGGTCACGTGATGTCACTTCTGCTACCCTTGGCATTTTGGTGAAATTACGTCCCTGTAAGGGAGTACAGGACAAGGACATGAAGGCCCTGTCCCTCCAATGCATTTCCAGCATCACACTACCCCCTTTCCCCTCTGAATTTAATCTAGAGAAGTGCATCCACCAGGTTTCAACCAGGACACAATTGTCTATTTCATGAGTATTTTCCCAAGCAATCATTCTCCAAAATCGTCGGCTGTTCCCGTCAGGGACAGATCGGACTAGCTCATCTCACATTTCATCTTGCATCTCTTTTTTCTTATCTTTAACTTTTCTTTATTCTGCGTTCTCTAAATTTTAATTATGTGTGTGTCATTCAGGGCTTTAAGTAGATCTCGTTTTGCAAGTTTACACGTTTTATCCAGCCATGATTTTTGTGTGTATGGCCATGGGTTTCGACTTTATCCGAGGATGTATTACTCATTGCATTTAATAGTAGTTTAAAGTAGTCTAACTTAAGATTTGAATCAAGATCTTCATCATTAAAGCACATATAAAGCAATTGAGCCTTTTCACCCAGCGTATTATGTAAAATATTTCTGCTGATAATTCTGTCCTATCTTATTCTACATCTTATCACGGGAGTATTCACTTCTGGGGGGTTAGAAGAGGCATAACTAGTACTTTATAAATCAATTACATAAACAAATACAAGAAAAGGTTGAAAGAGTACAGAGACAGAGGAGATAGAATGAGAGGAACAAAGGGAGGAGGTGGTACAGGCAGAGAAGTTGGAGGAGACTGTGCATGCAAAGTAGAGGGGGAGGGGAAAGAGGTGGAGGAGAGGCAGAGTTGAATGAGTTGGATGACATAGTAGAGTTTGAGGATTGGGTGGGGAGTGTTGAGAGGGTACAGGTGTAAGGGGTGGGTGAAGGGGGAAATGTTGGTGAGGGGAAGTGATTAAAGTGTTGAGGAGTGGCGCATCATTTCTAATGGAAAGAGAGGAGAGTGAGGTGACAGAGTGGATGCTGTTACTTTCCATAAATGTTACAGGCACATTTGGAAAGGTACATGATTGTAGCTTGTCAGGGATGCTGAGTCCAAAGATGTGTTCATTCAGTACATGAAATAATACTACCTTATTGTCCTGTTTGTGATTTCAAGATGATCTTCTATCTAACTCTTGGCCCAATTGGGTCCCATCTAGGCTCGAGCTGCATGCATCATTAACACCGACAGGAAAGAAAATACAAGAGTGTGGTTAAAATATAATTGGTATTATGAGCAAACATATTGTGCTTTACTAATGCAGCAAAAGGTACGCGAGGGTATTTTGGAATGGTTGCGTTGGAATCATGACATGTGGATCTCCCTTTCACGGGGCTGAAGTGGAATCAGCCTACAAAAGATAAAAGGGAATCATTTGGGAGAGCAAAGGGAGAGGACACACACATGTATACTCTCCTGAGGGGTGACTGCCTCGTGCAGCCCCAAGGGCAGCAGAGGCAACATGAGTAGGATCCCACACCCCCTGGAGTAAAAAAAACAGTATTGTTCTGTGAGCTGGGCTTGGGGCTGGGAGAGCAGAACCCCTCTCGTTGATGTCAGTGCAGGAAGGCTTGGCACCCTGTGAAATAGGTGGAAGGCGGTATCTCCGTCCCTTTCAGCTCTCAGCAACATAGGATGGTGGGCATCATGTGGAATAGGAAGGCAGCGGCTGTGCTGAGGTGGGGCTCCATGTCAGCGAGAGATGCTTCATAGTAACCTGAAGACTGTGGGCCTGGCGGGCACTGGAGAGAATTAAATGACTTTTGGGAGAAAGCATCCTGCTCCAGACCACAATGGGCAGGTGATGGGTGAGTGGATACATAAACAGTCAAAAGATGCTGCAAGCCCCACTGTCGCGGGGATGAAGTACCTCTGGGAACAGGTGGCTGTGCACATGGGTCAGCTACTTGGATAGGTGGCAGGCCCTCTCACCAAAGCACTACACTGGCACATCTCTATGGAAAAAGTGTGCCCCTGCCACATGAGGTCCTCCTGGATAGTGCTGCAATAAGGGGTTGTCCTTCAGCGGGCCAACACTGTGCTTTGATCACAGAGAGGCTGTCCCAGGTAGGTGTTACCTGGCCCAGGCAGGGGGCTTGCAGAGAGGTGGGATAGAACACCGGAAGATTCATGAACTTCATCTTTAATCTCCCTTGTTATGTTATTTTCGGATCCATTATTTAGCTTATTTACTTATTTCTTCTATTATGTTCATCAGTATGCTTGTCTCAAACTGTTAAACAATCTTAAGAAGAGAATTAGGATTGGACTTCATAGTTATAGTCAACAATATGTTTATTTACCATTTCAGTTTTACTTCCTTGAGAACTATGTAATTTTAGAATTATGCAATGATTTATTAGCCTTTTGTCATTGATAAGTCTGTTAAAATGTAAGTTTTTTTCTTTTTATTTTTTGATTATTTCTTTTTTATTTGTTTGATATGTGAAACGTTTATATATAAACTGTACCACATTATTAATAAATTAAATTAGATTCATGAATTCATAAAGAGAGTGGAAGGCTGAACAATAATGAGGAAGAGTGCATCTTGGCTGAGGTGGATAAGACAGGTACTCAATCTATGTTAACTATTATAGAGTATCCAGTCGCATAGAGTCATCAACACCCCGCAGGGGCCCCTGCACTGAGTTAAGTATACTAATATGCCCTATGTTGAGTTGCTGCCAAAATGTGTGTTTCAAAGCAATGAGTTATTTAATAGTGCAATAATAAGCATGGTTTGGCTGCCTTATGACCTATCTTGGGCTTTCGTACTAGTGAACAGATTACATGGGTGGCTACAACTCAACCTGGCTTCCCCTAAATCCATATTACTATGCTGTGCTATGGCGTCTGTCACCTGCTCCAAGGGGTCTGAAAGGGAGTGATGAGTTGGATGTTTAGTTGGTAAGTAATTGGGCCACCGCTCAATCCCAGGTCTAGCAATGGTGCTCTCACCAAGCACAATCAGTTGGTGTGGACTAGAGAAGGGGGGGCACTCCCTGGCCTGGTGGCAAAAGGCAGTCAGCAGGCCAGGGCAAAATGACTTACTATAAGTATCCAATAGGTATTTACCTTTAAGGGAATGCTCTTCTCTCTTTTACTGAGGTAGGCATTAAGGCAAATACATTAAGGCATTGCAGACTGATTTACTGCATATCAAAGTGAAAAGGGCAAAGTTTCTCCACAAGTAATGTGGTAATTTGATAACACATTCTGAATAACATTGCAACACTCCGAGCCCTTCCGTCGATAAGACCAAATGGATACCTGACTACTGTGTGTCAAAGGCTCTGCTCCTTTCCGGGGGGATTAAGATACATGCTTTGTTGTTGCTGGTGTGAGTAGACAACCTAAGAAAATAATGCTGTCTCCCTGCATAAAAAACGAAAACAATGATTACTCCTGCTCTGGACAAGAAACTGGGCCGACAACCTTGGGATTTTACAATGTGGCTGCAGTTCTCTAAGTAAAACCTTTGTAAATGTTGTGGTTCATTTCTGATTCAAGGACCTGTCACATATGTGTCTGTTACCACGATAATAATGCATGAATTGGGGAAGACCGTGTGATGACACATATCACACTTGTAGGCACACATGTTTTAAAATACTGTACCCTTTAAGTGATACCTTTATTGTCAAAGTTAAACAACAAGTCCTTGTGCATCTACTCGCAGGTCTCTATGTCACTAACGGTGCAAGATGCTTATGCTTAGGATTTTATCCTCGAATTCCAGCAAAAATGAATGCTACTGTAGAGGAAAACTACTGGAATCAAGAGGAAGAAAAGTTTAGGTTTTTGGAAGTTGGAGTTCCTAGATAAGGCGTGCTGCTCCTTCCCAACGCTAAGAGTGTATTCACGCCTTAAAAGCTAATTTCAAAATATTCCTGTTCTGCTTTTCATTTGCTATTCTGCCCGAATTCCTGGTTTTGCCTGGACATAGTTTGATGAGCAATGTGGTAGGGATATTATTGTACCTTTACTATAGTGGAGGTGTGGCCTAATAATCTTCCCCAACTATCAAGGCCTCATAATGTTAATCACTGTTCTCTCTTCAGCATTTCAGCATCTATGTCTAATATGGCAATCACATTGAAAGCATTCTGTCTAATTTTCATACACAAGTAGGGGTAGATTTAATGCCTCCCAATCCTTTGAGGGTTTCATTTTGAGGCCTGAAGCCCCCTCCAATATGTGCATCCCTTTAAAAACGTGTACCGGGAATGTATCTGACTGCATTCTGTCTTCCTCTCATCCACAGGTATGGGTACATTTTATCCTCGCCCCCTTTAGAACATTTCATTTTACAGTGTGACACTCCCTTTCCAACACTACATCCACCACCATACCTGCAATTTAGCATTATCACTTCTACTACCCTTTAACCCCCTACAAAGGTGAGCAGGGAAAGGCCATTGCTCTTGGATCCTGACCCTGGGGGTGGAGAAACGAGGGAGAAGCAAGGGAGGATCACCTGGGTGGAGGGTCCTTTGGGATCAGATACGGGGTGCCCTCAGTCGAGACACAGTATTCCCTACCCCCCTTCCAAGAAGAAACGTTTATTCCAGGAGCAGTTTTGGGATATCGTTATCCAGGTCCCATTGACTGAGAAAAGGGTATGAGATGCCCTTAGTCGACATGTGCCAGGAAGAAAGCAAACAATGTTCAATATGAGATGGTTGGAGGGTCCTTGGGGACTGGATGTGGTATAGCCTTGGGAGAGACATGCTGTCCCCCCTTTCCCTACTAACGGCCAACCCAATCCTTCCCCAGCCTTCATGGGTTATTGTGAGTCAGCTCACCTGACTTCCTCATATATGACAATTTATAGTACTGGGACGAAGAAGAGGCAACCAGGACTAATGAAGGCTAGGTGTTTTACCACTCTGGTACTTGGATGAGGAAGATGCCTGTCAAGAACTGTCAGGGCCAGGTATGCCCCTTTGATTATGGCCAGGCAGGCTGAATAGAATATTCACACCTGCAGACTGTCCAGGGGCTGCAGTGGTATAAAAGGAGATAAAATCAAGAGTGGTGAGGAAAAGCAACAGGGAACCATGTTGGTGAAGCACACCGACGGTTCATTGACGTACGACTTGGGAGCTGGGGCTCTGTGAAACCGATCAAACGCTGAGAAGGGAGCTGTGCAGAGAGGCTGGGCCTCATTACGATGTTGGCGGTAACCCCGTAACACTGAATCCGACACTCGACTTCCCGGTGCCACTGGAACTTTACTAGTCCTGGCAAGGCGGGAAGTCAGGTGCTGGATCGTGTAGAGTCCCATAGGAGTGGGGAGACGGAAGCACCAGCACTTCCGGTGCCATTGCTTCTGTGAGGAATCAGCCTACCGGGGCCGCTGCGCCCAGCAGGTAAACTCATAGTGTGGTGGTTCGGAAACAAGGGTGCCGCCGGTAAGCAATAACTTACCGGCACCCTTGTTTCCGGACCACGACACTCATAATGAGGCCAGCTGTCCCTTTTCCTGGTGTTCACAGTGCTCGTTCTCCCGTGGACAGAAGCCGACACAGGAGTGCCTTAGGGGAAGGAGTCAAAACCCAGATATGGAGAACTGAAGGCTGAGTGATCTGCACTGCTGGAAAACCCGTGGACACAACCAGTGAGTTTCAATCAAAGGAGAATCCCGATATGCAAGTGTTTTTAACTTTTGTCAAGGATTACTTTGTATCAGAGTGGTCACATGTTTGACTGAACATGCTTTCGAAGCTCTCTGAGTCGAATACTTGTTAACTATTGAACTGTTAAGAATACTTTGTAACAGAGTCATTGCGTGTATAAAAAAAAGCATGTTTTCAAATGTCTCAGAGTGCTGGGCACTTCATTAAGGGCAACCTACAAAGATATTAAACAACAGGCATACCTAAATGAAAACCTTATTGAATTCCGAACTAAATGAAACTTAATTAATAAGCAGAACTGTTACATATGGAGATCAAAAGTGAATGAAGCTTTAAATTCAAATAAAACCATCATGTGCCGAACTCAGAAAGGAATAAAACGTTGATCCAAGTAAAATCCTTATATGCTGAACGTTTAAGTCAACAAAACGTTGGATTTATGTTAAACCAGTGCATACTGAACTTTAAAGTGAATGGAACTGTAACAAGTCAAATAAACCCAATATAAGCTGAACCTTAGGGTGAATGGAACCTTGAAGGTGAACTTTAACAATGAATTAAAGAAAAACATATTAATAACACAGTGGGTGCTCTTGCCTATATTATCTTTGTATGTATTAACAATTCCACTTTTTTTCACTGGCTACTGTCATTGGGTGAATGAGTGCAAAAAGGTTTCAATGTATTATCGACAAATCAAGGCTTTGATAGTGGTCTGCAACATGGATTTCATGCCTCCCACTACGGATTCCTTTCTGTCCTGTGTGTTCCAAACAGACAACCTCTGCATGATTCTGCACTTCAATCTGGTCCTGATTAGCCTATGTTGCTTTGACTGTTTTGTCCATCTTAAAGTTCTGAGATTTTATGTTAAGATTTGTACCATGCAGTACTGGTGGATATGGAAGACAGTGGATGGGTTTGGTTAATTTGGAGCAGTGGGAAAGGAAAGAACATATTCCTTTTTTGTAGGGGTTGCCAATCATAAGTAACATTTGCTCTGTGTACGTGTAACCTTTCTAGGTGTAAGGCATTGAAGGCATTGTGCCCAGAGGGGTGCCATCAAGCCTGTAGTATGGGTGTGTGTTGGCCAAGGGTTGAATATGTCTGTTGTAGTTTGAGGTGTATGTCTATGATGTTTAAAGTACAGAAAGACAGTATTCTATTGTAAGCCACTTGGAAGTGGCTGGTGGGTATATGAGTGGTGAGTAAGGTGGAGAGAAATTGAAAGCTAGTGAAAAGGTGGCAATTTTCTTTAGGTTTACCTGGGGCTTTGAAATTATTGGTCTGGCTGTCAACTGAATTATGGTGAGAGGTGTTTGGCTTTGATGGTTGATGCGTGAAGATGTCCTGTGTTGAGGTTTAGATATTCTGGGATCCAGGGAAGGTGTTTTCTTTTGGATTTTGCAGTACCTTGATGTGATATCTTCCTTTTGATTTAGTTTCCTCAGCGTCATGCAATATGTTCTAGACAGAAGGTTGGGGGTCGAATATGACGTTCCCTTTGGTTTTGCCTGTGCATGAAAGCCAAAATATTGATGAGTGTCATTTTCAATGCTTGATGTTTGTACATTACTGTTTCATTCTGTAAATCTTTGAAGAGACAAATGTTTAATTTTTCCTGAATTTCTTGTGGCCCTTTAGAGTGCCTTTTTCCCATGGTCACACTTTCCAGTGTTTGGCCACCGTAGTGAAAAAGCAGGGCCTCCACGTCTTTCTCTGCAAAATCTTCTGGTTTCTAAAAAAGTATGTACTTTCTCAATCTTTGGTCTCTATTTCATTGGTAGAGTGAGATTTTAATGGTAAGTAATTCTACTCAAGTGAATACTTTTTTGCTTGGTAGCAAGTGAGGTGCTCTGAGAGCCAGTTTTATGTGTTACCGCCTGTTGAATCTGGTTAGGAGACTGACTGCTGTATTTCGAATTTGTTGACTTTTCTTTGTAAGATAACCTGGCGTTCCTAGTGAAATTATATTTGCCTAGTAGATTCTTGAAAGAATCAGGGAGATTATGGCTAACGCTCCGTGTGAAAAGGAGAGGTAGGGCATATCCACTGGATAGACCAGAGATGGTAGAAGCACTTTTTGACTGTTGCATTGACTTGGGGTTATGGAGAAAGTCCATTGTCTGTCAATGTATACCTAGTTTCTTGATCACTTTAGATGGTTTTGGGAAGTTACCCATGTCCAAAGGTCATGGTGATCATGTTTAGTTCTGGCGCGAGAGGACATTATCATGATTGTTGTGGAAGTTGGCTATTACCCATTCATTTATTTTTTGTGAGGCAGTTGTAGAGGGTGGTACTGGAGTTTTCATCATCATCTGTAATTTTGTTTTTTATTTGCATGTCATTCACATAGATAGAACAGATGAGCCCATAAGATGTTATGGTCTTGACCATTGCTGGTAAGATAGCTCAGTAGATTGAACACTCTCTGCTGTGATCTGTGTGATCTACAGGATGTAGATTCAAATCACAACAATGCGATTTTTTCATCCTTCAGAGGTCGATAAATGAGTATAAACTTGCTTTGGGCGATATGTAAATATGTGTTATGTAAAGTGCTTTGTCAAAAGCACTGCATAAATAACATATCATTGTCTTCATCAAAGGGTTCAAATAGACGTTAAGTAATAGTGGTGAGAGGCTAGACTCCTGGTGAACTCCACAGTTAATGGAGAAGCCTGGTGATTTCTGTCCTGTCCATTAGGAACAATCTCATCCACTGTAAAGTTGTGTTATGGAGTCTGTTTCCTTCAAGCCTTCTAATTATTGAACTGTGGTTAACTATGTTGAAGGCTGGTGTGATGTCAAGGAGTACGAGTGCTGAGCTGATTTTGAGGTTTCCTAAGTCGAAACAAGTGCTTATTTGGTGCCTATCATAGCTATGAAACAAGTTGTAAGCAATCTTGGAAGGTATTATACTCTTCATGCTCCAAGAATTGGCTGCATACAAAATTCTCAATGTTTTGAATGGTTGTTGTATGTATGACAAAGTACGACAGTTGAAAGGGTCTTCTGGGTCACCAGCTGTATGTGTTGGAAGTGGTTTGACATATACAGTCTGGAAAACATTTGGTACTATTCCTGTTTCATGCGAGCAGTTCACTAATTTGTAGATAAACTAGTGCGTGGTGGTGTTAAGGGTCAGTTTTTGGATGCTCAGGAATCAGGGTCAATTGGAGAGCCAGGTTTGTTGCTAAAATGCACCAATGTCTGTATGTGTGGTTTGGATATGGGTTTAAAGTTGTTCACCTGTGGAGTTGTAGGCTTAATGTCATGGAATAGAATGTGAATGTTGCTTCCACTTCCATTCATTATTGCTGCCCTAAGGGCTTGCTGTATATTTAGTACAATTCTTCTGAAATGGTTGGTGATATCATCATATAGCGTTTGGGCAGATAAGGAGCCTTTGCTACAGGAAGCAGTTTTCTCACTGCATTAATGATTTTGTAAGCATCCTTCTTTGGATGGGGTGTATTATTGATTTGTTCAGAATATTTCAGAATATTAACTTCTCTTTAAAGCTTTTTGATTTTTAGTGGCAGTTCTTTCTTTTGTAAGTGATTTTTTCTTGGGGTGTCTACACCATGTTTTTTCAAGTATTTGATTTCTTATTTTTTTTTTCAGTGCTCATATATACAAACTGATCTATCTTGCTGAAGTATATTTTTCAGATAGGGTGATGTGCTTTAGTGGGGCATGTGAGAAATCTGAGTGTGTCCTCACTTCTGCCCCCGTATATCCTCCTCCCAAGTGTCCAGGGACAGGCAGGCACTATCGGATACTGACCATGGGGGTGGATATGTGAAGGAGGATCACCTGGATGGAGGAGACTTGGGGATGAAACACCATCAGGTGAGACATGGTATCCCCCATTTACCTTTCATAATGAGTCTGACATTACCCAGACATTTGTAGGCTGTTGCCAGCCCCTTCCCTATGGTTTCTATACATCATTCCTCGGTAAACACCAGTCAGGTACTGGGACAGGGAAGTGACAAACCAGAGCCATACATCCTCTCTTTATTGACTCTCACACATGCACACACCAGTTGGGTACTGCGAGGAGGAGGAGGCAAACAAGAATAATGCAGAACACCCAAACCAGCAATGACTGGTCTAGTCCTTTTTGGACCAATCAACCTGGCAGGAGGTTTAAAAGCAGAAAGACCGGTAAACATGGAGTCAGCAGTGGAAGCAGGTCTCCAGACTAGTGGATGAGAGCTGACCTCTTCTGGAAGGTGGCGTGGCAGACAGAGTACTCGAGGACCTCTGTAGGATGCAGAGTTTATGCAGCGCGAAGCAAGGCTAACGAAAGCTGGTAGCCTGTGGCAGAATACAGAACCGGCGTGACCAGGCAAAGTGATGCATCAGAGGTGGGAGTGAAGACACAGAGAGCCGCTGAGGAGATGGAGCGAGGCGCTGCATGAGAGAGAGTGCTTGTGGCAGCCGGGAGCCTTGTTTGGCTACTGTAAGCCCTGACCGGTGAATCAACCCAGGAAGAGGGACACCTTTTAATACCGGTTTGCAATGAAGGCAAGATCTTTGAATATTGATTTGAATGAAGTGTTATTGAATACCATTATGCATGAAAGCAGTTTTTGTGAAATCACACACTAAAAAGGAATTGTGCAGCTTGAGAGAGCAAGCATTCACAAGAGCCATTAAGGAACTGTGTAACCTGAGTGAACAAGCATTGACAAGAGCAATAAAGGAATTGTGCAGGTTGAGAGAACAAGCATTGGCAAGAGCCATAAAGGAACTGTGTAACTTGAGAGAAAAAAACATTGGCAAGAGCCATAAAGATATAAAGGAGTTGTGAAGCTTGAAAGAACAATGCTTGGCAACAGCCATAATGGAACTGTGTAACTTGAGTGGACAAGCATTGGCAAGAGTCAGGAGAATATGTGAAAGTGTAACAAGTAAATGGTGGCCAAACAAACAATGGTAAAGCATCATGAGGATCTGAAAGGAGAAGAAGTCAAACACCACTGTAGAGCTGAAAAAGTGGCAACATGCATGTGAAGAGTAAGCAAATAAGGTGTATCGGTTGTGTGACCTGTAATGGGTGGACCCTGTGGTCCAACAACTGCGCCTACACCCAGTACACCCATCTATGGAAAAGCCACTTAAAACACTCACAAAGAAGCTTGTGATTGACTATAAGGAAATCGTGTGTGATATGAAATTAAGGTACTTAACTCTATGAAATTGGTGACAGGTAACTACATCAGAAGAGATGGGAAGTGTCCCAGGGAATTGTGTCATTTTGAAGCTGTTGAAGGGTTGAGGAAGGGAACCCCTTTGAAAGCCAAGAGCTGGAAGAAGCTCTGAACTTTTATTTGCACACTTATAATGTTGATGCTGACATATTTTGTCCTCCCTTGTTTCCTCCATCTTGTCTTGTTGCACCTAGAAACACTTGTGTACAGGTGCGTTATAAATATCACATCGTATCTTATCATATCCTATCCTATCCCTACACATTTGTATACAAATAGATGTGAGAGCAAGTATAGGTTTGGGACGCAAACAGATATTTGCTTTGGACTTCCTGACACAGAATATCATTAGTTTTATTTAGGTAGGGACATTCCAGCTTAGCATAGGGCAAGTTAAGCCTTTTCCAACCTCTTTTCTGTTTAAATAAATGTTTATATCTCAAACTTGTAATGCAGCTGTCATGATGCCTTCACAGCTAACCCAGTCAGGATTGAATACCTTTAAATTATACTCATGTTAACCATGATTGGTTGTGCCAGGGGGCCACCGGTAAGTATTGCAAATACTCTCTGACCTTTGGCAAAGTCCAGACCAAACTTTGCCAGTTTAGTTGAGGTTGCTAGTAGGTTCGAGTAATGCAGTTTTGCGGCACTCTGACTCTTAGCGGCTGCGGAGGAGAACTATCCCCCATGATGGGTCAGTTGTCTTTTCTCATCACAGGAGAGCAGAACAGCAAGGGGTCCTCAGTGACCATCACCAACATGTAGTGCCGGGGGAATCACAAATGGGGGCAGCATTACGCACTCTCCTAATTCAGGACCCAGAGGACCGAGGCCTGCAAAATTTGGTGGGAGAATGCATGAAGCAACAAACAGGGGGTGCCAAGAGTAGTTGTTCCCACTACTCCAAAGGGGTGAAGCGCCGTAGCAGGCCGTCTTGATCGAAGAAGAAAGCAGGGGTCCAATGGGACAGCAGAGGGCGAAAGGTGCCAAAACCTTCCAAAGCATCACCAGCGGTTTCACATGTCTGTTTCTTTGTGCAGGAGACTTGGCCCCTTCTGTAGTTAAGTGAGAACTCAGGAGAACGACCTGCAATGTCTGCAGAGAACCTTCTCTTATCGAAGATTAGCTTTGCACCAAAATCGAGAACTTCCAATCAAAGATCTCCTCTCTTGCAGGAATCCCAGTCATGGACCAATCACTGTCCATGGTGGTCTCAGTCATTCAGGCACTCCAGACATCCTGGCACCAGCAGTGTGGATTGGGACCAGACAGTCCCAACCCGCTTCCTAGGCACACACACATAACAGGCATAGCCTTCGAAAGAGACTGTTTTTTGAGGGAGGCTGAATGCCCAAATAAGGAAAACCCAGTTACTCAATCTGGGTGAAGGCAAGGGACAAAATGGCAAAAACAAAGGACTTTGTGGCTCCGCCATTTTCGGACCTGGCCACAGTCTTGAACCAAACACGGTAAATGCGATGTGATTCAGTAAACAGAAGTATAACTATAAAATGTAACTGCTGCCACCAGCCCGTCCCAGGCACACTCGTACAATCACCAAAACATCCTTTGAGGGTCTCTAGGGCCATAAAACAAGAAAGGACTCCAACGCATGGTACTGCAAGGTACATTGTGCACTGTTAAAAAGTTACTAAGAAATGGCAACATAGTCAAAGACTAAGGGAACCATAGGACGTGTTAGTTTACCCGAACCAGTGAGCAAAAGTCCAGGGGAGTACAGCTGAAGGCTGGGCTCCACTGGTAAATGTTAGGATAGGATAGCCAAACAAAAGCAAAAGGTTTGGGGGGGTCCATAAATGGAGGAAAGATTGCATGTAAATGAAATCTTTCCTAACACTGAACACGAGTGGTAAGCATGTGGTGCACACATTGCAGTGATATCCTGTTGGATGTGGTAATTTTAAGAAGTGGGCTTTGTCAACCATATCAACCAAGGTGTGTTCAAGTCAAGGACATGAGTGATTGCATGGAGTGTGTACACACAATACAGTGTTAGACCAAGTGTAGCTGTGACACAGTATGTGTCATGATGTTGTTGCAGTTGTGGGCGCATATTCACGACTCGTCGAGTGCACATGCACACATTTATTTGCATTGACAGGCAAGTTGTCCATGCTGGCCATCCTCCCTCAAACCGTGGTCATGAGGTTTCCACCTGCTCTTCTTTGCACTTATGCCTGGGAAGTGATTACATTGTTAAGAAATGAAAGAAAAATGTTATAGAGGTGTCCGAACCATTCGCCAATTCATTGGCTGACAAATCGGGCTATTGAGACAATACTACTTCTGTACAAGACTTAAGTTCACTCCATACTCTTCTCTGGAATTGAGATATGGGGACATCAATATACCACAGCCTTAAAATGCTTTGAAAGTTTGGTCCTGCGCAACCTACTTTTTTATGCCACAGGCATTGTCGGTCATGAATATCTGTATCTAGAATTCGAATGTGATGGCATCAAGTCTTTTTTAGGGAAAACTGTAATATTCTAGGACACACGTAGACCGTTGGAATATAACACGATTATGGTCACCTTCCTACATGCATTCCTAGCGACAGATAAATACAATACAATAAGTAAAATGGGTTCATTGATTTCACTACATGGAAAATGGCAAGTAAGATGCATCTCTCTATCGTTGGAGGGCGTTGTATAATTGAATTGATTGAGTGGATTCAGTAAAGTTTAATATAGGCGAGGCATTGGCTACTCAAGGTGCATCCATTGGGATCAAGCGGGAAATGCGTTATTGTCGCTTATGTGGTACACAACTAATAGAATCCATTGAACCTTTTGATTATATGTGAAAGTCTGCAACGAATCAGAATGAGTTATTTGAACTCCTATAACAACCGCTCTGAGTAAACAGATCCAGGTGACTTATGCACAGTATTTTTAAATGGCTCGGACCACAATTTCATTTTTCATTTTGTCAGATTTTATTGGAATTTTGCGGCCATGCTAAGAGCATTAACTTATGAAATGCAATAGTTTGAGGTATCAACTCATATTTTCATTTATGTGTGCCTAATTCGTTTTTATATGTCTTTAATGGTCGGTAATATTAGCACAATTATTATATATTAGTTGGTTTTAATATGAAGTAATGGAGAGTAGTGTTCAGTAATCCTACATTACTGATGTGTGATTGCCCCTCACAATCATCTGTTTGTTGAATCACATTGTGGCGCAAAGCACTTCCACAGCGCCAACTTGCCCTGCGCTGAGGTGGGTGTGGTGGGAGCTACAAGCGCAACAGTATTTGCTTTGCCCCAGTTGGATTCTGTGCTGATCTGAATCTGTGAATAAGCTCCACGCAAAACACATCTGCACTGGGCAATCGGAGCACACGCTCTAACACTTGTGCGTGTTGTTAGCACTTTTTTGGTAAATTAAGGTTGTTGTGTTTGTAACTGTGTTCTTAATTGCAAGTGATGTTCCCTATACCATTCTACATTGTGCACGGTTTGGGGATGTTCTTGAACTCCCTTTGCATGTTGTCCTAATATGAATTCTACATGGAGACCTCATTATAGTGGCAGTCGATGGTATTTGTAAATTCGTTTGGGGTCTATTTCTCTATGCCTTTCCAGTTAACTGAAAATGTCATTATGTATATTTAATATAACTGTTGCATCCCCATTTCATAAAGGTATAGCGTCTGCTACTGTTACTAATGCATTTTGGCACGAGAACCTGCACCCTGACCCTGCAAACCATTACAAGTTTTTTTTCCAAATAGCCAGTTCCAGTTCTTTACATTAAATCAAATTATTTTTTGCTGAGGTTATTGCTAGATTTGCACAACACAGAATCAGATTTTAGATACAGTGCAATCAAGCTAATACGTATTGACAAAGGTTTTCTTGAAAGAATCAATAGAAAAAATAAACCAAGAGACACATTTTTAAGCAATCTCTATAGACAAAAGAATGGGTCGTTATCGTGAGATAATGCCCAACCTAAATGTACTGGTCAATGTAAAGCCCAGACGATAAGTTGGGGAAGGGCCTTATCCCTAACGATAATGACCACTTGCTAGATCTATAAGCACATGATGGGAACATAAAGTACTATGGATTTGTTTTGCTATTTTGAGGTTTTTATTCAAATTTTAAGTACTTGAAGGAGAAATGAAGAGGAGTAGTCACTGGGCATCATTATGGGTCCAGCGGTAACCGTGCCAGTGATACCGCTGGGTTGCCGACAGACCCACAATGATTTACTGGTGCCTGGCTTCCCGGTAAAACCCGGGATTACAACCCTGGCGGACCGGAAATTCAGGCGCCAGTAAATTTTAAATCGCCCTTCCCATAGGACTCCATGGGAGTGGGGACCACGGAAGCATCAGAACCGTTAATAACAGTGCCGGTGCTTCCGTGAAAACTCTGCGGGCGGGTGCCGTTCCGCCTGGCAGGTTTGACCTGCTGGGTGGGAGGGCACCCGCGCCGCAGAGTTGTAATATGCCAGTCCGGAAACAACTGTGCCGGTAAGCTTACCGGCACCGTTGTTTCCGGACCGGCATGCTCTGAATGAGCCCCATTGTGTTCTTATTAACATTAGTAATATTCTTACAGCCCATTGTCCTTTTGTGCAGTTTTTCAGTTTTTCAGAAAAAAAGTTTGCTCCCCATGGGTTAACTTTGTAGGTGATGTCAGCATCGACAACTTAAAACGTGAAACGTACTCATGCAGCAGCCTCCCGTCAGAGTTGGCTCCTTTCAATGACTTTGAGAGTGTGAAGGTGTGTGCAATCCTTTGGCAGTACCTGGAATGGCCAGCAGTGTCCGCAGGAGGGCTGAGGCTGTCCAGCTGCGACATGTGTTCACAGGCATGGCTCAAATGTGTTAGATATTGCTGAGCAAATGCTTGGATGGACTATGTCCGAGTTCCAAGTCTTCTGATTGGTTGAGGGGGGGAGGGCTTTAACGGGTAATACGTATTGCATCTACAATTTAAGAAGGAACACAGCATTTTGTTGTTATTATAATAGACCAGCAATTCCGATGTATTTCTTTTTACATTTTCTAAATATACACGTCTTTAAACAACGATTGTATATGTAACCACAAGTGTGTATTTCACAGAACCAGGCTTGCCACCACCTCCAACGTGCAGCGCCGAGTTTTTTACTTGTGCGTACACATCCCAGTGTGTGCACTGGTCATCCAAGTGCAACGGGGAGGACGATTGTGTGGATGGATCCGATGAAATGAATTGCCCACCTGAGATCCCAGGCACCGGGCCTACGGGGATTTGCAATGACGACGAGTTCCAGTGTGTTACTGAGTGCGTGCCATCTCTGCTGCGGTGTGACGGAGTGCCCGACTGCACGTTTAGTGAAGACGAATCCAACTGCAGTAAGTCACATTTCATTGAACGTTCATGTCTTCAATCTTAAATTCACACACGGGTTGGCTGAACAGAGACGTGTTTTACCAGTGAAGCTACATTTGAAATAGGCTGGCTAGATTGTGTTTTTAAACACGGTGGTCTCGCGGATTTACGCGTTTTGCAGGCCAGGGGCGTCATTTAGAGATCTGTGGTCTCCCTTGCTACCCCTATGGAAAATAAATGAAAAAAAAACGTTTTTTTAACATTAAATTGCTGCTCCTGGGATGTGGCCAGTAGCATGTGGCTCTTTGTTTCTGGAGTGGCTCGTTTTCTGGTAGCTATAGCCGTTAAGATAGCTCAGTGGGTTGAGCGCTAGCTGCTGCAATGTATGTGTGATCTGCAGGTTGCAAGTTTGACTCCCAGCAAGATCAACTTAGCCTTTCATCCTGCTGAGGTTGATAAATGAGTACCAACACAGGTTGGGTAATATTGTATGTGTATTTGTTCTATATGAAGGGCTTAAGCATAAGTACTATGTAATAACACATCATTTTCGTTTGGCTTTGGATGTCTGTTTGCATTCACAGTAATATGGTAATATAGGCCTATTAGTGCTGATATTAATGATACATATGGTGATACTTTCTTGTATAAATGTATATCACTTTACAATGATATCATAACCATATTTTTCGTAGTGTACTTGAAACAATGCTATGTGATGCCACTTCCTGTTTCGTCAAGGGGTGAAAGGCCATGTTCCATCGTTTCCCGTGATGTCACTTTGGGGTGGGGTCAGTGATGTCATCAGAGGTCAAGGTTCGTGGGATGTCACTTCCTATACCCCTGGCATTTTGGTGAAATGACGTCCCTGATTGGGACTTTTAATAAAAGCTGCCGATTGGGTTTATGACTGTATAAAGGGACACAATGAGAACATAACTTTGCTTATGTCATTTATTCATACTAAATTATTTTAAGACTGTGAACCTAATACAACTGAAAGTGTCTTTAAAGAAACATGTATTTGGTCACACTGTGAACGGGTTGTATGACTGTGGTTCTTGCAACTGAGCTCCTGATGTTACTGTTAGTTCAGAGGCATGAGTTGACAGATGGGAGTCAGCCAATTGCCTGCGGGTTGGCCACTAGTCTGTAGAGTAAGCACACAATCAAAAACCTTAATGGGCAGTCCGACTGGTATTTTCCGCTCATGTAATGCAGGAGAAGGCAGGGGGTCATTTGGCTACACACTTTCCCTAAATTGAGTGCGAACAAAGACCTCCCCTGGCATAGAACCTTTTCGTCGCCTTTTCGCTGGGCTGGAGGTGGGTTCTCCAATCTCTTTTCCATCTGCCCGAAGGCCCTGAACGGTGAACCGAACGACTGTCCATTCATATCTCAGCAGAAATTTGACATGATCACTCTAACAGAGCGTTTCAAGTTATTGTTTAAGATTTCTAAAAACAATTATATGTGTGCACTTTTAATTAAGTACCAAGGACGAGTATGCACGTCCTTTTTGCATAGACCTGCATAAAACCCTGGCACTTAAGGGTTTAAAGATGGCTAAAAATCAAGAACAAAAATGTATTTCCGACCCTCCTTCAATAACCCTGCAAGTATTTTCCGTTGTATACGAGCAGCCAATTCCGTTATTACATTCAGGAAAACACGGAAACATTGAGAACATGGTTAACTTTCTGATTGGGAAGACTGTGTAGGCCTGTCTACTTTGTGATCTGCACTTCTAAATACATTATAAATACATTCGCCTGTCGGATATGGTGATTAGTTATCACTTCTTTAAATTCGAAGGCATTGCTGTAGTGCATTATAGCTATCACAGCGCACGCAAAACATCGAAGTGTCTGTTTCAGAACAAAAGTGCCTTCTTGCTTTTTTTCAGCCTTTACCGAGTGCTTGGATGGATATCTGTTTTGTGCATCTACTAATTCATGCATGGCAGTCTCCCGCCGCTGTGATGGCATCGCTGACTGCGCTGATCTCAGCCTGGACGAATCCAGCTGCTCAGGTAGTCCATTTTCCATTAAAACATCATTTGCATTCCAAATACGGTGGTTTCATGCAAACATCGAACAGTAAGCTATGCAGAACTAACTGGTGTGTACAGCAGTGTGTGACAGTGGTTGAATAATTACAGAAAGAGGAAAGATGCATAAGATGCTGGCTCACTTTGTATTTCTGTATTTATTTGCCTTTAGTTGTGATATGATATGGCATTTATAACGCGCCAATACACAAGTGTTTTAAGGCGCGACGAGGCAAGGGAGGGGAACAAAGGGAGGACAGACAACAATCCTACTAGGCCAGGTATCATTCAGATCACGCAAGTGCAAGGGAGGGGGGGAAAGGAAAGTGCGTGGGAAGGGGGCAGGGACAGTGCAGTACATGGGAATAAATAACAATAAGTAAAGTAATGGCCAGCAGGTGGCAAATGCATGGGTAAGTGCAGATATCAGGTACAGGTTGGTAGGGGGACTGTAGGGATACAGAAACAGTCCTCAAGTGCGGGGGTTGCCAGGTGGGCAGTGCAGGTGTGTGATGCTGGTGGGGGAGGGACCTGGGTTCGAGATCAGAGGGTGTCCTGGTAGCCAGTGTAGTTCGGGTTACAGCCAGGAGGTCAGCAGAGGAGAGGAGGAGAAAAAGCAGAAGCAAAGAGAAAGGTTTTGAGCTGCTTCCGGAACCAGACATGGTTCTCCTCAAGTTTAAGGGAGGAAGGGAGGCTGTTCCAGAGGGAGGCACCAGCCGAAGAAAGAGATGTGCCACCAACACGTTGCTTGGGGAAGTGACTGACCCTGAGGGAGTTGGAGGCGGATGAGCAGAGAGCTTGAGAAGGAACACATTTAGGCAGCTAGTTGAAGGTATTGCGGCCCCAGGCCCCAGAAGGCCTTGTGGACGATGCCACTGCATAGATTTAAGTCCTGGCGAGATACGATCTCTGGGCTTCAGGGCAAGGACAAGACTTGCAGTAATGTTCTGGATAAGTTGCAGATGGCGGAAAGTAGATGCAGGCAGATTTAGAAAGAGGCTGTTGCAGTAGTCCAGCCTAGAGAGAACCAGAGCTCTGGAGACAGTGAGCTTCTGGGGGAAGCAGAGGAAAGAAGAATACCTCTGAGGAAGTGCAGCTGGTAGTGTGACTTCTTAGAGACGTCAGAGATGTGAGGAGAGAAGGAGAGTGTGGAGTCGAAGATGACCCCAAGGTTTTTAGCCTTGCAGGTGGGAGCAGGAAGAGGGCCAAGTGAGGCCGGCCAGAGAGCTACAGGAAAGGAGGGAGCGGGTGTGCCAATGAGGAGAATCTCAGTCTTACTGGCATTAAGGCAGAGGTCATTGGCAGCACACCACTCCTGTATAGCAGACAGATTGTCAGAGATGAGGGAAGGAGAGGAGGAGGCCGAAGGGTAGCCTGAAAATGAGCTGACAGTCATCCCTATAGCACTGAAAGTTGGAGTAGAGAGTGGCAATGTGGTGGGCAAGGAGTGCCAGGTATTGGTTGAACAGCCAGGGAGAGAGGTTAGACCCCTCGGGACACTACAGGTAGAGAAAAAGATAAAGATGAGGAAGGACCCAAGTTGGACCTGGGAGGGTCGGTCAAAGAGGAAAGACGTCAGCCATGCCAGGGCCTGCCAAGTGATACACAGGTTAAGACGAAGACGGTTGAGCAGGATGGCATGGTTGACAGTGTCAAAGGCAGAAGAGAGATCAAGCAGGATGAGGACGCAAGGGGTGTTAGCGTCAAGGTTGGAGAGCAGGTCTTCACGGATGTTCAGGAGAGCAGTTTCTGTACTTCTGGCAGCTCAGAAGCCAGATTGATGGTCATGAAGACAACAAACAGATTCAGTGTGGAGATTAAGCTTGGAGATGGCCAGTGTCTCCAGGAGCTTGCCCAGAAATGGAGTGATGGAGATTGGGCGATAGTTAGCTGGGGAGGAGGGGTCGGCAGAGGGTTTCTTAAGAAGAGGATGCACAAGGGAGTGCTTCAGGGGGATGGGAAGACTCCAGTGGTGAAGGAGTGATTGCAATAATCAGCCAGCGAGTCAATGTGGTCTTTGATGGTTTTGGAGGAACAGGGGTGAACCTGTTTTGATGAGACTTTCATAGATCAGACTTGTCTAGAAACCTTGTTTGCAGAGAACAGGGGAAAGGCCGAGAAGGAGGAAGAAGAAGTGGTTGTAGAATGGCTGGAGGAAGAGCAGGGAGTAGAGGGAGGGAGGGGATAATAGGAGAGTGAGGACAGGATGTCCTGAGTTTTAGAGATGAAGTGAGAAGCCAGTGCCGTGCAGAGGGCCTTGGACGGGACAGGAGAGGTAGAGACTGCGGCAGGATTGGCCAGTTCCTTGCAGATTTTAAAGAGTTCAGCTGAGTTGTTAGATGCCGCAGAGATGCGGGCTTGGATATGAGCTCTCTTCTTGGTTCGGACAGAGCTGGTATTGCCTTTGGAGCAGGCGGTAGTCCAGTTTGTTGGAGGACTTACATGAAGCACGCCATTTCCTCTCAACCACCCTGCACTTGCGTTCGAGGGTGACAAGGTCTGAGTCATACCAGGAGTTGCACTTGGTTTTGGGCTTCAGGCGGATTCTCATGACAGGGGCAAGTATATCAAGAGTATCAGATATAACAGAGTGGAGCGTGGAGAGGGCTGTGTCAGGGTGAGAGTCAGCCAAAGTGGGAGGGGAGTGAGAAGGAGGCGGCGAAAGCCTCAACTGACACATGCTTCATGGGTTGGATGACCGAGAAGGTGGGTGGCAGTGATGGAAGTGGCTTGGCCTGAGGGGTAGGTAGGGCGAGGTGGGAGGAGAGGAGAAAGTGATCACTCCAGGAGAGAGAAGTGGAGAGAGGGACAGAGAGGGGAAGGTCTGAGGAGATCAGAATATCTAGAGTGCGCCCTGCAGAGTGATTTCATTTTTAAATCATTTTGTATGCAAACCTTACTCGTGAATATCTGAGTTCTAATGAAAATGTGCACATGCAAATCACAAAACATTGCTAGTAGAGGCACAATCCAGGGTAGTGTGGATTGTAGAATGAAAGGATGTATGAATGACATAAGTGTGAATGAGTAGAGCACGATTTTTATGGGGAAGTTAGAGTACCCAGTGAAGAAAGGAGAAGATATAAAAAGTAAATGAAAAACTGAAAAATGTGTCTTCTACTGATGAACTATCTAATAACAGAGATATGTATTAGAAAATAGAATGTTATGTAGAAGTTGTCTGTGGTCAATGATACCAAAAATAGTGGCAAATGTGTAATAATTGAACTTAGACAAAAGTGCAAGATGCTGTCTTTGTTGAGATAATTGTGAATGTATTTTTTAGTGGTGTTTTTACTGAGAGTAAATAAATTGATATTTTTGATAAAAAAAACTGTTTGGAATAAGTATGTTGTAATTTAATGAGTTAAACAACATGCAGGACTGAGTTAGAAGAAGGTACTGGAGAAGCAAGGGACCCTTTAAGCATTAGTGTGGTATGTCTAGTGGTTTTGACGTTTTGAGGGTTGTCTTAAAGAGGTCCAGATAAATATTCCCTCTAGTCTCTTAAAGTTTTTTCTAGTAGAGGCATATTACACAAACACATCTTAGAGAAGACAGTGTAACTCTCTTTCTGAAACTTATATAGAGAGAATGAGATGTTCGCTCTGTCTGAAGCAGGTTTCTGACACTAAGCCCCAGAAGAAAAATGCTGGGAAAGCAGCTGTACTAAAATTTCGATGGTAGTTGCTGTGAATATTATAAAGGGACTTAAAGAACTGCATTAATGACATTTACCCGTGGAAGATGAATAGATTAACACCATTGCATAACCATGTTCTAGTTATCCCAAAATAAATAAATTTGTGCATGAATGAATGAATAACAGCCTTTGATTTGTACATGGAGCAATACATGCCCACATTGAATAAACTAACACACATCATTTACATGTACTTATCAAAATTAATATATAATCAGAATGAATGAAATAGAAGGTGTGCAATTTGTCTGCTGTTATGCTGAAAGCTTAGAAAATTGCTAATATAAATATTGCAAATGTTTGTGAATATGAGAAAAAATGTGAGATGTTTATACTATGTGACAGGTCTGGATACAATGGTACCGGTAAGCTTGCCAGTACCGTTTGTGCTCGCGGGTGCCTTTCATTCCGCCAGGTCTGACCCCAGGGAAAATAGTATGTCGGATGCAACGGCACCGTTATAAATGGTGCCGGTGCATCCGTCCTCCCCATTCCCATTGAGCCCTATGGCGCTCAAATGGGAATGGGGATGAATTTCTTTCGGCGCCCAGAAATGGGCAAATACCGGGTCCAGCAAGGCCATAATGACCTGGTAATTGCCCATTTCTGGGCGCCGGAAAAAAATGAATACCGGCAGCAGCCGTGCCTGTATTACAGGCACGTCTACCGCCAGCCTCGTAATGAGGCCCAATATGATATGAATACCAGATATTAATTCTCCATTTCAGAAAAATATAAGTACAACACTGTAAAGTGATCTATTGCAAAGAAAGAGATGCAGATTAAAGAGATGGTTTAAAAAATAAATGTGGCCTGCAGTCTGCACACAGCATCTAAAAACCCCAAGTCTGAGGTAGTGTGCAATGCTTGCAACCCACCTACACTAAGAATATATGTAACAGATAAGGCCCAAGAAAATTGTTTCCAAGTACCAGAAAGTATTCTGCAATGTTTTATTAAATGGAAAACAGTCCAATTTTAGTTGAAAAACACAGCATTTGAATGGTAAATCTGTTTTGGGCCTTTCATTGTGTATATTGTCCTTACAACAACATTAACATTAACAATAACATTAACATTTACAGGACTGGGAATCAACTTTGTAGAAAGAAACACAAAGAAATATCGAAATATGTGGACCTTTGTGCAAGACTTTGATGACAAAGAAAACGTTAACATGTTCTGTAATAGGTGACAATGGCAACATGGACAAAAGTGACTTTAACCCCTTAACTGCGGAGGGTATTCCCTCCCAGTACTGAGCCCTTTTTTGGACATTTCGGTATGTCAGCATTCCATTGCTTGTAACCTTTTTGTTACAAGTGATATCCCGGCCAAATTTGCACCCTTTTCTTCCCACATTTAGGGGGTCATACCACCACCAAGGATTCCTAGTTTGCTGTGGGGCGAGGGGGGTGTGAGAAAACAACAAAAAGAGACTTCATTTTGTGTTTTTTCAGAAAATGCCAATACAATTAGATACCCAGAAGCCTGTGATTTTTTCCTTCTAAGATCTAGGAACAAATGGTTTGCTGTTCTGAATTCACCATTTTCCAATCTTTCAAGAACAGGTTGAGTGGGAACAAAAAAACATTTTTGTTATAAGGTTACCATCAGGTGATTCTTCCCTTTTTTCAATAGGACATGCTTGGACGGAATGGAAGAGAAGGGTAGGTTAGCTGAATGTGAAGACAGAAAGGCATACATTTCTGAAGAGTAGACAACATTCCAAGTTTAGGAAGGGGTCATTTGTGCAGGTCAGGCAACAGCTATGTAGATAACATTCCCATAGTTTGGGAACAAATTGGAAAAATGACAAAAAAAGGTATGTGCCGGACATATTTGGACCTGTAAGGTAATGCCTTCTGGGAATATTGAGAAAAGCAATGAACCGCTACATTCCCTGACTCTTCTAGTTAGGACATTTTTCATAATGTATCACAAAACAAGCACTATCACAAGCCAAAAACTGAGCTGTGGTACACAGGATTTTAATGCTGATGGCCTAAACAGACATAATTCACATTTGAAAATAAGGAAAACAAATGTGGTGAGCAATGACAAACATAAATCTTTTCAAAGAGCACAATCCCACATTTTGAAGGATTAGAGACTTGTGCAGGTTCCAAAAGTGTACAGTGCCTAAAGCAGCGACTAAATGTAGGTTACATTTGAGAAATGAAAGGGTTGTATAACAAAGTGCAATAGCAAATGTATGAAAACCTTATCAAAACCAAAAGAAAACAACAAATGTCCTACCTTCTCATATTTCCACAGCGGTCCCGATGAAAATGGTACCTCGCATCTGTCAGTGCTCTTTGGTTTTGTGGGCAACCAACAGATTTGGGCCTAGGATGTCACAGTCACTGAGGAAAACAAGGGACACCTGTGGAAATCAAAAGAGGTCTGACTTTTGCGAATCGCTCTAGAATGTATTACTCACAAGGCTTGGGAAATTCCAAAATTTAGTGGAAATCCCCACAATTTTCAGACATTTACCACCAGGAAACCACCGAAACATGCCCTTTCGTCATTCACAAAGGTGTCCCAATGAAAACGGTGCGACGTCCTTTCATTGCAGGATGTTTTTTTGTGGGGTTTTTTACCGTGGATTTTTTTTTTTTAAACTCATCGAATTTTTGGGGGGGTTAAAAAAATTATATTTATTACAGACACCAATGAAAACGGGGAACCCATTACGTTTTTGAAAATGTGCTTCTGCTGGAATGCATTACAGAACTTCCCTCTGGAAAGGGATGCAGGCCGTGTTGGGGCTCTCTGGAACTGCCGTTGGCCTTGAGGACAGTCAACCCACATGGGAGACTGGCGCCCAAGGCTGGAGGCATCACCTCCATCTATCCTGGAGTTCTGGCTGGCCCGTGTTACAGCTTTTCCATCAGGGAAAGGACAAGGACCCTGCAGAGGCTCCCCAGAACCGCTGCTGGGCTTAGGGACGGTCAATCCGCATGTGAGAGGGTGCTCAAGGCCAGGGACATCACCCCAACTATCAAGGAGCTCTGGCTGGGCTGTGTTACATAATTTCCCACCGGGAAGGGATGGGAACCCTGCTGGGGCTCTCAGAGATTGTTGCTGCACTTGGGGTCGACACACATGGGAGATGGCTGCCTAATGCCAGGGACACCACCCTCAACCATACTGGAGCTCTCTCTGGGCTGTGTTACAAAATTCCCTCTGGGAAAGGATGGGGATCCTGCTGGCGCTCGCTGGGGCTACCACTGCACTTGGGGATTGTTGACCCAACTAGGAGACGGCCACCGAAGGCCGGGGACATCACCCACAATTATTCTGGAGCTCTGGCTGGCCTGCATTACAGCTTATCCCTCCAGGAAAGGATGAAGACCCTGCCGGGGCTCCCTGGAACCACGGCTGGGCTTGTGGATGGTCAACCCACATGGAAGACAACCACAGAAGGCCAGGTACATCACCCCCAACCATCCTGAAGCTCCGGCTGGGCTGTGTTACAGGTTTTCCCTCTGGAAAAGGATGGGAACCCTGCCAAGGCTCCCCTGAACCGCTGCTGGGCTTGGGGGGGCATTCAAACTACATTGGAGAGAATCACCCAAGGTCAGTGGCATCACCCCGACCATGCTGGAGATCTGGATGGCCTGTGTTACAGCTTCTTCTGTCTGTGACAAGATGGAGACCCTACTGGAGCTCCCTGGAACTGCCACTGGACCAAGGGATGGTTGACCCACATGGGAAACACGTGCCAACGTCTGGGGAATCAACCCCGACCATTCTGGGGTTCTGGCTGGCCTGCATTACAGATGTTCCCTCCAGGGAGATCCAGCCAGGGCTCCCTGGGACTGTCGCTGAACTTGGTTATGGTCAACCCACATGGGGACAGGTGCCTAAGACCAGGGACACCCCCCTAGACCATTCTGGATCTCTGGCTGGGCTGTGATACAGAATGTCCTGACACAAAGGAATGGGGACCCTCCCAGAGCACCCAGGAACTGTTGCTGCACTTGGGGATGGTTGACCCACATGGGAAACAGCCCCCAAGGCCAGGGACATCACCCCAGACTTTCCTGATGCTCTGGCTGGCCTGTGGTACAGCTTATCCCTCCAGGAAAGGACGGGGACCCTGCCTGGGATCCCTGAAACCACTGCAAGGCTTGGAGATGGTCAACCCACATTGGAGACAGTGGCCCAAAGCTCCATTACAGAATTTCCCTCTGGAAAGGGATGGGGACCCTGCCGGGGTTCTTTGGATGGCTGCTGCACTTGAGGATGGTCCACCCACATAGGAGACAGCCGCCCAAGGCCAGGGACATCCCCCTCAATATCCTGGTGCTATGGATTGCCTGCATTACAGCTTCTTCCTCCAGGAAAGGACAAGGACCAAGCCGGGGTTCCCTGGGACTACTGCTCTGCTTGGGGATGGATACACCCACATGGCATATAGATGACCATGGCTGGGGAATTCACCCCTAATCGTCCTGGAGTTCTGGTTGGGCTGCCTTACAGCTTTATCTTGCGGGGAGGCATTGGCACACTACCAGGGCTCACAGGTGGGGAAAAACTGTAACACAGGCCATTCCGAGCTCCAGGATGGTCGGGGGTGATGTCCCCAGCCTTGGTCGGCTGACTCCCATGTGGGTCAACTATCCCCAAGCACAGCGTTAATCCCGGGGAGCCCCAGCCAAGACCCCATCCTTTCTCGGAGGCAGAAGCTGTAACTCAGGCCAGCCAGAGTTTCAGGATAGTCGGGGGTAATGGCCCTGGCTTTGGGTGACTGTTTCCCATGTGGGGCAACCATCCCCAAATGCAGCGGTAGTCCCAGGGAGCCCTGACAGGTTCCCCATCCTTTTCCTGAGTGAAATTCTGTAACGCACCCCAGACAGTGCTCCAGAATGGTCGGGGTGATGTCCTGGGCCTTAGGCTGCTCTCACCCATGTGGGTTGACCATCCCCAAGGGCATCAAAAGTTATGGGAGCCCTGGCAGTGTCCCCTGTTTTCCCCAGAGGGAAACGCTATAACTGGCTGGGCTGTGTTACAGCGCACATTACACATGCTGGCATGAAACTGAATGAAATCCATCCCTCGGGCTGTGAGAGGGTTCCTCCTTCTCACATAGCCTGTCGGTTGGATTTAGAGTTTGTGTGATCACTGTGCTGCAGCGATCACACAAACAAAAGTGATTAAAAGAGTGAGCTATCTCGTCCTCCATAATGAAAACGTAGTGCTGAGGATGAGTTAGCTCATCCTGAGCACTTAAGTAGTTAAAAAGCAACATTTTGTGAATCAAGTACCAGCTTTGGACAACTTTGAAACATGCTTGTGTTCTGGATACTGGCTTTGCAAGCAATAAACACAAGTGTTTCCTATTTACAGCTCTGGTCTGTCTCTGTTCTTAGGCTGTCATCTTCAGATATAGTATTAAAACTGTTCTTTGAAGTCCCACATCCACATATTCAGGCCCTGTCCTCAGCCCAGCTGCTTCCTGGAGGAAACACCTGACAAGTGCCAAGGTTGGATGTCAGCTGTTACGCTCACCTGGAATCCACGGGGACACCACCCAGCCAGTTGGTCACTAGTATCCTTCTCTATGGTCCCCATGTGTGGTCCGCGGTGTAAGTTCTGCATAGAAATACAGGAGGGCTGTGTTTAGGGTGGGTTGACCCAGGTAGTATTCCCCCACCTCCCCCGTGACCGCAGCCCCTCTGGGCCCTCTCCTCACCTTATTGTAGAAGTGGGCAAGCTCTCCGTCCTGCTTTCTTGGCAGGGGCGCGTTGTCTTTCATGGACGAGTTACTTCAGCCGGTCATGTGGCACAGCGAGTAGAGCGCTTGCTTTGACATCCGTGCAGAGCCTGCTGACGCAGGATCAAATCCCGGCAGGGCCAAACTCAGCCTTTCATCCTTCCGAGGTCGATAAATGAGCACCACACACTGAATATTCACTGACAGCAACCCGGTTAATGTCTTTCAGGTAGGTCTTATTGCTGTTTTTGAGTTGTTATTCGTGCATGCCTTTCTCTGTGTGGTAATGTCTCTGTTTCTTCTCCCTTAGATGTGCGGAGTGTCCGCGAGGCGAACTGGCTAAGTTGAACCTCGCCGGTAATGATGATGCCCAACGAGCGCTATGATGTGGTAAGTAAGCACTTTACGCTGCACTGCAATGTCTTTATACGCTGACCTGTTTTTTCCTTCTTATTTGTAGGTCACGTTGTGCTCTCAGCATGTGTGGATTCTCGAAGTGATGCCGGCTGGAAGGCGATCAGCCAGGTAAGCCTTTCGAATAGTTCGTACATTGCGATATCTCTAACGCCTCCTTTAATGTTGTCTTTCCTCTTCTTTCAGGTCCTACGGTACGGGAGGCGGCTGATCCAACAGAGCTGTTCAGGAGCTGAGAGTGAAAGAAGATGGAGAATGCAGGCAAGTTGCTGCTGCTAATGATGTTCTTTTATCTTTCTGCAGGTTCTGTTTTTCCCAGGCTCCGAAGCAAGCTGGACACGGTGAGCGTCACGTTGCAGACTGCAAAGTAACACGAAGCATGTGGTTGTGTCCGGGTGTGGTTTAAATAGCCCCAACAAAGTAGTCCAGGTAAAGTAGTCCCTAGGCCACCACACCAAAAACACTATACCGCATAGAACCAAGCTATGTGCATGCCTCCATGTTGGCTGATAGCCTAAAGAAGTAGTTCCTGAACACATGTCTCTCACGATGTATGAGCCTGGTGCCAAAAGTGCCAGGACTGGCCCCAAGAGGGCCTGGGAAGTGGATGCCAGGTCTTATTTGAGATCCAAGTCCTGATTCCACATGGCCAATAGACTTGACAGTGGGGATCTGGGATGAGGGTCGTGACATCAGCCTTAAGTGAAAGACGGTGACTGTAATCACTCAAGAAGGTTGAACATAGTCTTAAAAAAGCCTTGCCCGATCTGTACTTCCAAGAAATTACCAAAATCTATTCCCTCAATCAAAAATGGCCCAGCTCTCTGGCTGTCAGAAGGAACTGATGATGAGCATGGAAGGGATGGTTTTGTGTGATGTCACTGTAGGAACACTGCCCAATCACATACATAAACCAATTAGATTGGAAATATAATACCCACCTCAAAAAAGGAATGGTTTCTGCCCTATAAAAGTTCAAAGACATAGAGTCTGGAGAAAATCATTCACTAACTCACTGACTGGCTGATTGGAAGGAGAGAAATGAGAATTGGCAAAAACTGAAAGCAGAATGTAATAGATTGATATACTTTTGGGCCTTTTTTGGATTACTTGCAGTACCAGGCCTTCTTCAGTGTGAAAGATGGTAGCCAAGCCCAAATACAAGAACTGATGCACACATGTAATTAGAGGAGGAGAATTAAATCATTCCTTAAGAGGTTACTTAACATAGACCTTCATAATCTAAATTGTACACAGTCCACAAATGTGTTGTGGACACTTTTGTTAAATTACTTCAATTCAGCAATCCCCCTAAGTCAATGCCTTTGTTTGGGATGCCCAAAGGAAGCCCTTATTTATATGTTTTTATGACGAGTTATAATCTGGATGATAAACCCTTATATAACGCCTCTCTCTTTGAATCCCCCTGACCTCACTGAGTAGGTTTGTTTTGCAATATAAAAGATTTATTGGAAAAATTAAACAATATATATATCACACTTTTATAATAAATTAATATTTGATATCACACTTAAGACTATGATGTTGATCAACAATGGATAATCTTACACTAGCACACTTATTTTATTACTTAGGAGTTAGTATGGAAAGGATAAGGTAGCAGAGAATACTTTTATGGTTTCAAGGAATGCAGTGATGGAAAAGAATGCAGCACAGGAATAAACTGATATGGGTTCAACAAAAGCTAATATGTTCACTTTTCCCCTTGTGGCAATTCACTCCCCCCCTTTATGCAGTATAAGGAGATGGAAGTAAAGCACACAGTTTTCAGGATTTACATCAACATGCAATTCAGTTCCTGTTCGCCCCCAGCAAGCTTATAGCACCAGGGATGATTTTAAACACAGGCAAAAGTACTTTAAATGTGGTATGCAAAGAAGGGAAAATATGCTAAAAATGATTTTAATTCCCTATAAGAGATTCAGGGTGGGTGATAGCTACTTTAAATTAGTTCAGGATCACTTTAGCAATGCTCTATGAATGATTGTCAGGTTGCAAACGAATTTCAGCAAAGGAAAGCAAGAAGCTGCTATTTTGACAAGTGAAGAAATTTGAGCCAAATCGCAAATCGTGGCACTTTTTTCGAGTGCGTTGAGCGCGATTACGGAGAAAGTACAATGAAAGTCGGAAAGTCGTGTTTGTTGGAAAGCCTAGAATCTTAGCTTTAAAATGAAAGTTAAATCTCGCTTCCAGCACAAACGGTTCAAGAGATACAGACGATTTCGTGAAGGTAGATTTTCAGAAATGAAATAATGATTAAAAATGGCAAAATTACACTTTTACAGGTTTAAAATCAGAGAAGGGACACATGATTCCTATGATGCAGTTATGGACAATTTCAAATGTTTTGAATCAGATTATTTTAAGCTAAGAGATTGGTTTTGCACAGTTCTGGCTGAGTACTCACACTATGAATTTGAAATAGGCCGTCAGGGTCTGGTCAGGTTGGGACTGGACTCCAGGCGGTTGGTTCTGAAGTCACAGCTATCTGGGTCAGCTCTGCTCTGCTGGTCTGGTCTGGATCTCTGGTTCTGCTCACAGCGATCTGGTCTGGTCTCTCTGGATACAGCACTGCTTTCTGGGTCTGCTACCGGTTCTGGCAAAAGTTCTTGGCAAGAATCCAACAGCTCGCCCGGCTGTAGAATAGTTTGGTTGGATTGCTGGATTCTGAAGGCCTGCTGAAAAAGGATTTAGCTGGTGGTCCAGGCCTCTCTGCTTTAATTTCTGGAGAGAAGTTCTGGATCTCTGGAGTTCTGGATTCTGGAGTTCTCCGTCAGAGTGCTGCGCAGGAATTCAGTTGAAGGTTGGAAAATGAATCTCCCTGTCTGGCGACCAGTGGCTCTTTTTATGTCTTTAGAAAGTGGGTGTGGATGCTATCTTTCTATGCCCACCCCACTCATGATTTGATTGGTCAAGGATTTCTCTTTGACCTGATTTGAGAAGGGAGCAGTGAGTCATCAGGTGCCATCTTTATGGCATACAGAAAGAACACTCCCCTTTGCTTTTACCTTAGAAAATCATTTTCATAACTAAACACATTTCCCAGATACACAAGTGGTTGACATTACATATACACATCATGTATCAAATAAGGTAGTTTCTGTTCCAAATCTGATGTTTCTAAGAGCTTGGATTAAGAAATGACAAACTTTTTTGCGCTTTTTGTTTGGTTTACCAATATTGGATTTTTACCAAAAATGACACAGATGTACACCGCCTTTCTACACATATTCCAGTAAATTTTCATTTTTCTAGCGTGAACCCCATGTCTGCAATCTCCATAATTCAATGGGGTTTTGCCTCAGAACATGGTACAGAGTTCTAACACCTTTTAAAATGTGCACAGAAAAATCACAAGAATAATGATATTAATGATATAATTTTGACAAGTCCGTACTATGAATTATCCATCTTTTTAAAATTATGTTCTGGCCCAGAGGGGTGTAGTTTCCCAAAGCACATGGTGGAATTTCTGGTTTGTCCACTTCCTCCAACTGAAGTTGCTCACAGAGGCACTGCCCTTCCCCGTTTCTCTCAAGAGGAAGCCATTTATGACCCCCCCTAATTTAACATTTGCCTGAGCCCAGGAAGGCTCATTGTTCTGTTTCCTGCAGTCCCCAGCTGCTCCTCCCCTGATTCAATCAGGGAGGTATCATCTCCTTTCGGTGGGGGGAACAGAATGCAGCCAGGCCTGGGAAGAGTGGCTGAGCAAGTTTCAACTCCTGTCGGGGGTAGTTGCTGGGCAGAATTCACTCTCTTCAAGCCAGGCTTCAGCCAAATGTCACTTTTGTTTCCAATTTTTCTTCATTTAAAACACACTTAAAATGTTTACACATGCAGCTAGAATGCTGATTCTAAGTTCAAAACTATGACATTTAACAGTTGCAAACTATGTGACACTCAACAGTAGGTCACCCATTTATTTTAAACAGCTCAGCCAGTTTCATTATGAACATTATTTTAGGCTCTTTCTTTTCCCAGATTTTGTATGCACACTAGAATACATTCTGCCAAATGTCTGCTGGTGTTCAGTGAGATTTTTGAATATCTTGCGATGTTTAAAATAGGCATTTTTAGCTTGCATTTCAGAGAAACAAAGGTGATTTCAAAGCGCGTTTTGAGCCACAAGCACTGCTGTTTTTCCTTCGGCACACATTTCACCCATGGCACTCCTGGCCCATCACACTCGCACTGGAGGGTGGTAGGTCAGGGGGCCATTTTGGTGTGCGCAAAAACTGTGCGGTTTTCCTGGATCCTGGCGCAAATGTGGGCTTTTCTGCCATCTTGGATTTCCTAAGCCCACAGCACCAAATGTTGCAGCATAATAGTCCAATAGTCCAAACGTGGGCCAGGACACCCAACACTTTGTGTGGAATTTAATTACATGGTGTTGACACCACCATCACATAAAGAGATACAAAGGTGTGCACAGAAGAAGTGATTATTGCATAGAAAAAGATTAAGGTTTGAATTTGGAGGTGGAAGTGAGTGAGTGAGCGAGAGTGGTAAAATAGGAGTCAGAAAAGGTTTGCATTTTGTTTAGCGTGAATTGTGAAGGTAGATTGCTACATGTTAAACAGAGCAATGTCTGACATAGCAATGTCAGTGGTTAAAGCCCATGCTCAAAAATATTTTATTAAAGGGGATTGGACCGCCACAGATATTGACATATGGAAGACAGAAATGAAGGACAGAATTGCATTTTGTGGGTTCGGATGTATGTGGTAAATTTGAGGCCCATTGAATCAGCCCCTACATGGGCTATTCATGATTTTGACAGTCAAAGAAGAACATTCTAAGGTGATATGCCTCTCTATTTAGACTAATATTTTCATCTCCAATTTGTGCGATAGAATGTCAGCGGACAGGGATGCTTAAGTAGTGCCAAGAAGCAGCCCTGAAAGTTCGGTGGAGCTGCTGAGCAACAAGCAATTGTGTAATGACAAACTGGCAGACATTTTGAGGTTGCCAGAAACACTGAAAGAAAGCCATGTTTGGATGGGCGGACGTCGCTGTACAGATTCCCAAATGTTAGGGCTAGCTTCTCTGATCAGGAAGACTCCTGTGAGGGGAGAATCAGGGAAAAGGATCCTCAAAAATACTGCCTACCAAAGGATCAGTCGGTCAAATTTGGTGGTGAACTCCATGAAACTAGGCCCACAAAGAGTATCTTAAAGACCACTTCCCAGCTAGGGCAGTGGGGTCAGGGGTTGGGGGGTACTCTTCCAATCATGGGAGGAAGGGGGAGTCAGAAGACTCTTCTGAGCAAAACAGTCATCAAGAAACTAGGCCCCCACATTCTGCCAGCCATTCTCAAGCTTGCAGAATCATGGAGAACCTAGAGGATCAGATAGCCACCTCCTGTAGCAGTGCTTCTGAGTCAGAGGATGAGTGGACACGGGTGACTAAAACTAAAAAGGCTAACAAAATTAAGTGGGCACTGCTAACAGATACCCTGAAACAGATCAAGGCCATTAGGAGCATCATAACTCCCTATCACAGAAATGGCAAGTATTCAGTCTGGGAGCCCCTTGAGTTATACGAGCAAATGATGGATACTTTCCACCTGAAAGATAGCCAGAGTTGCATCCAATATGCCAAATGGACATTTTCCCCTGAATACTCCAGCTTCTCTGTGGGGCTGGAGGATCAGAACCACTCCAGATGGTCCACCTACAGGGCAGCCATCTTAAAACATTTTTCTATACATAGGAACCCCCAAGAGGCCTGCAAAGCGGCCTATAACCTGCAGTGTGGGGAAGACCAGGCCCCACAAGAATGTGTGCAAGAACTAAGACGTGCCTTTGCGCAGACCACCAGGAGGGTGCGCACCGACAGTAGGGAGTTCATTAATACCTTCTTTCATGCACTCTCTAAATACATCATGACCCAGCTGGTGAGGGACTTTCACGAGAAGAGATCACTAGACTGGGTCATTGAACAGGGGTCTCGTATTTATGAAGTGCAGAAACCAGTAGAGAATAAAAATACAAATAAAAACCCCAAACCAGCCAACACCCCTGCTGCTGCTAAGGTGGTGGAGGTGAAGGTTGGCCCCATTTTAGATCTGGAGATGGGGGGCCTAAAAATATTCCTGTACAGAATCCATCTTCTAACCAAAGAACCAGAAGTCCCGAGGGGCTTGGCCAACGGGCTCAACTTGGAGACGTGATCTTGTTGAGCTCCCGGGCTGCCAACAGAATCCTTCATAATCCTGAAGTAAACTGCAAAGACAGAGACAAACAACTACATCAATTAAGAGCAGACATCTACCGCCGCAAATAGCCAAACTCGGGAAGCATCCCAGGAGCTGGCTCCCGAGAAATCCACTCAAGAAGGTATGGAGACGAGCGCCGGCGAAGACCCAAGATGGCTGCTGGGGACCAAGAAAGAGGAACGGCCACAACAGACTAGCACGGGGGACGGAGCTGAGGTGCGGAAACACTGAGGAGCCCAGCGGCAACAGAGGCACACCTTCCTCCGGCGGTGCCTCGCTTCGCCTCTGCTGGGGCAGCCGCTGAGCGCTGGAGGCGGGACCCCCCCTCGCAACCAGTAGCAGCTGACACGTACGAGGCGGGAGACAGGTGCCCAGTGAGCTCAAGGTGTGAGCGAGCGGGCGGGCTCCGATTCCCCGCTCTATGCCTAGGGAAAGCGGTGAAAGTTGGAGCGTTTCCATGGGACTGAGGCTGCTCCCGTAGGCGGACCGGACTGCGACATCTCGGCCTCCCACTCCAGCACGGGGACTCGTGGGCGCTCCGTATTACGTTGAGCGCCCGCTGGCATCCTGCACAAATAAACCGGTAAGGAGAGGGGAAGGTGGGGTGCAAGCGCCGGACACAGAACCAAGGGCACCACATTGCATAAAGGGGGAAAAGAATCTCCACCCCCCCCCCATCGCGGCCCACCTCACTCACTGACCACGCTGGCCCATCATAACAAGAACTGTTTGCTGCACTGAGGAGGGGGAACAAAGGTGGATCCTTAAAAAAGAGTCCACAGGCAGCAGACAGCCTGAACGAATATTCCAACTGCCAGGAAAGCAGGAGGTAAGGGGAATCCTCCACCCAATTCTAATGGCAGATCAAGAAATTCTGAAGTAACGTTCAGAGCATAGACTGTAACAACCCCCACAACCAAGAAAGTGAGAGTGAACAATTCTAGAGACTAGCCCAACAGACGGAGGAACCCATTCGGTGTGTAGCGCACTAAAACAAGACCTGCAGAAAACAACAAGGGGAGAATTATCATAACTAACAAGAAGCCACACAGGCGAGTGATACGGCCAGGATAATAATCTTTCCACAAAGGACAAGCTGCACAGAGCGAGCCACCCTCACACGGCGAGCCCTAACATTAAATTCTGCACTATTCACAGTAACACCAAGCCAACAAACATGTGTTGCAATGGGCAAAGAAAAGACTAAAAAGGTGGCCAATCAGAGCACAATGGAACAATATACAACCACCACCCTGCCTCTGACAATAGAACCAAGCAGGTCTGAAGATACACAAAATCCTGAAGAAAACCTCTCGCTAAGAGATGTGATGAACGCCATTTCCAACTTGCGAACCTCTATGGAAGTTAAAATGTATGGCATCTCCACAGAAGTCTCCCTGCTGCGCCACGATCTTCAGAAACTCTTGTCCCGCATCAGAGAGGCTGAAACCCGTATATCTGTTGCAGAGGACGAACTGAGAAATATGGGCCGGCAAATGAACAGAGCACTAGAACGCATGAAGGTATTGGAGAGCAGGGTAGAAGAGGGAGAGGACAGGTCAAGGAGGAATAACATCCATATACTTGGCCTGCCTGAAAAGGCTGAAGGGGAGAGTATGGAACTATTCCGAGAGCAATGGCTCATCGACCTATTTGCTCGCAAGACCTTGTCGAAATTCTTCTCGATAGAAAGGGCACACTGAGTCCCAGATGGCAGGCCGATACCTGGAGGACAACCGCAAACTGTGATAGTAAAGATCCTTAATTATAGAGATCGAGATGGAGTGCTGCACATGGCCAGGACAAAGGGTGAGATAACATATAACGGCTCCAGGATAGGCTTCTTCCCGGACTTCACTAGAGAAGTGCAGAAAATGAGGCAATCCTTTGACCCCCTTAAAAAGCGCCTACAGACACTGAACGAGAAATATGGCCTCCTGTTCCCAGCACAGCTAAAAATATACCACAATGGTACGACGACACACTTCACTGATCCTAAGGAAGCATGGACCTGGGCAGAGAGAAATCTGGAGAAAGGAGACTGAAGCCCTTGCAAACGACGAGAAGGGCGAGGAAACAGACTGCGGCTAAATGAACCACCAGAAGGACCACCTCACCAAGACATGGAAGCAATACCACAAAGACAAGACGAATAAATGCAAGAGCGGACAAATGTTGAAAGTGAACATGGTATAAGATTAAGCGAAAACCGCCTTACAATTATAGCAAATGGAAAATCAATGCTGGCGGCCCACAACCCAGCACGGCACAACCCCCCAGAGCACCAAGTGCATACTGAGGTATTTCTAATACCAAAGAGACTTTAGCACTTAGCATTAGTTCGATTAGTTAAACGTTTTGTTCAATGGGCGACAGATGCTTCAGTTGGGGATGCAGTATGGGGAGGGGGAGTTGGGTGTTACACAGGTATTCAATTGACACTTGGCGCAGTAGGACCACATCCATCACAGTACACATGAAGGTCGCAAGGGATGACCACCCACACATAGAACTAAACCCAAAGACCAATGGCCACAACTGGAAATAATGCAAAGAAACTCGCCTTCATGACATGGAATGTGAATGGCCTGGCAAACAGTATAAAGCGAAGGCAGTAACACAATACACACATCGGCATGATCCAGATATAGTGCTGCTCACCGAAACGCATCTGGCAGGCACTAACTACCAATATTTCAAGAGAACCAAGTATAGGACGGCAATCCATGCAGGCTTCTCTATGTGCTCGAGAGGAGTACTAATTTTGATTTAAAAAAGAACCCCGATCGACATAGCCAATGTAACCCAAGACCCTGGAGGCAGATTTGTTTTCATGCAAGGCACACTATGGAATCAAACCATAGCCATAATGGCGGTCTACTCACCCCCGGCACTCATGACAGCCTTAATTGAAGATATTACTCCGATAATAACAAACAACCCAACAGATACACTAGTGGTGGGCAGAGACTTCAATGAGGTGATGAACATTACTGAGGATCGCACACATATAAGAGGGAGAAATCTGACCATACCAACCAATCTTGCTACCGGTTTATAGTGATAATACCGAAAACAAAAATCTCGAAAACAAAAATCTCGAAAACAAAAGGCCGAAAAAAAAAAATATCGAACGTTTTTTTCTCGAAATGGGGGGGTTCCCCCCCAACCCCCCTTTTTTTCTATTTTTTTTTTATTTTAACCCTTTTTTTTACTTACCTGACCCCAAAAACACATATAAATAAATAAATAAATAATTCGATATGTTTTTTTTCGGGATTTTGTATTCGAGATTTTTGCAGTTCGAGATTTTATTTTCGGTATTTTGACCGACCACCCTTGCTACCTTTACGTCAGCACTAGGCCTGAAAGATGCATGGAGAGACCTTCACTCAGCGGAGAGACAATTCCCATTTCACTCAGGCGCACACGCCTCGATGTCTAGATTAGACTACTTCTTCCTCCCCAGCAAAAACATACACAAGTTAATGGATGCAACTCTACATCCCGCGGGATATGAGATCACTCCCCACTCACGATGCTGCTCAAGACAGACAGACCCCAGCCTCCGCGGAGGTGGCGATTGAAAGCATACTATCTAGGATTTCCGGAACTAACAGAGAAGATCCAGGAAGTGACCGCAACATACTTCGAACTGAATCAAGACTCAGTGGGTGACACGGGGATAGTATGGGAAGCATTCAAGGCAACTCTAAGAGGTGAAATACTGAGCTGGACAACTGCACACAAAAAAGCACATAAGCAAGATATTGACGATGCAGAAGCAGAGGTGAAGTGCGCAAGCACAGGAGCGGAGGAAGACAACACATCCTTGCAAGTGGCACAAAAGAAGCTACACAATGTTGCGCTCACATGTGCGAAACAGGCGCACAGAACCATGCGCGCCAGACTTTACGAGACAGGAGATAAGGCCAGCAAGATGCTGGCCTGGTTGGAAAGGAGAGAGTAGGGGCACCTTCAAGTGTGCCGTATAAGCACCACAAACACAGAATGGGCCTAAACTGACCCAGACATTGCGGAGGCCTTCGCAACTTACTATGAAACGCTTTATGCCCTGCCAACGACTCCGACGGATCCCAGTATACTGGACACGATAACCATCCCAGCGCTAAACGAAACACAGAGAATGAAACTCGAAGCCGAAATAACGGAAGAAGAACTGACGACAGCTATTTCTCAGCTCCAAAATGGGAAAACCCCGGGGCCCAATGGTCTCCCAGTGGAAGTATGGAAAAACATTGACACCAGAGAGGTGGCACCTCATATGCTAAGAATGTTCTTGCACGCAAAGGAAAAAGGAATCCTCCCGCCGGACCTAAGGAAGGCCAGTATAGTGGTAATAGACAAGAAAGGCAAACCACCAGACGCATGCAGCTCCTACCGACCAATCTCTCTCATAAACACAGAGGCCAAAATACTGGCAAAAATTCTGGCCAACAGGCAACAGACAGTGATACCCTCCCTGGTCCATCTGGACCAATCTGGCTTCATGCCACAGAGTTCCACGCGAATGAATATTCATAGACTTCAAGCTGCCATTGAAAAAGCACCATCCCTACAGGATCCACTGGCACTCCTCACTATTGACTTTGAGAACGCCTTTGATTCAGTCTGCTGGGAGGCCCTATGGCACATAATGGGTAAAATGGGATTTGGGGTCCACTTCACAAACTGGGTCAAACTCCTATACAATGCCCTGACTGCAGAAATCAGAGTAAATGGCTGGTCCTCACGCAGCATAAATCTTGGGAAGGGAACCAGGCAGGGATGTCCCCTCTCTGCGATGCTATTCGCACTGTTAATTGAACCACTAGCGATAATGCTGAGAGAGTCGCGGGCTTGGAGGGGGTCTAACTGAGCACAGAACTGGGAGGACAAAGTGCCGCTATATGCGGACGACCCTCTGATCTACCTAAGCGACCCAGCAGTTTCATGCCCCATCGTCACGAATAAATTAAACACCTATGGGACCTTTAGCGGGCTAAGTGTCAACTATACTAAATCCTTGTTATTTCCGATCAAGGGACTTGATGTAGCGGCTCTAGACAACTGCCCATATAAAACTGAGAAAGAGCAGTTCCAATATCTTGGGATACTGATCACGACAGACCTAACACAATATGTAGAAAAAAACATGCATCCAACAAGAGAGAGATTTGTTAATGATGTGAAGCACTGGTTGACCCTCACCCTGCTAGGAAGGGCTGCCCTGTTCAAGATGTTGCCCCTACCCCGGTTTCTATACATCCTGCAGAATGCACCCCTATATATACCAAAAATAGAATTCCGTAAATTAGATGAGACACTCAGGAAACTGTTGTGGGGTGGAGGGCATCCTCGAATCGCATTGAAAACCCTTCAGCGCTCAGTATGGGAGGGAGGGATTGTTCTCCCACAACTACAAACATACTATTGGGCAGCCCAAATGTCATCAGTAAATGACATCCTACATAACGACCCAACACTACCGCACAACAGAGCAGACACTCAGGCAGAGCAGGGGATCAGTCCAATAGAAGGTCTTTCTCAAAAGAAAATACGCCCAGCCCCACCTACAATAGCTGCACAGAGAACACAGATCTGGATAGACGTACACAGATACCTGGGTTGGGAAGGGAAGGTAACACTGAAACAACCCTGTGGCGTAACAAGCATCTTCCAGAACTTAGAGTGCTCACCAAATGGGCGGCCTGGGAAGAAGCTGGGATAGGAAGGCTAGAAGACATGATAAGGAACAGAGAAATAAAGTATTTCCAAGCCCTAAAAGACAAATTTAATCTTCCCGCCACAGAACACTTTCACTACAGGCAAATGAGACACGCACTCGCCACAAGTGAGGTAGACTTTCCCAATTACCAAAGTGCACCCTGGTCGAGAGGAACATAGTGATGGAGCGAATTGACCACAAAATAACCTCTACAATCTACAATGCAATCAGCTCATTTGCTGCAACAGAACTCATAGAGCTTAAAGAGAAATGGGAAAGAGACATGGGCCCAATCCTACCAGAGGAATGGACTACAACCCTCATGTATCCCAGGGAAACTGCAATCTCAGCTAGAATCAGATTGATCCAACTAAAAATCCTGCATAGAATATACTATCCCAGAGAGGCCTTGTACCACTGGGGAAGAACGACAGACCCCAACTGTCTACGATGCCACCAAACGAGAGGGACCTTCTTCCACATCCTCTGGGAATTCCTACAAATACAAGTCTTTTGGCAAAAATGCTGCAACAGGCTATCAACAGTGATTGGCCGGGAGATACCAATGGAGCCCAAACTTCTAATACTGGGGATAGATGAAGATATAGAGTTATCCTGATTCAAAAAGCTTATGTTCGCAACATCCACAGGCCTTGCAAAAAGGAATCTTGCTCAAATGTGGGACTCGGCCTCACCCCCACAATACGAGAAGTGGGTAACGGATATAGACATGTGCGTACCAATGGAAAGGAGAGTGTATATCACAATGGGGTGCCCAGAGAAGGAGACCAAGATATGGCAAAGATGGGAGGATAACTGAAGGCATGTAGCAAAGAACTGAAAGCCTGCTGAACTGCTGAAAATAAATAATCCAGGTGAACGAGATGAACCTAAAGACCTGCTAAGCGCAACAATGTGCAAAGAAGAGCCAAGAGCCAAGAAGAAGTGTATACCTGTATGTTCGAAAGTATTGATTAAGTGTGAATGTGTTTCTGTTTTGTCTTGTTTGTACCTATAAAATAATAAAATATTTTATCCAAAAAAAAAAGAACCAGAAGGCCCTCGGGCCAATCACAAACAGGTAGTCATGGAGTTAATCCAACAAATGGGACCCCTAACTCCCCTGATTATATCAGCCCCCGTTACAAGGGCAACAGACCAATCCTGGTGTATGCCTGGACTCCCTCAGCCCAAGGGAGGGTATCCAACCAGTTAGCAACCAACCCAGGAAACTTTCCTCCTAATTTTCCCCAGGAGGGCAGTAACCCCCCAAATGCCGGATTGAGCTTCTTTCCCCATTACCTGCCAAACTTCAACCCCCAAAACAACCCTCCTTTCTTTCCCCACTTTTCTGAGCCCAGGCAGCCCAATCTGGGAGAGGGGAGGCCAAGGGTGGAGGGTTACCAGAACTATTCCAACCAAGGATATTATGGGAGAAGGGACAGTTACCCTTCCCCTGATCCACCTAGGATGGACCAGAGACACCCGTACTAGCCAGAGCGGGTGTCCCAGCTGGAGCGCCTGGTCCAGAACTTGTCACAGGATCTGGGTCGCATGTTGAGGGCTCAGCTGAACCCTCAGATGAGCATGCCGGCTAAGAACTCCACAAATCAAGGGTCTGGTACTCCAGAGCAATGACGGGGAGAGAACCCCGATAACCCACCAGTTCCTAAGGAGGAGGCACAGGGGGATGAGGGGTCCAAAGGCTTAGAGGAAGCTTCCTTCCACATTTTTGAAAAGCCCCTGGAAACCCAGTAACCGGAACCAAAATCTCCTGCCCCCAAAAGTCTGCAACCTAAGCAACAGAGGGCAGGTAGGATAAATAAAGGGCCTAAAAAGACCCATTTTGTGGAGGAGGTTAGAGTCTTCCATTTTGAAGGAGAGGGGTCCTCAGAGGACTCTAGGAATAATATCTTCTCCTTCAGGGATTGGGGAACTCCTCCCAAAGAAAAATGGATCCCGAGAGATCCTAATCAAGACTGGGTAAATGTGGGGACTGAGTTAAAACCGCCCACCATTGAACCCAAAAATGATTGCTTGGAAAGCCACCATGCCCAAGCATATTCTGGGGACAGCCTCCAAAAAGGGGAGTGGGGGGCAGGGGCATAGGAGACACATAAAATATGGGGGGGCAGGGGACATCATGGGGACTTTGCTTTATTAATTTATTTATTGTGTTTTAGTAAAAGAACTCGACTTTCACAAAATTTGAAATAAAATAGCAGTACGTATTAAATTACAAATATCAATGTATAAAACAAGAGAAAAGAAGAAAAGAAAACAGAAGAAAATTAAAGGATGCAGCAGCAACGAACATGTCTTTGTATGTTGCATTTCTGGATTTTTCATCTAACTATGAGCTCATGGTAAGAGAGAGGAAATAACAATTACTTCCAGTGGGCCACAGCTATGATGCCAGCTCTTTAAGAGGCAGATCACCTGTAAGTGGAATCCTGCCAAATAAAGCTGTTGAAGCCTTTTCTATCAACTGCAAGTTGCTACTTTTTTGTGTGGTGCAAGGAGAAGTGTATGTCTCTTGGAATGGAAGGTTGGGGTTTCAAAGAAAGAGGAAATCTTGTTCGTACCTCTGAGTAAGCCCTGTGATGGGAGTAAAGGGACCAGGTGTGTGATGTTGCTGTTTTGAGTGTCCTCCGGGGGGAGAGGGTACAGCAAACAAGTAGGATGAGTGATCGCAAGCCCACCCCCTTATAAGCACTCCACAGGTTCTTGGCCGGATGTGTTAGACCCGTGCGATGCCTAGTAGGTGGGGTGTATGTGGACCCAGGGGGGTGGCCAGAGGGGCAGCCCGCTGCATCGGCTGCCCCTCTAGCGCCCCTGCGAGGGCCGGGCCAGCCTCTCATGGATCGGTCTGGTCCCTCTTATTCCATTTCATGCTGGCTTCAGAGCCTAGCCTTTCTTTGCCTTTGTTATTCTGAATGCAGAGCTGGACTCTGTACCTTTCTCGTTTAACATTTGCTGCAAAGGCTGATCTATTTGATTCTCTCATATGTTACAAGGACGGAAGAGCATGGGTCCTCTGTCCTGTTACATTATTGAAAGAGCCCCTTTTACCTTTATCTGCCTCTCCCTTGTCTCACTGCTTGCTTGCTTAATACATACCCCCTTGCTTGAACACTCAACATATTCTCCCTAGCAAAGCAATGACAGCTGCAGTCTGTCTTAACTTCTATTTGTTCCGTGTCATGAATTGGCCTCTTATTTCCGCTTTTCTGTCTGCATGGGGAAAAGCATTTGATTTGCCAGTCACTGCCATGATGGTTCTACCTGGCCATAAGAGGGCAACAGCTAGCCAATATTGGAAGAACATGGGCATATTATGCTAGAGGCTGGCAACTGCCTTCCTAATGCCTACACAAGAGACAAAACTCTTGCCTTTGTTTCTAACAGTAATTCAGTGGATGAAAAAACATGAGAACACCCATATTGCTTATAAATGAAGGGGCTGATGTCACACTTGGTTAAGACATTTTTTGATCACGCCAGGAGCTAATTTACACCTGCAATTAAGAGATTACCTTTTAGACTTCTGGCTTTCTATAACGTTAGTATCTGCTGGAAAGCACAGCGGTTGATCAACAGGGTTCCTGGAGCATGAGGGTACCCTACTCGTGGGCATGGATGATTGGAGGGCATTCTTGCCCTGGTTTGGAGCCTGGTCCCTACACCCATGATGAGGGGAGGGGTCTATTACTTTTGATTGTACGTACCCTTTGAGGGTGGGCAGACATTGCCTCCTTCTTTAGCCCACTAACAGCTCTGTTTTGCAACTTTATCACACATACCTGTCAGGTGGCATGTAACTCAATGCTACTAATGTTATCAGTCTCAGAAGTCTGGAATCCTTTGCCACATCAACTAGGGTACAGGCTTGCCACCTGAGACTTACCCATGTCTGCGCCGGCATCTGTCGCCCTGTTGGGAAGACACACACAGAAAGAGCAGGGCACAGTGCCCTTTTGGGTTTATCACACTTCTTCCTCGGGGTGGACAGAATTCACTCTGCAGAGAAAGTGGCACATGCTGGGCAACATTCTCCCACTTTGACAATGTCACCCAAAAAGCGAAATTGCCCATTTGAAATACCTCTGTCGACTTATTATTGCACAATCCAGACTGATGGGTTTAAGCACCTGCTTAATGCGAGATGGCAATTAAGGGCATTTGCCAACGGTTCTACGTTATTTTGCCGTGGGATTTTTCGTCGCGGGACTTTTCATCGCCATTTTTTTATCGAAAAAAACAAATTGTTTTTTTTTTTTTTTTGGGGGGGGGGGTTACCCGCCCAAACCCCCCTTTTTTATTATTCCCTTTCAACCACAAATATTTATTTCATTTTTAAATCCCCCCCAAAAAAAAAACAGCGATGAAAAGTCCTGCGACGAAAAATCCTGCGGCAAAAGAACGGTATACCTTGCCAATGCACTCAAGAAGCACAGGACACCCTCTTACCAGCGAGATGCCATGCTCAATCATTCTGATCACGAATTGCCATTTATCTGGGGTCATGTTAAATGTATTTATTTATTTTTTACATGAGTAGCATCACGCAAAACCCCCAAGCATCAAGGCGCAAAGTAAACTGCATGGAATGGACCACTTCCATTGGCGCACATTTTTACTTTTCCACCACAAAATGGAAGATTTTAGCGTAAAAGGCAGGTGAAATCACATTGCTTTTCCACTTTGGAAGGATGTAAATACCTCGCACAATTAGCGATTGCTGGCAGAATTGACAATGGCTTCCTCTGGACTCTGCCCGTTTTTACCAGGTTTCATTTCCAAGCAGATCACAGAGGAATCCCTTTCCTTATTTCCAGCATGAGAATCCATGCTGGCAGTAAGGCTGTATTTGTCTGGTGCAGCGGGAAATAGAGGGGGTCCTGGTGTGTCCACTCAGCGCCCGAACTCCACCCAGAAAATGCATGAAAATCTGGCCAATTAGAAAAAGCGACATTAATAGTGTTTTCCACCACTTTTTCTGAACCAATTGACCTGGAAAATGCTGTGTTGCATCGGAAGCTGAATGCATTCACTCTGCCTATTATCCCACCGGAAGATTAACCCAGGTGTTGAACACAGGTGTTACATATTCCTATGCACAATCTGCATTTGGAGCATTAACTAACTGAGCTACCTTACAAATGATATCTCCTCTGGGGCTTTACGGTATTAACCCCTTAACTGCCATGGGTATCCCCCCCCCAGTGACAAGGCCTTTTTTGGTGATTTCGGTATGTCGCCATTCAATCCCTTGTAACTTCTTTGTTACATGAAATATCTTGGACAAAATTGGACAAAATTGGCCCCTTTTTTCCCACATGTAGGCGGTCATAACGCCACCCAGGAATCCTAGTTAGCTGTAGGGGGGTGAGAGAAAATAGCCAAAAAGGAGAACATTTGGTTTTTTTTCAGAAAATGCCAATAAAATGTACAAAGAATCCTGTGGTATTTTCCTTGTAAGAGCTAGGAACAAATGGTTTGCTGTGCTGGATTCACCTTTTTTCAGGCTTTCAAGAACAGATTGAGTGGAAAACAAAGTAACATATTTTGATATGCTAATCGGCCGTTTTGTGAGAGGTAGGCGATTTTGGCATTTTTGTCCAATAGGACATGCGTGGACTAAATGGAAGAAAAGGGTAGGAAAGCTGAATGGGAAGCCAGAAAGGCATACATTTCTGAAAAGTAGGCAATATTCCAAGATTAGGAAGGGGTGATTTATGCAGGTCAGGCAACAACTATGTAGGGAAAGATTCCATAGTTTTGGGGGAAATCGGGAAAATGACAGAAAAAAACACAATTTCTGCATATTTCACTCTGGTCACCCACCGAAACACGCAGATAACAACACATGGGCTACCTTCCCGCGTTCCCCCAGATTTCCCGATGAAAACGGTACCTCACATGTGTGGGTTCACCTACCTGGGTGCAAAGGGAAAAGCGTAAAACACTGGTAACCCGAAGACTTTTCGCACAGCAGATTTTCAGGCATTTTGCTCATGTGGATAACCTTGGGCCTAGGGTGTCGAAGCCACGAAAGAAAACAGGGAATCGCCAGGCATTTCTACGCCCATGGGGGGGCACACAGAATCAGAACCAGGGGAGCCCAAACCCTCCCCAATATCCAACTATTACATTTTTTTTACAGATCCCCAGGTTCCCACACATAATTCTGCAAAAACTACCCCTGTGTCAGAATCAAGAGTAAAGAAATTAACCCACCAATTGGCCAAAATGCACATTATCTTTGCCCCTTTGAGGAAAAGGAGGGAAGATTTTATGCCCTGGTCCAAATACAAGGGCAATGTAAATTTTTGGCACTGGTGGACACTGGTGCCCAAGCCACCCTTCTGTCAAAAAGGGCCTTTGATCAGCTGAATTCAGGAAGGTGGGAGAGATACCAAATCCCTCTCACCCCTCTTCCTGGACAATTTCAGAACTTCGATGGGAATGACATTCCTGTCTAGGGGACTGCGGATTTGGAAATTAAAATTGGACCACACAAGGTGAAAAACCCAGTCATAGTTGTGACTCCAAAGGGCACACCATGTTTACTGGGGAATGACATCCTGTGTAGATTGTCTCCCCTAATAGATTGTGTAAACAAGGTCCTCTGGACCCAGACTAACTGACCAATAAAATTAAAACATAGCTTCAACCATGTTAGTCTAAATGGCACATGCCACATGGTTGAACAAAAACAGGATCACATTGAATTCCATTTCAGAACAATAAAATCCCTGACCTGACAGTAATTGCAGTAGGACAAAAAAACTGGTGATGGGAAGTCTTCTCTATTTCTGAAAACCAACCTTCCTTCCAGTCTCAAGTGGCATTCCACACTGGAAGGAAATACTCTCAAATTCTATACCAATTCACAATCAGAATTCCCACTTCCATAGTCCAAAATGATGAGAACCCAGCTCAAAGCTTGGCTGACATTCAGAAGATTGGAGAACAGTAGTTTATCCCTATTCAGTTAAATGAGGGGAAGGACTCTCTTCTCGCCCGAGTGTACGTGAACAATGGTAAGAGCTTCATCAGCGAAACCATGTTGCAAAAACTCCCAAAAGATCCAGCCATTCCCACATTTAAATTGATAGACACATATGAAATGGATCTAGAAACACCCAATTCCAAACAGCTCCTGCCTAGCAAGTGTATGCTCAAGATATCCATAGGCAACATGAGCATAGTCCATAAGTGTTGGGTCGTGCGAGATGTCCCTGCTGCATTTTATTTAGGCAGTGACCTTCTCAATTGCTTTACCATTTGTTTGGACCTGATAAACTTCAAAGCCTGGGCCCGATTAGCGGGTAATCCCATGGACTTTGATAATACAGAAAAAGCATTTCGGTCAGCTCAATTGCTGCCATATGCAGTTGAAGTTCAGATTGGAGAGGAAGTCACAATCCCAGAACGGACCCAACTATTCCCACTTGAAGTAAAAATTAAAAGAGGACATAAACTGCAAAATCCTGATGCATATGTTCACCTCAATGCCCATCTCCAACAGCAAGGGTTGGGGTTAAACCCAACACCATTAGTTAATACAGACCACAACACCATTCCAATAGTGGTGGATAATAGCGACCTTAGGAGTATCACTCTGGGCACAGGCACCATTATTGGAATGGTGGTTGATGACCAGAATTTTTCCATAGATTTAGATAATGAACTGATAGGACCAATCCCCAATGACTGTTTTGACATTGATGGCGACAATGACACAATACCGACAAGATCTTCACCCGGCATGGGGGGATTTTCCTGGTGTACTCTTCCTGCCCTTATGGTAACGAAAAGGTGACCTGTGACTTCAGGAGGGATGAGGTGTTCTTTCAAGTCCTCCAGGACCGCCTTCCCCAGCTGAAGCCATCAGTCTGAGTTAATATTTTTAACCAGGGACTTCTCCACCCAGCTAGAGGAGGCTGCTGAGATAGCAAAACCAGAAGTCTTTCTGGGCTTCAGGCAAATGGTTGAAGAGAAAGTCAACCTAGCTGATGTCTGTGAGACTCTGGAGCAAAAGCAAACATTGAATCAAGTTTTCTTAGATTTTCAGGATCTCTTTGCAGTGGACTCATATGACTGTGGTCGCACCAAAATCCATACAACAACAATTCCCACAGACCCTGGTATGACTCCAGTGTTTGTGAAGCAATACTGCTTGCCTCTCGCATCCATGGAGTCCCTCACAGAAATGATTAAAATCTTTGAGTCCCGTGGGATAATTCGTCCAGTCCACAGCACCTTCAATAATCTGGTGCTGGGGATTTTGAAACCAAACGGCCAGTGGAGACTCTGTGCTGACCTAAGAGAGCTGAGCAGACGGGTCCACACTTCCCGATGGCCTCTTCCCTACATTGACCAAGGCCTGGCCCAGATCCAGGGGTCAAAAGTATATACTGCCATTTACCTGACCAATGGGTACTGGACCATACCTGTCAGTAGGGAGGGCCAATACAAACTGGCCTTTACGTTCGGGGGGCAGCTGTATACTTGGGCCCAGACTCCCTTCAGATACATCAACTCCGGCAATGAATTTAATATCTTCTTGCATAAGGCCATGCCCGACATGGGTGAAAGGGGTAACCTAGCCTATGTGGATGATGTTCTAATCAAAAGCTCAACTGTGGAGGGACACATAGCAGAGATCCGTTGTGTTCTGACACAGTTGAGGGCTGCCAGAGAAAAACTATCTTTCCAAAAGGCACAGTGGTTCAGGACCTGTTTCAATTTCTTGGGGCATGAGATAACTCCTGAGGGTCTTTCTCCACAGGAAAAGAAAGTAGAAGCACTCCTGAAACTATAAGACCTCACAACTCTGCGTGAGCTAAGGAGCCTCCTTGGACTGACTAATTATAGCAGAAAGTACATTGAGGATTACGCAGAGATCACAAGAACCTGATCCATCTGTTGAAGGGGGGTCAAGTGGGATTGGGGTCCAGAACAAGCTGAGGCAGTAAGACAACTACAAATAAGCCACTCACATGCACTTTACCTAGCTTACCCTGTCAAAAAAGGAGTTCTTCTTAGAGACAGGGTTCTCAAATACATGCTTGACTGTAGTATTATATGAAAGGCATGACAAGGTCAATAAAGTAATCTCCTATGTGAGAAAGACTTTATCCTCTGTGGAGGAAAAATGCAACGGTTGTGAGAAGGCACTCCTGGCAATGGTGTGGGCATTCAAGAATTACCACCCGTTCATCCAGGGGGAACACATTATAGTGTAGACTCCACACCAGCCTCTGCATTATCTTCAAAGTGACAAAATCCAGGCCGGAAATGTGAGTAATTCCCAATTTCTTCCTGGATTCTGTCAATGAAAGGCTTTCCTGTGGAGTCCCCTCGCGCAAGGTCTGGCTGACTTGCATGATTGTGCCAGAGAAAACTGTCTTGAGGGCGAAAGTCTGAAAATCAAGGACAACATGGAGGCGTACCTTAATTCCCCACACAAAGTCTATGGAGAAGACAAGTGTGAGGTAATGCCCACTGTCTATGTGGATGGGTGCTTCTACCATGTTGACAACACCGGGGAAAAGGAGCTTGTGATCGGCATGTGGAATGCCTGGGTGAATTATGCCCCAGAACCCTCCGCTGGGTATAAAATCGGTCCCCAGAGTAGACAAGTGGCAGAGCTGATGGCTGTGCATCAAGCCATCCTCACTGCTGTCCAACACCAACTCTACAAACTGGTCATAATCACTGATTCAGATTATGTCTGGAACCGGTTCGTGGAGCACCTAGTTAATTGGAAAACCAGAGGCATGCTATGTGCTAACAATAAACCACTAAAACATGGAAAACTAATACAGAATATTGAGGATCTGGTCACCCCTAGTGGGATGACCATCTATTGGAAAAGATCAAGGGTCATTCTAAAGTAGAGGGACCAGACAAAACCGGAGCCATCCAAGGGGATCTACTTAAGATCGAGTACCTGTTGGCGGGAATCTAGGTCACTGCTATCACTAGGTCCTAGACATAGGCTCACAATGAACGTTTAACTGCCCAGTGGAGTAAGGAGACCACAGGTGCTGATTTGATTATGGTTCAAAAAGGGGATCCAATAATTGGTGAGTTTTATTAACACATTGAGGACCCTGAGAACATTCCCCTGACGGATACCAATTGCATTGGGAAAGAGGACCTCAGAGTGTTGATGAAATATCCAAAAATGTTTCGAATCCAAGACGGGATGTTAGTGAGGAGATCCATATCTGGCTGTGACCAGTGGGTGGTCCCTACCTCATTCTGAAGTCTGATGCTAAGTCACGCCCATGATGCGACCACAGCCAGTCATCAGGGGTTTCATAAGACATTAGAAATCTTGCGAGATGTTGCATACTGGCCACACATGGGGCAGGACCTCGACCAATACTTGAAGGGGTGTCTTGTGTGTGCACAATTTCAGCCAACATCACTCACACACTGCGTTCCCCTCCAAAAGAGGCGGGTGACACTGCCTTGGTCAGATTTGCAAGTCGATTTCATCAGGCCCGTGATTCGCTCCTCTAGGGGGTACAAGTATATGTTAACCGTAACATGCTTGTTTACTAAATGGGAGGAATGTCTCCTGGCCCCAAATTGCAAGGCAGAAACAGCAGCTGCCCTGATGATCAATCACATCTTCTCACGTTTTGGACTACCCCAAATGATTGAGTCATACCGAGGTAGTCACATCACCAGCGAAGTGATGACAAAGATGTGGGAGATACTTGGGGTAAAAAGGAAATTACACATTGCATACCACCAGTCCTCTAGTGGTGGAGTTGGGAGGAACAATAAAACTATTGCGAGCATATTAAAAAAGTTTGTGGCAGATTCTGGGCCAAGTTGGGATATTTGATTACCCCTTGTCTTGATGGCCATCAGATCTACCCCTTCTTCTGCAACAAAAATGTCTCAGTTTGAGCTGATGACTGGACGAAGGATGGCGCTACCCCAGCATTTGCTCTACAGAACCCAAGGGCAGACCTTGATAAATTCCTCCACAACTTATGAGTATGTTAGGAATCTGAGAAAATACCCTCAACATGCTTTTGCGCATGCTCAGCGGAATCTAGAAAGATCTTCAGACAATATGAAGACCCACTATGACCTTAAGACAACTAAAAAGGAATATCAAGTAGGAGACAGGGTCCACTTGTACAATTTCCAAAGAAACCAAACAAAGGAGCTCAAATTTCTCCCAAATTGACGGGGTCCTTTTGACATTGTGGACAGAATCTCACCAGTCGCCTACAGAATCTGCATCCCCAAGGGAAATTTGACAGAAGGGGAAGACAAGTGGGTCCACATAAACCAGCTAAAAAGTTGCCATCCCAGGCATACTTTGCGGCAAACAGAAGAGCCTCCCAGAAACCCAGAGGGGGAAAATCCAGAGATCTGAAAAAAATGATTAAATGTTCATTGAGTATGGACAAGGAAAGTGTTAAAACTATCACTGAATATAGGCAGGGAATATTGTCCATTTTTATTAAATTCATGCATCCGCCCCACTACACCCCTTAGGGAACAGTAGTGGGGACATTTCCATAACCGTGCTATGTTCTGTTTTCTAGTACTGGAACTAAATCCACCTAATCACCAAGGAGGACCTCCTCGGGGACCGGGAAGAAAAAAAAAACAAAGAGAACCAGAGTGTCATTCCACACTTCCAACCAGAACCAGCGAGGAGAGCATGTTGCATTCATCGCTGATGGGAGTAGCAACCAGAGTTCTTCACATGGACTGAGTTAAAAAAAATTCCCACTTGCCTGACTCCCTCAAGACTGGACATCGTGCTGAAGTCGGAGGGGATGTGTGGGATATTTCAACCCATGCCAATGCGCCCTATTATACCCCTTTGCCAATGGGGAAAGAAAACTGTCAAAAATGGATGCACTAACTCCTGTGTGTGCCAAATCTGCAAAACTGCACATGATTCATAAACCACAAAAGAGCTGCACACCCTACCACACACAGGCAAAGTTGATGTCAAAACAGAACTCCCTGCAGGAGAATGCCAGGGGGTGCTGTTACCCGTCACATGAAGCTGGCCACAAAAGTGGGCTAAAGTCTGAAAATGCCTTTAAATACAGCTTCCCAATCAATGGCAACTATCAAAGTGATGTTTTGGTGCTAAATTCAGTCATTTTCCCATGAATTATTGAAAGGAAAAGTGTGTTGGAATCATATATTCTCCAGTGCAGTCAGAGGGAGGAATCCAGGCCTCACTGACTGACAGCTTCATAAGAAAATTAGCTGTCAAAGCCAGTTTTAAAAATGTTTCTTTTTCATGAAGAAATTGCAAAATGCGCCTATTTAAAGCATGTTTGTGAAGGGCTTAATTCTTTTAAATGTCCAAATCCCTTATAAACCGTGCTTATTTTTATATGTGTTAAAGAAAAGACTTTATTGTGAATTTTCAAAGCAACCCAGTATTGGAGTTAAGTAACTGCTTAATTCTGATTTGGCAGTGACCAGCCTGGGAAAGTTTGACATCTCAGTTTGACACTCCCTTGATATAGGAAGCCGTAATGGTTCCCACATATTGACAACAAGGAGCACAATGAGACCTCATTAGACATTCGTCTTTTGGCTGAGCCAAGAACAAAGGACAGGCTGAGCATTGACATCTGCTGAGGATGGGCAGGATGCTTCCCTCTACACCCCACCCTGATCAAAGGGATCTGACAGCTGGTGTATGTTGAAAGGAGAGGAAAAAAAAACTGCTGGTTCTTTTTGATGTTTAAACCTTTACTTGTGATTAAATGTGAAACTCTTTAACTGTGCAACCAGAAGAAGGATACGTCTGAAAATTGGTAGATGTTAACCTAATTTTAGGCTTTTGCTTTGAAAACATTAATGAAACCTGTAACAATCAAGGAACCAAAGTTACGAAAAAAACTCTCATTGTAGCAGAACTATTCATGTTGCAAGTCTAAGATTGTATGTGCATGATCCACTGAATTTATTAATCCAAACTGTTATGATTAAAATTGAGAACATTCTATAGAATGAGAAAGACAGCTTGCACAGAGATGGGGATTGAATGTGAAGATAGCTCATCAAATATGAAATGTATGTGTCCCATTTTATTAGGGAACATAATTTTAAAAATGTACATTTGTGTAAAAGTTAAGTTTTAGTCAACATCAATGTGGGAGTTCCTAAATCCCATTGTAATGATGACAGCTCTGTTCTGACTGACAACCAAAACAAGGCATGTGCCTGTGACCACTCACAGCCATGGGGGGTGTGTTTTGAAATTCTGCCCACACCATAAACTTGGTGATGTCATTTGATAGTATAAATATAGGAACTTCACTCCACATAGGACACACTGCATCCAGAACACATCAGAGTTCCGCTCAGTACCTTGTTCCAGAACTCTTCATCTTGTAGCTGACTCCAGACTTCTTTATAGAACCAGATTTCTTTGCAGAATCCAGACTTTAGCATTGCTGAACTTTTTCTAGATAGACCCAATTTTAAACATCCCAAACTTGAAGGAATTTAATACTGATCCAGTCTGGCTTGCTACCATAAAGGCTTGCCTGCTGAAACTCACATCCTGCTATATACCGTGTCCAGTGACCAGAAGGGCCCATCCAAATTCAGTCTGAGCTGCAGTCCAAAATTGATCAGAACCACGCCGCTGATCCAATCCTGCCAGAAGTGCCAAGCTGCCGGTAGACCTGACCTGATCTATAACCAGAACTTTGATGGTCCAATTTTAATTACAAGGGACTATACGTATTAATAGGAAGAACAGTGACCCATAGTATATTTGCATTGACTTATCCCAATTTCAACCCATCCCATCTTTAACTTCAGAACCCTAGTATTGTTAGAACCATTCTTGTACTGATTTTGCCTCGTATGTTTTTCAAAACCATAGGTCATTAATGATTTTGAGTAACTAAAGTAGATCACAGAAAGGAATCGAGTATCCACCACGTGAAGGGTTACGCTGGCCACGTAACTGTGAAGATTCCCGGGTGGCATTCTCTTTTTCATAGTCATTAATATAGTGTAATAAACCAATCTGTCACTTTTGAAACCGAATTTCTGTTTTCATTTTCGCACCTATTTTGCAAAAACTCCTCTAACTAAATTCTCTATAACTTCTTAAGAATTTCAAATCTCACCGATACCTAAGACACTCAACTACATCCACAACCAAAAGCCGCATCACGGTACAGTGTATTTGACATGTTTTGATCCAAAATCGCATAGTGAAATTTTTCCGCAAATATGCAGTTTTCAAAAGTTTACACGTGTCGTTTTCCTATTTAAAGTGTTTCTTCAATCCCATCCTGATATAAAGTGTGTGCTGTTGTTTCTCTTGTAGCTCATGTGTGTTAGGACCTGTTTAGTGTTGCTTTCCTAAGAATTCTTCTGCATTTAAGCATTTTTGACAATTTTGCATTATTTCACAAAGCCATTTTCACCTGTCATTTAATAGTGTCAATTTCAAAAACGGTTTTCTTGTTTGGGGAGGGAAGATTGCATTTAAACTCTAGACATTGTCTTTCATTCCTGAATACCTGCTGATTACTTACATCTGTGTAGGATTGCTCATTTGTACTTCAGGACTTTGCAAGGGGAACTATTAACCTAAACGCTATCTGTTCACAAACAAAACTGTTCTTTTGCCTGTGTTTTATATTCTGCATTAATATAAATGAATTTAATTGGTTTACTTAATTCCTGATTTGTGCTATCACCCCATGGTGATTGCTGCCCCTTATATATATATAAACCTGTCGAACCATACCTTGACTGACAACCAAACAAAACTATTAGGTATGGGCTTGAATTTCTGTCCAACATTGGGTTTCAACTATGTACAAACCCGCATAGACTTTGACCATTTCGTCAGAAAACTACGTCTGAAGACATTTTTCACTACGACTGACTTCAAAGCACGGAAAACCTTAGTACCAGAAGGCAGAACTGAGATAACTATTGCTGAAATCGGGGTCTTTTCCGATCTGGTGGATCTCCAGAAAGGTAGAATAGCCGATGCTGATCAAGAGACGGAATCAATTGATTTTCAAGAGTTAGAGATAAGAACAGATTGGACAGTTAAAAGTAAACTTAAACAAAAATCCAAGTTCAATCCCATGATGAATACTGCCAATAACATTGAGGCGTTTCAAACATTGGTCATAGAAGATCTCAAAAAACTCAGGCGTAACAAAGGACATCAAGAAAAAAGTAAACTGTGAAGGATAGAGTGGCTCTTAAAGAACTATGCAACCTGACCAACTGTGTAATTAAGCCCTCTGACAAGGGACGGAATATTGTGCTTATGACTCGTGATAATTACATTAAAGAGGCATACAAAAAGTTGAATGATAAAAACTGCTATGAACGATGTGACAGAAATCCTACAAAAGAGCTAGAAGGTAAAATAAAGAAGTTTGTAGCAAGTTGGAAGCAGAAAGGCATTCTTACTGAAGAAAACTGCAAATTCTTACAAACGACAAACTCCACCACATCCACTATATATTTTCTTCCGAAAATACACAAAAATTGCAAAAAACCACCGGGGAGACTGATTGTTTCCTTAGTAGGGTCAGCTCTGGAGAACATGTCTAAATTCATAGATGAAACTTTGTTCCCATTTGTCTCCACGTTACCTTCCTACCTCAAAGACACCAAGGACTTTCTGTCACGCATCAACAATATCCCTTGGGAATCAAATTTTATGATGGCAACAATGGATGTTGTGTCCTTGTACACGTCAATTGGGCATGACTATGGGAAAAAAGCTTCTGAGAAATATTTGAACACGAGGTCTCTCAATTGTTTGGAACACACGCAAATGATCTTAGAGATGATTGATCTCTGCTTAACCCACAATATTTTTGTCTTCAATGATGAATACTTCAGGCAAATACAGGGCACAGCCATGGGCACTACATTTGCCCCATCTTATGCAAATCTAACTATGGGTGCCTGGGAAGCCTCAGAGGTATGGATGGAACAAAACCACAAATCAACTGAAAATGTGGTCATCTGGCTCAGGTACATAGATGATCTGTTTATAATCTGGAAGGGGACCGAATATGGATGGGTCGAATTTGTAAAGCTGTTGAATCAAAATGAGCACAACTTAAGGTTCACTGAAACCCACAGCTTTTCATTCATCACCTTCTTGGATGTGAACTTACGGATAGTGGAGCAATCGCTTACGTGTGAATTACACAGAAAACCAACAGGGTCAAACACGCCACTTCATGCCAAAAGTGGACATCCAAAGAGTCTAATTTGGAGTGTACTCTACGGTGAATTCGTAAGGATAAGAAGAAACAGCTCTACTCTGGATACATATGATGCAGAGAGTAAAATCACAGCTAGAGGATTCTTACAACAATGTTATCCGAAGAAAGTCATTGAAAGAGCGTACCTAAGAGCTAGAAGTCACGACAGACAAATTCTCCTGGCGGATAAAGAAAAGACAACGCAGAAAGAGAATGAAGAGATACGTCTCATCCTTACATTTGATAGCCGAACAGCAGAAGTAAAACGAGTGTTGCAGAGACATTGGAAAGTGCTCACTATAGACAAGGACATTGGAAAGTCACTAAAAAAACACCCAGATATTAGTTTCAGAAGGAACATTTCGATTAAAGACAGGTTAGTTCACAGTTTTATGGATAAAGAAGCATTCGATGATGCGGGCACCTGGCTGAAGAATCGGAAGAAAGGTTTTCACAAATGCAAAAGGTGCAATATGTGCAAGTTCGCAAAAAACTGTGCTACTTTCGAGCACCCAGTAACAGGAGCAACTGTGCACATCAATGAAAAAATCACGTGCGACACTGAATACGTGGTATACATTTTGTCATGTAAGTGCAATAAGTGGTACGTGGGAAGCACCAAGTGCAAATTGAAAGCAAGGGTGCAACAACATGTCAGGGCTATATACAATAAATATGCAAACTATCCAATGGCCAAACACTTCACTGAATGCCACAAGAACAATATGGACAGTTTTGCATTTTTCGGAATCCATGCCATTGAAAATGGCCCGAGAGGAGGAGACCGAGAAAAACAGCTCAGACAACAAGAAACTCGTTGCATTCTAGAATTCGAAACAAAACAGCCAAGGGGCCATAACATGGACGAAGAACTTTATACCTTTCTAGGGCATCGACATTGTAGACCAATGGCCCTTATGTCTGATATATGACTGATTAGAAGTGATTTCATCAACCGGATTCCAATAAGTGTGAATCCAGATTTGTTGCATATTCTTAACTTTATGTTTATCACATGTGTTTTGGTGATGGGTATTTGTGTGCTTTTTTGAGAGCCACTACTGTGGGTTGTTGTATATTTTTAAACATTTTGATTCGTATGAACTGACATATACTGTAGGCTGGTGACATGTAAGCGATAATAATTGGGGTATTTTTTAAAAATCAATTTGATCCGAGGTTGCAAATAGACCTTTGCTACTGATGAAAATTTGAAGCACCAAGCACTTTATGGACAATGATAGTCTTTATGCACTGAAGCACTTGGCACCTCAAAAAGCTGCAGGCACTATGCACTTTATTTGACAAATGTCTAATGCACTATGCACTTTACATTAAGGCATAAGACACTTTAAATAAAGGGAATTAGGTACTTCATGGAAACTACATAGTACCACATTACTCGGATCATGTGGAATATTACTTGGAATAAACTGCAGGCACTATGCACTTTATTTGACAAATGTCTAATGCACCACACACTTAAAATAAAGGCATATGACACTTTAAATAAAGGTAATCAGGTACTTTATGGAAACTACATAGTACCAGATCACTTGGATCATGTGGAAACCAAATCATAATATCTGAAATTTGCAGGACTAGTATAAAATATGCCGCGGAAGCGACCACACCAGTAAGAAGCCACTAGTAGTTTATGTGTGATACCACTGGGTGTGATGAAAGTCCGTAATGATTACTTAATCACAGACTTCACACGAGCCAAACTAAGCAGTAACAGACTACAGGAATCAAGCCTGTTTTAAGATGGCCGCCGGCACAGAACCAACTAATCACAAACACAAAAAAACCCTTGTTTGTTTCCACTTTATGTCAATCCTCATGTCCTGTTTGTATGCCTACAGTCATGCCTCTTTGTATTTAAACACTATGGTGGGAGTATGTTGGTGTTGTGAGCAAGCAGCGAGTAATGCCGCGAAACGCATCGACTTTTGTTGGGAAGGCCGAGATGCAAGACGGCTGATATATGTTTATGCCAACTTTTAAACAATAAAGAGGTTACAAAGATATGCTGGTAGCAATTTAATTTCTGGAGTATCATTTGAAGGCGAGTGTTCCTGGAATGACTGACGACAAGTCAGTTTCATGGATAATATATATATATATATATATATATATATATATATATATATATATATATATATATATATATGGAAAAATAAGGAAAGGTGCGCACTCCAATTCTCTGCATGACCTTCCAGGCCACTAGTGTACTCCTCCGACCGGTTTCTGTGCCAATACAGGTAATCAGGGAGGCTAGGTGGACTTGCAGCTCACCGCAGGTACACGTGATAAAAATCTGCTGCAAGGGCTACTGGTAGATGTGGTCATCTGGTCAGCAGAGAAAACACTCACGCCCAATCCCACAGTGGAGAAAGGGGGGGGGAGTGTAGCCTCAAGTGAGGCACTCCAAAGCCGGGCATATATAACCCTGGTGCGGCACCTTGGCAGGTCTTGAGGATTCCACCCCTAAGTATTTCTTTGCTCACTACATGCTAGGCGAGACCTGGATGTGTGCCTGATTGAAATCCTTAACAAGGGAAACCAATACAGAATAGATGTATAGAAGTTATAGAAGTTGTGGTATAGAAGTTATACCACAACTATAGTAGAATTACATGGTAGAAGCACCAGGCCAGGCCTCGCAGCCAAGGTCAGGGATGAGCATTACATTTCTAAACCTCAGAGACAAGGAACCACCTGCAGAATAACAGAATAAATCCTCACAAATTTCAGACCAGTAAGCAACATTTTGCGGTCTTCACCCACGTGGAGCAGCCAAGCCAAACAATGGCCATTTACATGTGGTGGGAAGAGGAGCAGTTCCCATTGAAACAGACACAAAGTGATACATGTATTGTTTTACAGCATTGCAACTCTGCAGGCACTCTGTATGGTGAAGTGGTAATACTGATCGCAACAATGGGGCCACATAGCCTTTCTCATCACCTTGAGAAGATGCACAGAGCAATGAGAACAGAGCTAGGTCCCAGTCCTGGGAAGATCAGCTCCAGGCAAACAAGAAAAACAAATCCAGGGGTGGTTGGCAAAGGGCTATTGCCAATGGTAATCCTGAGACCCTGTAACAATGTAATAGATAGTTTCTGGGGATGGTTCAGGCGAACCCACCTGACATGCAAGGGCCAATCAGATAACCTCTATATGTGCCAGTTATACGTGATAACTCCCCAACTACATCGTCATGCATTCTCTTAGGTTTTTGGGGAAGAGCCCCGATTTGTGATGTCAGACCTTGACAAAAGGCCCAGACACGGGCTCAGGAGCTGTGATTGCTAGAGAATTCTGTTTTTCCGGTATAATCCCTGTCTGTTATGGAAAATAAAAGACAGTTCTAACTTGCCCTTGGCTGAGTCCTCCATTTGTATGCAGGGGAGGGTCAATTGGGCGCTGGGTGCTCTGAGTGGTGAATGCTAAGTGTAAACCCTGGTCTTCTCTGGCATACCTGATACAATTGTAAATTATGGGAAACAGCAGCTTTTCAAGTAGTAAATCAGGAACAAGAAAATTAGGTTTTGGGCTTTCCAAAAAAATAACCAAAGTGAAAGATGAACAAGAGTGCCTACAGGACCAATAGGAACATATATGTCACTGCCAAGAGTAAAATCATGAACCCTCTAGTCTAATTCAAACTTGCCAGCATGAGAATGCTTACTTACAACAGGAACTGCAAGATAGAAATGAATTGTTAATTTCCCATAGCAAAACACAGGAAGCTAATGAGGCGAGTATGTGTGATTTGAGACTAAAGAGTCCACAATAAGTGGAAAATAATTACTGACACAGAAAATAAATATATAACATTAAGCCAAATAAGTGACCATATAAAGGCATTGCACCACCTGGCAGACAACCACAAGGACAACAACAAAATATTGAGGTCATCCAAAAACCGATTTAAGGCATAGGTATTTGTGGACTACTCAACCTAGAAACAAAAGCAACTGCTTACGCAAGTAATTTGAACAGAATTAGTGAAATAAAATAAAAGTAGAGTTTAATTTCACAGTATTTCATTTCCATGTTACTATCATTTAATCACGATATTAGGAAACCAAGCAATATGATATTAGCAATGTGAACAATTAACAAGTTAGTGATAATGTAAAACAAATTAATAGAAAAAAACAAAACATAAACAAAAACATTATTACAGGATGTCATCAGTTTTGTGAACAGTCATATTTTAAAGGGAACACAAACAATCAATGTTATTTACAAACTAACATCATACCTGATACATACACCTATTCACACACCATACACACACCTAATACAGACATCAAACAAACACTAAATACACACTCAAACAATTGACATTATTGTGCAAAACCTAGCTCTATCGTGCAAATATATGCAATGTAATTTGCAAGATAGTTTTAACCCAGTTCTACAAAAGCAGAATGTGCTGAATGTCAGCCCTGAGCCCATATATTCCCATAAGGAGCTCTATTATTCTACTGGCCACAGGATGAACAATGTACGTGCTATGGCTGAATCTATTCAATACATGCTCAATATATAAACTTCAATCGGGATGCCAACTCACATTTTTGATATGCAGTCAATTGTGAACTATCTATCCAGCCTTCTTCAGGGTGAAGCACTTATAACAATGACATATGTGTTGTGACAGGACCTTTATTTACATTTTCTTCAGTTGTAGAGTGAGGACATCTGGGATATCAAAAACTGGGGCCACTGTGTGGGCAGGCATGTTCATGCTCAAAGCCTCGTCCTCTTTGTGAGATGTTGTAGTCCAGTGGTCAGTAGTGTGCAGTGCAGGAGGCCCTCCCACATTCACCACCATTTCTACGTGTTAGTAAAAAAACACTTACGTCTGATTTCATCTACAGATGCAGGGGGTAATTAAACCGTTTCATCAGGATATGTGCTCTACCAGTGTTCTCAGCATAGTACGGATTTTAGGAAAACCACAAGAGACAGGTGCTTTAGACCTTGGGCATTAGTCCCTTCAGCCAAACACCATATTCCACCTAGCTAAAAGTTCCCATATGCCTTCCTTGGGATTAATATGCCTGACCCCTCTAGACAACAAGGAGTTAGGATGGGTCTAAAATCCTCTCCCAAATATTTATGACCAGCAGACCATAGATGGATTCTCACCAGCAGACCATAGATGGCTCCTCACCCCTACCTGCTAGAAGGGGCGGAGGTGCCCAGGAGTTTGATCAAAGACCTTAAAAAACAAATTAAAGCCATCAAAAGTTGTTTGTCCCCTTATCACAAAAATGTGAAATATTCTTTTTTTGGAACATCTACAATGAGATGAGCACTTGATGCCCTCTTTTGGAATAAGGAATGATTTCAATAACATGGAGTATGAAAAATGGACATCATCTCCGGAGTTTTCCAGCTCTTTTGCGGGGCCATAAATGGTCTACTTATAAGGCAACCATGTTAAAACATTTTAATACACACAGAAACCCCAAGAGGCTGGTAAAGCTTCATACAGTATGGTGGGTGGCGAGGATAAATATCCAAGAGAATTTGCCTAAGAGTTGATGTGTGAATTTGCACAGACGTATTGGCCCTTAAATACAACAGGCAGTTCATAACCACATTTTTTCACATTGTTCCCAAATAAATGCCCTTGGAGAGAGAGACACTTCAATGATTTGCAAAGTATCGAATGAGTGGTTCCTCAAGCTACAAGAGTACATGAGGTCCAATAGCCTACAGAAAACAATATCAACCCCATTACAACACCTACAACTGAGAATACGACAGAGGAGAAGAGTGCTCCTCCTTTGGATCTGGAGTGAGGGGTGTCAAAGAATGCTCCTCCTACTAACAAACAGAATGACTGAAAGAGGAGGTCCTCTTCCCAGTCTCAATCGAATGATCCTCAACCTGCGTTTCCAAATACAGATGCACATGTTGTTAGGCAGAATTGCATGCAGTACCCTCTGGGACCACCAGATACATTCAGGACTACAGGTGTAAGCCAAACCAACCTTTGTAATAAGACTGTACCACACAGTTTTTGGTAGCAAGATGAGCAGCCAGGCTTATCTCAAGAGTGAATGTGAGCAGTACAAGAGGTTACACAGAGGTCTTTCAATCACAGTGGTTCAAGTAGACACTTCTACTCAAGGTTTCTTGGTAAAGCACTTATTAATTTAGAAAACATTCACTAGAATGAGGCAACTTAATATTATACATATACACACTTCAGTACTGAACCAATGAGTTTCTGAACAAATTAGGCTCCCTGAAATAGGAGCAAAATGGCATTTCAGTTACTTTCAATGGGAGTAAAAGGCACAAGTTTAGCACAATAGATCATAACTACTTTCTTAGGCAGTGCAAATGGTTTCAGTTCGCAAGAGGACTCGATTCAGTTCAATAGGCATAGGCCAAAGTCAATGGACTAGTGTCTTGGATAGGAAAAAGCAGTTCTTGTAGTAAATGGAAAGTCTTTGCAAAAGTTCTCAGAAGTAGTTTACCCAAAAAAAGAATCATACGTTGGGTCACAAGATGATTAGGCCTGCAAGTTGGGAAAGTTTCACGAACTTTCACCGTGAGAGGTAAGTTCTATCAATTGGGTTGGCACAGTACCTTATTATGAAGAACAAAATGCAGCTGAAAACGTTGGTTCCTGGCAGTCCCTACAGATCTCGCTGTTCCTGAGCCTCAGTCGTGGGGACAAGAGGGAGTAAATCGGGGGACTCCTGCATGGCACGGGATCATTGGAAAACGCTGAAAAGATGGAGTCACTTCAGTTCCAGTAGATGTAATTCAAGCATACAAGTTGGTGTCCCTCTCCCTGGTTAATCCTAACTAGCCTTGAGAATGGTATCCAGGTGGCTTACGAGTTTTTGGTCCCACCAACTCAAAGGAAGAAGTCACCCTTGATGGGGCTTCTCTGTCGAGATGAACTTGTCAATTCGGACTTGCAGCAGGGCTTCACCGGGCAAACCAACAGTCCAGGAGTTGCAGCAGCCATCCTCTTCCAGCTCTTCTTCGGTTATTTTGTTCCAGTGGTCGACTCTGCTTTCCAGTCCAAGAGACTTGCCTTTTAAAAAGATTTCTCCCTTTCATTCCAGCCTAGATGTCACCTACCCAGCAGAGAGGCTGTCCTTGCCGGACAGTCAGCCAGCCAATCACACCAAAGTGCATTTGGGTCTCCTAGGAGACTAAGCATAGTGAGTTTGGGCACCTCCCTCACTTCCTGCCTACCCCAGACACTCAGATGCCAGAGGCGGTCTTCAGTCCTGAAGCCCGCCAAAGGCACACAAACAAAGGGACCAAACCTGGTTTGGCGTGCAGAGACAAACTCTAGAAGGACCTTTCCAAAAAGAAACAGCGAAAAATTAAGACCGCGACCTGTTTAAACAAAGTGGCTTAGAGCGCCATCTTGAAAAACATGGCTCCCGTGATGTTTAGCTACCGGTGTTCACGGTCAGTAAAAATTATGGTAGTTCATTGTAAAACCACTGATACCAGCCTTTTCAATAGGAAATATAACATTTGAGTGCTACATGAGTATTTAGACACAGGGGATACTATGTAACCGCTCCAGCACTCCATTGTAAGATGGTGTGTGCTGGGTCTAGGAATTTGGAAAGACTAGTAAAGTCAATTTTGCTTTACATTCTCTGGGAAACAGTAGTTCATCACAGAGAAGGTATTTAAACCTTTGAGAAGTCAAAAAGACATCCCTGTATCATTGCACTGAAGATGCTGTGTGACACACATGAAGAGATGATGCCTGTGGAGTTATCTAAAACTCCATAATCAAAGAACACAATAGTAAAACACACATCAAAATACATGAAAGAGTGGGAAAAAAGGCCCACACTCATTCCAGGTAAAATAATCAAGTCCTCAAAATCCAGCAAAGTTGCTGGGGGTCTCTAAGGTGAAGGAAATCACCTAGTGGCAACATCCCACATTTTTGAGAATTCTCACTAACACATGTGTACTAGAAACATCTTAGGCTATAGATACATCCACCACAAAACGAGGCAAGTCAAAATCAGGGCATAGTTTCTACAGGATATCCTAATCATAATGTATTGCGGGAACAACATTTAACACCCCTCTACATCCAAATTTCCAAAACCACTTTTTCCGCCTAGACTACAGGTCAATAGAGCCAATAATCAAGGAGGAGGGGGTGGAGACCCAGAAATTAAGGTTACATTAGTAAGTTTCAACAATACCCGAGTTACATTGCCAGAAGGGCAATAAGTCAAGCAATTGACAGAGAGCATTAAAAAGATTTTGAGGGCCCAACAGAAACCACAGACTGACAATGTTCCCCAAAGTGCCCCAGCATGTGGGTCAGGTGTACCTGTAGGACAAGGTCAAGAAGAAAACCATCCAAATTTGACTGTCAAAATGGAGGAAGAGAAGGGGCATATGGAGGTCATGATATATGAAGACCCCTGATTTACATAAATGCCAGAATCTAGTAGTGACAACCCTTCCCACTGTGAACGGCAACCACACAAAAGAGAAAAACAGTAATATTTCATGAAATAAAATAGTATATTCACCTTTGAGAGAGAAGAGAATCAAGAAAATCAAGGAAATTAAGTGTTCTCTTTCAGAGATTGTGTGACCCTACCTGAAGAAAAGTGGGTCAAAATGAAAGACCATGAATTCAATAATATGAAACAAGAGACTGAGAAGTAAAAAAAACTCCTAGATATGAACGCCAATCTGATCAAATAGAAATTATAAACCAAGAAAGTGCAGAAACAGTGGATGCACCCTCCCTCCTAAAGGATTCAGAAGATTGATCTCTGAAAAGTGTAGCCAACAAAGAGTTTGTGTTAAGAGATGATACACTGACTCCATATTTTATCAACAAATGTATTACAAGTTCCCAAGGTAAAATTCACAAAATAAATGACATCGGAAATTCATGTTGAGCTGTCCAATAACTCACCATGTATTTTATTTCTTTTTAAACTGGTGTCTAAATAATGTAGATTCTATGCTCCAGTTCAGATACAAGGTAAGTGTGGTTTATCAATTCAGTTAGAGAATGGGTCACATGCGTCCTTGATTTCAAAGCAAACTTTGACCAACTCAATATAGGGTGAGGAATAGTTATACATTTCCTCTTAAATGTCTTTTTGGAGAACTCCAAAACTTTGATGGAAATTGCATCATTGGGATTGCAGATATGGAGATCAAATTTGGTCACCACCGCCTGATCCATCTCATGATCATAGTAGCTCCAGTTGGCACACCTTTTTTTTGATTGATTGTGTTAACCACGTTCTCTGGACCCATGCAAACCATCCAATCAAGTTGAAGAGGAGTATCAATTATGTCAGCCTGAATGGCACTTGTCACTTGATTGAATGACACCCCAACAAAATTGAATTTTATGTTCAGAATAATCCGGCTCCTGAGATCACCATTATCTCAGTCGGAGAATAGAGTGGTGAGGAGTCCTCAACTCACAAAAATGATTTGTATTTTGTATTTATTTAGATTTATAAATAGCGCTTTAAGCCAAAGCGCTTTACATGAGGAACAAGCAAGCACAAAAAGCAATACATAACATTGACTCAAACCAGAAAACAGTACAGGGAACAATTTATATTATTGGTGAGGTTAAGTGCATATAGAGGGGGACTGAAGTGAGAGAGGAGGGTTAGAAGGTGAAGGAGGGGGAGGATTTAATGGAGAAGGAGGACGCGGAAAGAATCTACGGGGTGAATGGAAGAGGTAGGATTTTAGAGAGGTGCGAAATGAGGGGTAGGTGATAGTAGAGCTGATTGGGAGGGGAAGGCGGTTCCAATGGAAAGGAGCAAGAAGTTGGAAGGAGTGGAAGTGGGAAGGGGCACAGGGTGGAGGAGGAGGAGAAAGAAGGAAGAAATCTGCAGAACGGAGAGAATGAGGAGGGGTGCAGAAAGTGAGGAGGGAGCATAGATAGGGAGGGGCAAGACAATAGAGGGCTTTGAAGACTAAACAGAGGAAGTTAAATTTAAGCTGGGAGTGAAAAGGGAGCCCATGGACAGAGGCCTCTTGAACATTTAATTAGATCAGACTGCCTTCTGATGTGGGGCCTGGGAACAGTAGGTGTTAATAATTCTCATTAACCAGCAAGGCTTTGAAGTTTCCAGCTAACTCAGGTTCCTTGTCAGCTCCTGAAAGACAGGCCTCCTGTCAGAGTTTAGACCGCTAGCGCCGGTTAGTGTAGAGCGCCGGTGGTGCACCCCTTTTTGGGAGCTGTCTTGAATTAATGCATTTCGGATTTTGAACAGCACCATATTCCTTTGCACTGGTTTTTGCTCTGTGTGTAGCCAAAGGATAGGGCCTGTCAATGGTCTCTTGTGTTAACATTAACAGAGCCAAAATGGATGGCAACCTATTTTTCATGTTTTCCCTGTGCATTTTCTGGGGAGTTCTGGCCATCATGATGTTTTCAATGCCAGTAATGCACAGTTCTGTGGTAGCATTTTGGTCTACTCAACATTTGCCTTATGCTGTTGAAGTCTAAGCAAAAGAAGAGGTTCTTATCCAAGTACAGCTATGACAATTTACAGTACCTGTCAATATGAAGAAAGTACAAAGCCTGAAAAATCAGGAAGCATTTTAAAATTTGAATCATACCCTCCAACAAGGATTGTTTGTACATCCTTTATTCGATCTATCAGCCAACACCACCCGGATACTGGTGGATAACAGCAATCCTCAAACAGCCATCCTCAAAAGTGTATTTTTGCAGTGCAAAGTCTGGGCAAAGACAACGTGTAGTCATTTTTGCAGTACAACATGACTTTGCCCAGTCTTTGCATGGCAAACATACACTGTGCACAGTTCCACGAATCAGGGTTTGTGTCGGCAGTACAAAGTCACTTTTCAGCAGTGCAAATTCACTTTGAACCAGGCAAATATTCCATGAGTCGGGCCCACTAGGTTCAAATTTATACGCACTTGCGATTAATGAGTGCAGCTCATAATCTACTGTTTATGGGAGAACACACCTTTTTTTTAAAGCATGCCAATGCGTGTGTGGCATGCAACTCAGTGTGCACTGCAGAGCCAGCTTTCATGTATGCATCCCATCAGGGCACACAACAAGTGGGGGGGGTGGAGGAGATATCTAAAATGTGCAATGAGATGTGATTGCAAGTAAGCAAATCTTAAATTGACATATGTAATTATAATTAGTTATTTATAACATGCTCAATACCAAAGAGATTTCTAAGCGTAGAACCGGGATTCGAACCTGTGTTGATTTGCATGGTCTTGCTTCAAAGACGAGCAAATTGCCACTGAGATATACTAACCATAAATGTATTCATTCAATTGGTCTTTCGCAATCAAATAATGTGCATAGGACAAATAATCATGTGCCTTTAAACAGCAACACACGAAAGTGAAGAAAGGTACCTATAACGTTGCTGCCAATGTTTAAAAGGTCTGCACCTTTTAAACCTAAGGATCGGTATCTCCATAAGCAGACACACGTTTAACAAGCTCTAAGACCTTTAAGTGGTCTTGTGGTCATGTATTGCCTTCAGCCTGGCTATGAATGCTTGAATGAATTCTGACTGTGTGTAGCATACGAATAAGCTAATCGTTTTTTTTATTTTCCTGTAATAATGCATGTTTATTATTTTAAAACACTACTGTATGGAGTACCCAAGTAAAGGCAAGGGCACCGAATATGCATTTTTGACAGGCCTGTCACTTTGGAAAATAACTACATTACTGATTGGCCAACATTTCACAAAGAACAACAGACTATTGTGATCTATCAGCACTACACGGGACACTGTGCTGCCAGCAAGGTCAACTGCTCTTACTTGCCTTCAAAGAATTGCTAAGTTGATCAATGATCAAATCAACACTTAGCGCTTAGCTTGAAAAGGGTTGTGAAATAACGACGAAGCAGAGGTTATTCAGAAGGAATAAGGTGGGGTGGAGGATAGGCTCGAGTGTGGGAGCACTAGTGTGAGCTAAGGATAGGAAGTGTGCAGCAGCATAATCAGTGAGGAGGGAGAAAGTTTAGAGAAGAGGGGGTAAAATAGGAGAGGAGGGAGAGGAGGGTGGTGGATGCGAGGGACAAGCAGAGGGCAGTGGAGAGAAAATACTTCACAAGTAAGGTTGGTGTAATTGGAATTTATAACACGCTTAATACCCAGAGGTTTCTAAGCACAGACCTGGGGATCAAACCTGTGTTGCTCTATGTTGTCTTGCTTCCAAGGCGAGTGTGGTGCCCCTGAGCTATCCTCCCGAGAGGCAAAGTCAGTGGCAGACAGAGGAGAGAAAGGAGAGATCAGGAGGCTGTGGGGAGAACATTTTGTTGAGTTGTTGAAATAAAGAGCAGTGATGTTGAGCTACAGAGAAAGTAAGGGATGAGAAGGAGTTTTTTAGCTGAAAGGAGGAGCGGGTCATAAATCAGTGGAGGGTAGAGAGAATGTCGAGGTTGCATGGAAGATGGGAGTTCTTCCAGCGGTGCTCGGTTTTGTGGAGAGAGTAGTAAAGGGATTTGAAAGATGGCATAAGCCAGGGTCAGGAGAATTTATGGGATGGGACAAAGGTGTAGGGGAAATACTGGCAAGTCAAGAGTGTATGTGAGTGAAAGGAAGTGGCAGCCAGGTCAGGAGTGGATAGTGAGAAGGTGTCGATAGGAGCGAGAGAATGGGACAGGGAGGAGAAGAAGGTTCTAAGAGGCGTAGGTCACAACATGAAGAACACAGTCAAGGAGGAATGGTAGAGGGAAAAGTGACAGAGGATGACAGAAAAAAATATGTGAAGAGTAGATGGTTTTAGCACAAACCGTGGCTGCAGAAGGAAATGAAGCAAAGCTGGGATCCAGGAAGGGGGCAAAGACACAGGAGGGGGGCAGAAGATTAAATAAATGGAAAGATTCAATAAGAGGTAAGAAATCTTGACAACAGAGGTAACATCACAGGACATGTTCAATACAATTTGAATTGTGGCTAGAACATGAAAGTTTAGAGTAAAAAATGAAAAAAAGTCAAGTATTTTGCTATTCAAAAGTTAAGGAATTGTGTTTGAGCACATATTGACAAATTATGTAATTGACAATTTTGAAGTTTAACGTAAGTGTAGAGTGGGTGAAGCCTACAATAATTTCTTACTGTAATTTAGGACTAATATACTTGCCCTTAGCACTTAAGGGGATCACTTCCTAAGCTCTAACTATGGTCAATATAAAACATACTGAAATTAGAGCACCTTGCATTCCCATTTGGGGCTAGTCAATTCGTTCTCTTGTTCCCATGCATCTGTACTCGAACACATGTAGATAGATCACGCATTCATTAAACGTAATCCTTCAAGGTCCTGCATATCAATCTTTCTAGTGCCATATTATTGAAAGGTCACAATAAGTGTAGCCTGCTTTTTCGCACTCCACACACCATTCTAATTGATGGAAATGTGCGCTGAAATCCTGCAAGGGCCACGCGCCGAGAAGGACACTGCGTGAACCTGTGTGCAGAATAAAAAATGCGCTCCCGTCTATTCATGGAATTGTTCATGCAAAGTAACAGTATTCACAAGTCGTGGCTAGAACACCCCTGACACGCCCAAACACAAAGCAATAAATGCCAGAACAGCTGTTTTTGAGAGTTTGCCTACGTGCGAATACACGCACCTTTCAAACAGTGTGTGGGTTCCTTCGCAATCAGGCCTACATCTCGGGGACCCTGCGCAGGGTCCCCCGTAACTGTATCGGGCAAACCGGCAACATGTGTATTAAAAATCATAACTCAGTAATTACTCAGGAAATCTGCATGCAAAACCTCGTAAACTGTTTCTGCACCCTGCTAAACTGCGTATGTGCACCCCTAAGTAAGATCGGAACCCCGGTTGAGTACACGCACCCCGACTCCGACATGAAACCCCTCCTCCGTGCTGCAAATCCTATGCCAAGTGTACTTACACCTGACTTCGGGTGGCTGATAGTATGATGGACTTGCGTGGCCATTTCCTGGCCAAGAGGTTGCACAATCAAATCCATACATCTTGTGCGGTGCAATTGTGGGCGTGCAAGGGATTGCTTTCAGGTCGTGCCTCAGATTGCTCATTTTTGAGCAAGTGCTTTTTCATTTGTTGTGTTCTGCCCCCTGCCCAGCCATCTGCGCAAGCCACAGCCACGCTCTGCGTGGAGTCTCGCACAAGGCCCTCGATGGCTCGCAGAATGGGGGTGCAAGTACCCTATTTTAGGCGTAAATAATTCCATGAATCACGGCCTAAGTATTGCAGATGCTTGTTCAGACGTTTCTCCACTAATTAATTAGCCTGAACTACGTTTTCGCAGGGACATTGGTATTGGGAATGATGGGCTACTGTCTTCCAACCTCCAGGGCAAATCTGCAGCTTCTACATGTTATGCAGTAGAAACACGGGACCATTGTTATGTATGTTAGTTGATAGTAGCTGGAAATTCATTGTTTAACAGAATTTCTTTGTGGAGTTAAATGCTATAGTTACAAATCTAGTACACAATAAATTGGGTATTTCGTTCAACGCTCTGAAAATATAGCGTCAGACGCCAGAATATTTTATTTTAAAACATTTCCAAAGAACCCTGCAAGGTAGCTTATACATGTGCTCTCTGAAATCCTCAAAATGATTTCTGTAAACTCCTGAATGTATTTTGAGCATATAACAACGACCATAAACATGGTTAATCACCGTTAATGGTTCTATTTTTTTTATTTATTTTTGTTTTTACTGCTATTGCAAAGGATGCTATAAAAATGTTCATTGATGTACCTCGTCGGCTCTGCTCTCTGGAAAGGTACGATTTGAATAGATCACTCTATTGTGTACTGAACGATTACAAATGGCGTATTTGAACACTGTCTAGCGATCATGAGTAACTAGCAGGGTCTGAAATGACAAACTCTGCTGTGTGAACAATGTTAGTGTGGCTTAGGAATCCCTGATGTACTCGCTATTCTGTCCAGCTGTCACAGGAGGTTAAGAGGAATACGCGCTGCCTATGGTATGATCCCATGCATTGCATTTGGTATGATCCGATGAGGATTGGGTCAGGTTAGCACTAGATGAGTATGAGGATATGTGGTGAAAACAGAATGCCGGTCAGAATATGCAAATGTGTGCACAAGCCCATGACAATTAGGAATGAGATGTCTTTGAATCTGGGTGGCCTCGCACATTTGTGGACACCTGTTAGGCTGCTGTGCCTTCATGATTACAGTTATGCTTCACTATTTACTTGCTTTGAATCATGGATTTTGTATTGGAGGGTTACAATCTATTTGCACATTAACCACCGTCCATAGCCCGAAGTATCAGCAGAGGGTACCTTCAATTTAAAATAGAGTATAACTAGAAAGAGAGCATTGCGCAAAATGCATGCATTGTTTGCATGTGTGTATGTGCAAGGATGAAACATGTCCAAATAATCGAATACCCGCTATTTGCTTAGTGGTGGCCAAGCCTTAAACTTTACAAACACGTGCTGAAAGTGTTGGAAACAATATACATAGCTTGATGAAATACATATTGTAAACAAAGAGAATTCCAAAAATAACCCGATTCTATTAAACATAAACATGGGAGCCCTTATTTGGACCATGATGGCTTAGCAGTATGGAGCAAAGTAACTTGGTTACCGCATATCTGTCTGTTATACCATCATTTAGAAATTAAACATGGGCTCATTTATGCATTAATACTCAAAGGGTTATGCTTACAAATGCATGCAGTAAATCTTTCTACTACTTATACTGGATGCGTACTACAGACCATGGACATCATTATATTACATTACACCACAGAGCAACATGTGCACACTATTCTTGCAATACGTGTGTACCAGGACAATGTTTGCCATAGTGCATATATGCGTATGATATGATGACATGATATATGTTATGATTTGAAAAGTCATTTACAACGAGACTGGTATGAACACACATTTATTTCCCTGTTTCAAACATACATTGGAGGAGTATATATTTGCGAAACCTCTACATTTTGACCTCGTAATGTCAAGTTAATTGTGCCTAGTTACTTACCTATTTTATGAGAATCATTTGAAATGCTAGCTGCACACAATTCTCCTAGTGTATATCATAGATTCTTTGAATCAATTCATTAAGCATCACTTTTCATCAGCCTGCTATTCGGCGGGGACCCGTTACAGGTGGACTAGGCAGGTCCCTGCCGCTGCATTTTCATCATTTGCACAACAGAGTGCAAAAGATAGGGCAAACGTGCATGCCATCTTTTGCCCTCACCATTTGCCCCCAGCGTTTAACATGGCAAATGATAACGCTGCCTGCCATGCAAACATGGTAGACAGCATTAAGAATGGATCCCTATAAAGCTGGCGGACTCCCGAGGGATCCCCAACATTTGTACCGTCATGAAAATGCGTTCAGTCACAAATGCAGAACGGCCGCAACTTTAATGAGAGGCGTACAATCCTTAGGCAAGCCTTTTATGCCATGTATTTACGTTATAGATCGTGGAGAATGAAGCCCACCATGTGCAGTGAGTGCATGTCATCATTTGCCTATGAATTCCGATCTGAACATAATAGAGGTCGTTGGATGCCACTGATCCAATTCAGATTAAAAAAAACAGTGTCCATTGGAAGAAATCAACAACCCCCTGTGGACATAAAGCAACTCTAATTGACATCATCAAGAGCGTTCAATAGCTTTTTTTGTAATTTCGTTTAAAAGGTGCACCAAGTTTGTAATACTTTATAAAAAATAAGCTTATTCTTTGTGCTTCCGGTCCAATCGCCACTTTAATAAAGACTCTTTATTTTAGTTTTGTACGTTATAAGTAATCCGGCATACTATTTTATTTTGCAGTATGCCCAAATGAATATTGCAAAAATGGAGGAACATGTTTCATTCTTAACGGAGTTCCCTTGTGCCGGTAAGATTTACAGTAACAATGTTTTGCTTTTTACGTGGATGACAGTTAACTCCATGCATGTGTGTTTCAACTAATGTTGCTCTCTCTCTGATGCCAGATACAGTTAGGTTATAGTGGCAGAATATGAATGACACCTTATCAGAGCATACTTTAAGGGCAGAAAGAAATCCATCTATCTAGATCAAGAACACGATTGAGTAGAAGGATGGTTTTGGTAACTTTGCATGCATGGGCATTTTTAAGTGGACTGAAATGAGATTTATTTTCACCTTTCACATTACAAACATTCGGCTGGTAGGGTAACTCCTGATTAAATACAAAACAATGATTTCCATTTTCTTGTAGAAACATGTTTTTTGTGTGATATGTATCGTAAAGCACATGATGGGTAAGACCATTGTACATTGTTTTGTACACATACAGAAAGAAAATTACTTCTCTCTAAAGAAAACTACCATTTGACAACAATATAAAATAGTGAGCACCGCACATAGGTGTGGGATGTTTTTTGTGAGCACAGGAGGGCACTGCCTAAAACCACCATTGGGCTACACACACAGTAGCCTGAAACCATTGGGAATGGCAATGCTGATTGCCAAAAAGCAACTCAGAACTGTGGGGAATTCATTTTCTTAATCCCAAAAATGGTTGCATTACCAGTACTCACCACTATCAGAAAGCCGGCGTTTTAAAACCACCAGACTTTTGTGTAAAACTGAACAAATGAAACAAAACCAGACCAAGGAAAGACTTGCTAAGAGATGGATACAATGTAAAACTATATTCTGAAATGACTTGAAGGAAGTAATTATTTAATGTATAGGTAAAAAATTGTCAGTTTGATTTGAATGTAGAAAACTGGGAACAAAAAGTGACATTTAGCTGAAACCTGGCTTAATGAAACTGAATTCTGCCTGACAACTACCCCCGACAGGAGTTGAAACTGGATCAACAGCCACTCTTCCCAGGCCTAGCTGCATCCTGCTGCCACTTGCCAAAAGGAGTTGACACCTCTCTGATTAGATTAGGGGTGGAGCACCTGGGAACTGGAAGGGACCGAACAATGCAACTTCCTTGACTCAGGCAAATGTTATATTGGGGGCGTCATAAAATAGCTTCCTCTTGGGAGAAACTGGGGGGCAGCTGTGCCTCTGTGAACAAGCTGGCTTGGGGGAAGTGGATAAACCAGTTATTCCATAATGTGATGTGGGAAGCCACACCCGTTTTTGACAAGGGCATAATTTAAAAAAAAGATGGATAATTCATAGTACAGACTTGTCAGAATTATATAAGTAATACCATTATTCTTGTGATTTTTCGGTGCACATTTTAAGAGGCGTTAGGACTCTGTGGTGTATTCTGGGGGGTTGCTAGCGGAAAATAGGGTCTTACTCCAAATGTCTGCATGTTAAAAATCTGACACTTCATCAATTAATGTCCATACTCCTTGCGCACATGTGTGTAATATTGGGTAAATGTCCGATATTGCAAAACCAGTTAAAAAGTGCAAAATGTTGTCATTTTTGAATGCAAGCCCCCAGGAAGATCAGAGGCGGACAAGCATGGACCATAATGAATATATAATGTGTACATGTAATTTCAACAAATTGTGTATCTGGGAAAGAAGTATTTGAATCAAATATAGATTTGTGGGCAAACTGACCAGGGGAGGATCCTCTGACCCATAAAGAGACCTCATCATGATGACAATCCATTTCCTTCCCCAATCATGGAAGAGAGGAGAGAATTGGTCCAATGACAAGTAGAGAGGGGCAGGCTTAGATAGGCCCAGGCACACACCCATTTTCAAAACACATAAAAAGAGACTGCTGGGACAGGTAGAGACATTCAATTCCATTTGCTGCGGAGCATGCTGACCGACGACTTCACTTCCAGAGATCCAGACTTCAAATCCATCAATCTCCAGAACCTGTAGCAGAAATTAACTCCAGAATTTGTAGCAGAGAGGCCTGAATCCACCAGCTGAATCCTCCTCAGCAGGCCTCAAAACTAACCAAACTATTCAACAGCGAGCTGTTTGAATTTTTGCCGAGAATTTTTGCAAGAACCTGTAGCAGTACCCAGAAAGCAGTGTTACATCCAGAATCCAGAGAGGATAGACCAGCAGAGCAGAGCTGACCCAGAATATGAATGACACCTTATCAGAGCATACTTTAAGGGCAGAAAGAAATCCATCTATCTAGAGCAAGAACACAATTGACTAGAAGGATGGTTTTGGTAACTTTGCATGCATGGGCATTTTTAAGTGGACTGAAATGAGATTTATTTTCACCTTTCACATTACAAACATTCGGCTGGTAGGGTAACTCCTGATTAAATGCAAAACAATGATTTCCATTTTCTTGTAGAAACATGTTTTTTGTGTGATATGTATCGTAAAGCACATGACGGGTAAGACCATTGTACATTGTTTTGTAAAAATACAGAAAGAAAATTACTTCTCTCTAAAGAAAACTACCATTTGACAACAATATAAAATAGTGAGCACTGCACATAGGTGTGGGATGTTTTTACCCATGCATCCAAGCCTTACCATAAAACTGTGCAGTACTGGCAAGGAAAACATCATGATGGCCAGAACTCCCCAGAGAGTGCACAGGGAAAACATGAAGAATAGGCTGCCACCCATATTTGCCTATGTTGTGAGCACAGGAGGGCACTGCCTAAAACCACAATTGGGCTACACACACAGTAGCCTGAAACCATTGGGAATGGCAATGCTGATTGCCAAAAAGCAACTCAGAACTGTGGGGAATTCATTTTCTTAATCCCAAAAATGGTTGCATTACCAGTACTCACCACTATCAGAAAGCCAGTGTTTTAAAACCACCAGAATTTTGTGTAAAACTGAACAAATGAAACAAAACCAGACCAAGGAAAGACTTGCTAAGAGGTGGATACAATGTAAAACTATATTCTGAAATGACTTGAAGGAAGTAATTATTTAATGTATAGGTAAAACATTGTCAGTTTGATTTGAATGTAGAAAACTGGGAACAAAAAGTGACATTTAGCTGAAACCTGGCTTAATGAAACTGAATTCTGCCTGACAACTACCCCCGACAGGAGTTGAAACTGGATCAACAGCCACTCTTCCCAGGCCTAGCTGCATCCTGCTGCCCCTTGCCAAAAGGAGTTGACACCTCTCTGATTAGATTAGGGGTGGAGCACCTGGGAACTGGAAGGGACCGAACAATGCAACTTCCTTGACTCAGGCAAATGTTATATTGGGGGCGTCGTAAAATAGCTTCCTCTTGGGAGAAACTGGGGGGCAGCTGTGCCTCTGTGAACAAGCTGGCTTGGGGGAAGTGGATAAACCAGTTATTCCATCATGTGATGTGGGAAGCCACACCCCTTTTTGACCAGGGCATAATTTTAAAAAAGATGGATAATTCATAGTACGGACTTGTCAGAATTATATAAGTAATACCATTATTCTTGAGATTTTTCGGTGCACATTTTAAGAGGCGTTAGGACTCTGTGGTGTATTCTGGGAGGTTTCTAGCGGAAAATAGGGTCTTACTCCAAATGTCTGCATGTTAAAAATCTGACACTTCATCAATTAATGTCCATACTCCTTGCGCACATGTGTGTAATTATGGGTAAATGTCCGATATTGCAAAACCAGTTAAAAAGAGCAAAATGTTGTCATTTTTTAATGCAAGCCCCCAGGAAGATCAGAGGCGGACAAGTATGGACCATAAGGAATATATAATGTGTACATGTAATTTCAACAAATTGTGTATCTGGGAAAGATGTATTTGAATCAAATATAGATTTGTGGGCAAACTGACCAGGGGAGGATCCTCTGGCCCATAAACAGACCTCATCATGATGACAATCCATTTCCTTCCCCCAATCATGGGAGAGGGGAGAATTGGGCCAATGACAAGTAGAGAGGGGCAGGCTTAGCTAGGCCCAGGCACACACCCATTTTCAAAACACATAAAAAGAGACTGCTGGGACAGGTAGAGACATTCAATTCCATTTGCTGCGGAGCATGCTGACCGATGACTTCACATCCAGAGATCCAGACTTCAAATCCATCAATCTCCAGAACCTTTAGCAGAAATTAACTCCAGAATTTGTAGCAGAGAGGCCTGAATCCACCAGCTGAATCCTCTTCAGCAGGCCTCAAAACTAACCAAATTATTCAACAGCCGGGCAAGCTGTTTGAATTTTTGCCGAGAATTTTTGCAAGAACCTGTAGCAGTACCCAGAAAGCAGTGTTACATCCAGAATCCAGAGAGGATAGACCAGCAGAGCAGAGCTGACCCAGAATATGAATGACACCTTATAAGAGCATACTTTAAGGGCAGAAAGAAATCCATCTATCTAGACCAAGAACACGATTGACTAGAAGGATGGTTTTGGTAACTTTGGATGGATTGGTATTTTTAAGTGGACTGAAATGAGATTTATTTTCACCTTTCACATTACAAACATTCGGCTGGTAGGGTAACTCCTGATTAAATGCAAAACAATGATTTCCATTTTCTTGTAGAAACATGTTTTTTGTGAGATATGTATCGTAAAGCACATGACGGGTAAGACCATTGTACATTGTTTTGTAAAAATACAGCAAGAAAATTACTTCTCTCTAAAGAAAACTACCATTTGACAACAAAATAAAATAGTGAGCACCGTACTTAGGTGTGGGATGTTTTTTATGAGCACAGGAGGACACTGCCTAAAACCACCATTTGGTTACACACACAGTAGCCTGAAACCATTGGGAATGGCAATGCTGATTGCCAAAAAGCAACTCAGAACTGTGGGGAATTCATTTTCTTAATCCCAAAAATGGTTGCATTACCAGTACTCACCACTATCAGAAAGCCGGCGTTTTAAAACCACCAGACTTTTGTGTAAAACTGAACAAATGAAACAAAACCAGACCAAGGAAAGACTTGCTAAGGGGTGGATACAATGTAAAACTATATTCCGAAATGACTTGAAGGAAGTAATTATTTAATGTATAGGTAAAAAATTGTCAGTTTGATTTCAATGTAGAAAACTGGGAACAAAAAGTGACATTTAGCTGAAACCTGGCTTAATGAAACTGAATTCTGCCTGACAACTAACCCCGACAGGAGTTGAAACTGGATCAACAGCCACTCTTCCCAGGCCTAGCTGCATCCTGCTGCCACTTGCCAAAAGGAGTTGACACCTCTCTGATTAGATTAGGGGTGGAGCACCTGGGAACTGGAAGGGACCGAACAATGCAACTTCCTTGACTCAGGCAAATGTTATATTGGGGGCGTCATAAAATAGCTTCCTCTTGGGAGAAACTGGGGGGCAGCTGTGCCTCTGTGAACAAGCTGGCTTGGGGGAAGTGGATAAACCAGTTATTCCATAATGTGATGTGGGAAGCCACACCCGTTTTTGACCAGGGCATAATTTAAAAAAAGATGGATAATTCATAGTACAGACTTGTCAGAATTATATAAGTAATACCATTATTCTTGTGATTTTTCGGTGCACATTTTAAGAGGCGTTAGGACTCTGTGGTGTATTCTGGGGGGTTGCTAGCGGAAAATAGGGTCTTACTCCAAATGTCTGCATGTTAAAAATCTGACACTTCATCAATAAATGTCCATACTCCTTGCGCACATGTGTGTAATATTGGGTAAATGTCCGATATTGCAAAACCAGTTAAAAAGTGCAAAATGTTGTCATTTTTGAATGCAAGCCCCCAGGAAGATCAGAGGCGGACAAGCATGGACCATAATGAATATATAATGTGTACATGTAATTTCAACAAATTGTGTATCTGGGAAAGAAGTATTTGAATCAAATATAGATTTGTGGGCAAACTGACCAGGGGAGGATCCTCTGACCCATAAAGAGACCTCATCATGATGACAATCCATTTCCTTCCCCAATCATGGAAGAGAGGAGAGAATTGGGCCAATGACAAGTAGAGAGGGGCAGGCTTAGATAGGCCCAGGCACACACCCATTTTCAAAACACATAAAAAGAGACTGCTGGGACAGGTAGAGACATTCAATTCCATTTGCTGCGGAGCATGCTGACCGACGACTTCACATCCAGAGATCCAGACTTCAAATCCATCAATCTCCAGAACCTGTAGCAGAAATTAACTCCAGAATTTGTAGCAGAGAGGCCTGAATCCACCAGCTGAATCCTCCTCAGCAGGCCTCAAAACTAACCAAACTATTCAACAGCGAGCTGTTTGAATTTTTGCCGAGAATTTTTGCAAGAACCTGTAGCAGTACCCAGAAAGCAGTGTTACATCCAGAATCCAGAGAGGATAGACCAGCAGAGCAGAGCTGACCCAGAATATGAATGACACCTTATCAGAGCATACTTTAAGGGCAGAAAGAAATCCATCTATCTAGAGCAAGAACACAATTGACTAGAAGGATGGTTTTGGTAACTTTGCATGCATGGGCATTTTTAAGTGGACTGAAATGAGATTTATTTTCACCTTTCACATTACAAACATTCGGCTGGTAGGGTAACTCCTGATTAAATGCAAAACAATGATTTCCATTTTCTTGTAGAAACATGTTTTTTGTGTGATATGTATCGTAAAGCACATGACGGGTAAGACCATTGTACATTGTTTTGTAAAAATACAGAAAGAAAATTACTTCTCTCTAAAGAAAACTACCATTTGACAACAATATAAAATAGTGAGCACTGCACATAGGTGTGGGATGTTTTTACCCATGCATCCAAGCCTTACCATAAAACTGTGCAGTACTGGCAAGGAAAACATCATGATGGCCAGAACTCCCCAGAGAGTGCACAGGGAAAACATGAAGAATAGGCTGCCACCCATATTTGCCTATGTTGTGAGCACAGGAGGGCACTGCCTAAAACCACAATTGGGCTACACACACAGTAGCCTGAAACCATTGGGAATGGCAATGCTGATTGCCAAAAAGCAACTCAGAACTGTGGGGAATTCATTTTCTTAATCCCAAAAATGGTTGCATTACCAGTACTCACCACTATCAGAAAGCCAGTGTTTTAAAACCACCAGAATTTTGTGTAAAACTGAACAAATGAAACAAAACCAGACCAAGGAAAGACTTGCTAAGAGGTGGATACAATGTAAAACTATATTCTGAAATGACTTGAAGGAAGTAATTATTTAATGTATAGGTAAAACATTGTCAGTTTGATTTGAATGTAGAAAACTGGGAACAAAAAGTGACATTTAGCTGAAACCTGGCTTAATGAAACTGAATTCTGCCTGACAACTACCCCCGACAGGAGTTGAAACTGGATCAACAGCCACTTTTCCCAGGCCTAGCTGCATCCTGCTGCCCCTTGCCAAAAGGAGTTGACACCTCTCTGATTAGATTAGGGGTGGAGCACCTGGGAACTGGAAGGGACCGAACAATGCAACTTCCTTGACTCAGGCAAATGTTATATTGGGGGCGTCGTAAAATAGCTTCCTCTTGGGAGAAACTGGGGGGCAGCTGTGCCTCTGTGAACAAGCTGGCTTGGGGGAAGTGGATAAACCAGTTATTCCATCATGTGATGTGGGAAGCCACACCCCTTTTTGACCAGGGCATAATTTTAAAAAAGATGGATAATTCATAGTACGGACTTGTCAGAATTATATAAGTAATACCATTATTCTTGAGATTTTTCGGTGCACATTGTAAGAGGCGTTAGGACTCTGTGGTGTATTCTGGGAGGTTTCTAGCGGAAAATAGGGTCTTACTCCAAATGTCTGCATGTTAAAAATCTGACACTTCATCAATTAATGTCCATACTCCTTGCGCACATGTGTGTAATTTTGGGTAAATGTCCGATATTGCAAAACCAGTTAAAAAGAGCAAAATGTTGTCATTTTTTAATGCAAGCCCCCAGGAAGATCAGAGGCGGACAAGTATGGACCATAAGGAATATATAATGTGTACATGTAATTTCAACAAATTGTGTATCTGGGAAAGATGTATTTGAATCAAATATAGATTTGTGGGCAAACTGACCAGGGGAGGATCCTCTGGCCCATAAACAGACCTCATCATGATGACAATCCATTTCCTTCCCCCAATCATGGGAGAGGGGAGAATTGGGCCAATGACAAGTAGAGAGGGGCAGGCTTAGCTAGGTCCAGGCACACACCCATTTTCAAAACACATAAAAAGAGACTGCTGGGACAGGTAGAGACATTCAATTCCATTTGCTGCGGAGCATGCTGACCGATGACTTCACATCCAGAGATCCAGACTTCAAATCCATCAATCTCCAGAACCTTTAGCAGAAATTAACTCCAGAATTTGTAGCAGAGAGGCCTGAATCCACCAGCTGAATCCTCTTCAGCAGGCCTCAAAACTAACCAAATTATTCAACAGCCGGGCAAGCTGTTTGAATTTTTGCCGAGAATTTTTGCAAGAACCTGTAGCAGTACCCAGAAAGCAGTGTTACATCCAGAATCCAGAGAGGATAGACCAGCAGAGCAGAGCTGACCCAGAATATGAATGACACCTTATAAGAGCATACTTTAAGGGCAGAAAGAAATCCATCTATCTAGACCAAGAACACGATTGACTAGAAGGATGGTTTTGGTAACTTTGGATGGATTGGTATTTTTAAGTGGACTGAAATGAGATTTATTTTCACCTTTCACATTACAAACATTCGGCTGGTAGGGTAACTCCTGATTAAATGCAAAACAATGATTTCCATTTTCTTGTAGAAACATGTTTTTTGTGAGATATGTATCGTAAAGCACATGACGGGTAAGACCATTGTACATTGTTTTGTAAAAATACAGCAAGAAAATTACTTCTCTCTAAAGAAAACTACCATTTGACAACAAAATAAAATAGTGAGCACCGTACTTAGGTGTGGGATGTTTTTTATGAGCACAGGAGGGCACTGCCTAAAACCACCATTGGGCTACACACACAGTAGCCTGAAACCATTGGGAATGGCAATGCTGATTGCCAAAAAGCAACTCAGAACTGTGGGGAATTCATTTTCTTAATCCCAAAAATGGTTGCATTACCAGTACTCACCACTATCAGAAAGCCGGCGTTTTAAAACCACCAGACTTTTGTGTAAAACTGAACAAATGAAACAAAACCAGACCAAGGAAAGACTTGCTGAGAGGTGGATACAATGTAAAACTATATTCTGAAATGACTTGAAGGAAGTAATTATTTAATGTATAGGTAATAAATTGTCAGTTTGATTTGAATGTAGAAAACTGGGAACAAAAAGTCACATTTAGCTGAAACCTGGCTTAATGAAACTGAATTCTCCCTGACAACTACCCCCGACAGGAGTTGAAACTGGATCAACAGCCACTCTTCCCAGGCCTAGCTGCATCCTGCTGCCCCTTGCCAAAAGGAGTTGACACCTCTCTGATTAGATTAGGGGTGGAGCACCTGGGAACTGGAAGGGACCGAACAATGCAACTTCCTTGACTCAGGCAAATGTTATATTGGGGGTGTCGTAAAATAGCTTCCTCTTGGGAGAAACTGGGGGGCAGCTGTGCCTCTGTGAACAAGCTGGCTTGGGGGAAGTGGATAAACCAGTTATTCCACCATGTGATGTGGGAAGCCACACCCCTTTTTGACCAGGGCATAATTCAAAAAAAGATGGATAATTCATAGTACGGACTTGTCAGAATTATTTAAGTAATACCATTATTCTTGAGATTTTTCGGTGCACATTTTAAGAGGCGTTAGGGCCCTGTGGTATATTCTGGGGGGTTGCTAGCGGAAAATAGGGTCTTACTGCAAATGTCTGCATGTTAAAAATCTGACACTTCATCAATTAATGTCCATACTCCTTGCGCACATGTGTGTAATTTTGGGTAAATGTCCGATATTGCAAAACCAGTTAAAAAGCGCAAAATGTTGTCATTTTTTAATGCAAGCCCCCAGGAAGATCAGAGGCGGACAAGCTTGGACCATAAGGAATATATAATGTGTACATGTAATTTCAACAAATTGTGTATCTGGGAAAGATGTATTTGAATCAAATATAGATTTGTGGGCAAACTGACCAGGGGAGGATCCTCTGACCCATAAACAGACCTCATCATGATGACAATCCATTTCCTTCCCCCAATCATGGGAGAGGGGAGAATTGGGCCAATGACAAGTAGAGAGGGGCAGGCTTAGCTAGGCCCAGGCACACACCCATTTTCAAAACACATAAAAAGAGACTGCTGGGACAGGTAGAGACATTCAATTCCATTTGCTGCGGAGCATGCTGACCGACGACTTCACATCCAGAGATCCAGACTTCAAATCCATCAATCTCCAGAAACTGTAGCAGAAATTAACTCCAGAATTTGTAGCAGAGAGGCCTGAATCCACCAGCTGAATCCTCTTCAGCAGGCCTCAAAACTAACCAAACTATTCAACAGCCGGGCGAGCTGTTTCAATTTTTGCTCAGAATTTTTGCAAGAACCTGTAGCAGTACCCAGAAAGCAGTGTTACATCCAGAATCCAGAGAGGCTAGACCAGCAGAGCAGAGCTGACCCAGATCGCTGTGAGCAGAACCGGTGCCTGATTGAACCGCCAAGCCGACAGAACGGCAGCCGGACGTGTTGACCAGATCCGTGACGAGGCCTAGTTCAAATTTATATTGTGTGTACCTAGCAGAACTGTGCAGAACCAATCTCTTAGTTAAAATAATCTAATCCAAACTATTTTAACCTAAGTAGAACTGCCTCCTAGAAACCTTGCCATATGTCATTTTTAAAGCTGCACAACTGTCACCTGTCAATTCTGCAGCTGCAAGCTGTCACTTGCCATTTTGAGTTTACTATAAATCCAAAAAACTTCCTTTATTTAATTGTCCGTTTGGGCTAGGAACGAAATGTAACTTTCATCTGAAAGCTTAGAATCTAGGCTTTCCAACGAACCTAGAACCGACTTCCTACTCCCTATACTTTTCCCGTAATCTCGAGACACGCACTCACGAAATTTACCACGATTTGCGATTTGGCCCGATTTCTTCATCTGTAGAAATCAGCAGCTTTTTGCTTCTCTTTGCTAAAATTCGTTTGCAATCTGCTAATCATTCATAGAGTATTGTTAAAGTGAGCCTGAACTAATATAAAGTAGCCATCACCTACCCTGAACCTTTAGAGGGAATTAAAAGCAATTTTAGCACCTATTCTATACCTTGCAAACCACATTAAAGTAATTCGCCTGTGTTTAAAACTCATCCCTGTTTTCCCTAAGCTTGCTGGGAGAACTGGAACTGTGTATTGCATTATAGAGTGTGATTTGTTGGGATTCTTGAAGACTGTGTGCTCTCCTTCCATTTCTGGTATTGCATAGGGGGGGAGTGAATTGTCAAAAGAAAAAGTGATCATATTGCCTTTTGCTAAAATCATAACAAGTTATTTCTGTACTGCATTTTATTCCACCTTGCGTTTCCTTGAACCATATAAAGCATTCTTTCCCACCTTGTTCTTCTGTTCCTATATATAGTTACCTCTTGCTGATTACTGCTCATATTCACAAGTGTAATATCCATTATCAATTTATTTATAGAAGTGTGATATATATATATATTGTTTAAATTTTCAAATAAACCTTTTAATTTGCAAAACAAACCTACTTCTTGGCTCAGTGGGGTCAGGGGGATTCTAAGAGGGGGGTGTTATACAAGGGTTATCATCCAGAGTACTGAACTGGATATAAAAATACATCAATAAGGGTTTTCCTCAGCATCCCAGACCAGGCATTGACTTAGCTGTAGTGTTGATTGAATATCGCTTACATAGGCACTTGAAGAATAGAAAAGGACTAGAAGTCCAATGTCAACAGATGCTGAAAGCATACTGTTGAATCTAGTAGATACTCAATGGAAATGTTTTGCACGCTATATTCTTAGCAACAATTGTGATCACTGTGAATGAGGGTGTTGTCCCTATGGTGATCAAAACAGATCTTTTGAACGTTACACTTATGACTGTACCCCATTCTGTCTTGTTTTGTTTAACTCAAGTCCACATCTATTGTAAACATCTGCATGCTTCCCTTATATAAGACTTGGTGCATATTTCATCAATGCCCACAGCAGACAAGCCAACACCGTCCTCAGTTTGAGCATGAACCATTGCAGCATTATCCAATAGAGGTACAGACAATATAAGAACAGTTGTCATTCCACAACACACTTAATAGAATGCCCACGTTAAGGTACAGATATTCTAATGGTTATTCTGAAAAAAGCAGAGTAACATTGTTAGTGGAAAACATCATTTCCATTAATGAACTTAAACAATAAACTGTAACTTAGACACTCTGTAGTTTGCACGAGGGTATATACCAAGACTGCAAGACTGCACCAAGAATGTAGTCAAACAATTATAAGTTGTGCTGAATAAAGCAGCCTGATTAATACTGGAAATCCTATATGAATACCAAATCATATCAGCACTAACATAGCCTTTCATTGTTTCTTTGGGACCAAAGGTTGACATTGAAAAATCACAGCCTCATCCAACGAGCTTCCTTAATGCCATTCATATTTCACCAAATTCAACCTGTCAACAGCATTTACGTTCTCTTCAACCTAAAGTAGTCAAATCTTTAACTCTATAATATCAAGAACCCAAGCACAATGTTATCAGCAGAAATACATTTTTTCTGGGAGAAGCTTCCACAAGTCTTTAATCATCATTAGTACCCGGCGTGCCGAGCTACGGGAAACATTGAACATGGATTGGCTCAATTGCGAGCATTAGGACAGTGTAATCCCATTTATGCATTAATGTGCATCTCGTTCCAGGTCTCAAAGCCTCCTCACTCACCTCCCCATGCATTACTATGGATCAACTTGGCCCAAAATGGCGCCCTTTTGATCTGTAGTAATAAATAAGTATGTGTGTTCTAGTCTTTCTAGAACTAACGTGTACTGCAGCGGCCACCTTTTCAAACGGCAAAACAAATGACAATTGAAAAATATAAGAACATCATTAGTATCCCAGGGTTAAAAATCCCGGAAAACTAATGCCAATAAGAACTTCGGTGGCAGGCCATTACTGCCTAATGGTAATGCCCCGGGGCCTTCGTTAAGGCATGAGCATATAACTATGGGCCCCAGGGGCATTACCTTGGGTGGTAAGGGTCCGGCGGCTTGGTGCTTATTGACACAATAACACCTAAGAAGGTTATAGAGAAAACAGAAATGTGAACTTTCAAAACTGCTCCCATAGTCAGATCATTGTTTTGGCAAGGCGCACTTAGGACTCAAAATCCCCTGCTCCGCTATTGGCTCTTATCAAGCATAAGGGACTAATGAATGTAAATCTTTAATGCTAAGCAAATATGCTATTTTAAGCAATCAAATGAGCTATTCTTATGCTATGCAAGCAGTATGTCATAATTTACAGCTATTGTGTATGACTTAAAGAACCCCCTATTGTACATTACTAAGGACAATGCAAGTCACTGAGGAGTCATTGTAATAAATGGCCGGACTGTCATCTCCTTTAATAATTGGTCTCCTGTTGACTCTACTGAAAAAGATTTCCAGTCGTTGACAAATATAACCAATGTGGAAAATGTTTGCACGAAAAAACACTAATATTGTATGCAGCTGGTAAAGATTTGTAAAAAAAAAATATTTAAAGCAGTTTCATGCCCTGCCTTTAGAAATAGTTTTTTGGCTTAAAATACGTGATCAAATGCTGATCGATTCTTGATTTCCTGTGTTAAACGTCTGCAGTGAAATATGGAAAACATACTATAATAAATAGTTCCATGGAAATCAGTGACTAACCCTCCAAATTCTGATAAAGGACAGGTTTTATAGGCACATCCACAGTGTTGGTTCATCAAATATATAGTTTATTGAAGTCTTTACTGTGTAAAGGATTGTCTATGTTCTAGCGTGTTTGTCCAAATCGCTATATAAACATTTTTCAGAGTTAGGAATATTGTCCTCTGAGTCCTAAATTCACTTTTTTTCTCACTTCCGATTAACTATTTTCCTGTTTGGAGCAATTGATAACATACTTACATTTGGTGTTCTTTTCTGTTACTTGAAATTTATGTTACCTTCTACCTGATTATTTAAAATTAACAAATTGTTCTGAAAATATGATTTCATTGTAAATATTTAAATGTTGCTCTATGATACTCAATTTTTAAGATCAGGTAAATCTTTTCCCCTCAACTAATTCTTAAACATTTCACAATCCATTTTCCACCCTGTGGACCACTGCATTTTTCGAGTCACTACATATTCGGTGGGATGTGGCATCTCCTCAAACTTGCTCATAGTTGCTAATTTTCGAGAAATACATTTACACAGAGGCCCTTCCCATGCTAAAATGAAGAAATATTGTGTGAATGTTGTTTAGTGTTTTTCCATTTATAAGGATAAAATAGGCTACTTGTTCCCAATCTGCGCCCAATCTGCGGTGCACAACTCTGTCGATTCATGGAATCGAATGTGCAGCACTTGTCCTGGACTTGTGTGGATTTCACGCTGACCTGGCATGCTTATGCGAGCCGACAAGGGCCTTGCGCTATACTCTGAGCAGTGGGTAGTGTCAGAATCCTGAAGTTGTTTCCCTGTCTAAACCTTGTGACTCTGTCATCCAGGTGGCCAGGGCACGGCCATTGTTATTGGTTCCAGTTACAGGGGGGAGTAGACCAGTGAGGGAGGATCAACTGGGTGGGGGGGGTCCTTGAGGAGTGGGACACTGACAGGTGAGATGTGATATTCCCCTACTGTTAACAGCTTTTCCCCCTCCTCTCACGTACAACATTCAACACAACAGCCTCCACCCTTTTCGAACACAAGAAGGTTTGCACAACACAAAGGACAACAGACTTACGCCAGAGCAGTTTACCTGACATGTCCCAATAAAAGGGTCAGGCAAAGTCAGGCAATTGATCAGAATCTCACACACCTGCCAGCCTTTTCCCTTCCCCACAGGGATAAAAGCTGGAGCCAGAGAGCACAGTACGAGCATGGCAAACAATACGACGAGAGGGCTAACCAGGCACGGCAGTTCAAACAAAGGAGAAAGACAGCAGGTATTGAGAGGGTAGAGAGGAGCGATGTGACCTTACCCTTTTCAGCCCAGACCCGCAGAACCTTCGAGGAAAACGCCTAAGACTGTGAACAATAGCACAAGTGTCTTGCAGCAGATATCAATGGTACTTGGGGCAAGCCTATGTTTATCAGCAGGAGCAATCGAAGTTCTCGTGACCATGGTAGCAGCATTGACTCTATTGAAAAGGAAAGCCAAGCGGTTCATCACATCCAGTGAGTCGAGAGGAGAGTCAATAAGAACTGAGCTGTGATATAATGATAATCGCAAAGTGGCAAATCTTGAACCAAGTTCGAGGAACTTTGAAAGAACTATAAAGTGTTAAGGGGAGACGAGCTGCAGGTCAATCCCCATCTGAGAGAAACTGCAGAAACCAGCAGGCCAAAGGAGGGCCAGCGGAATAGGTCGAAGTGGTCATACACAGGGTCAAGCAACATCCCAGTACAATCAAAAGACTTTGATCTACAAACTGTGTGAAAGAAAGGGAAATTAATCCCACCAACATTGAATTGTGAATGTGAAGTAAGCAGGAGTGCACCCAACCAAGAGATGCTGATGAGAGGGGCAAAGTCTAAAGTCCGGAGAAACTGAGTGTTGACAGACGTAAGCCTGACAGAGGGATGTCCACTATGAACTGTTTGAAAAGGCATTGAGAAAACAAGCGAGGTGAAGCCCTCACCCAAGTATTTGCAGTCAAGAGGGGTCTGAGCCCGGCAGAGGGAGATCCGGGGGTGAAGCCATTACACAAGTGCCGCCAGCCAGGAGGGCTCCAAGCCCAGCAGAGGGAGATCCAGGGGTGATGCTCTCACCCAGTGTTAATTTAGAAAAGAACTGATACGTGAAACTGTGCTAAACAATAATGAAGGTTCAGCGCACGGAAGAAGGTGACCCAGGGATGAAGCCATCACCCCACATGAACAGTGGCTGAAAATTGAGAAGGGTCAGTGCCCAGAAGAGTGAGACCCAGGGGTGAAGCCATCACCCTACGTGAAATTGTGGTAAACATTTAAGAAGGGACAGCACCCAGAAGAGGGGGACCCAGGGGTGAACTCATCACCCGGCGAACATTGAAAACAAACTATAATTTTTTAAAGGAACTTTTGTTTTCTTAGCCGAACAGACTAGGCTCTTGAAGGCAAGATACTTTCAAGTGAACCGAGACTTGGACATCGATGGTCCTGAAAGCTGCCATTAGAACTGTCACCTCATGCCTGAGAAGCCAGAGACTGTACTGTGCTCCAAGATACCACCTTACCCTGTCCACAAAATGTGGGGAAGGGAGACCCCAGCTACCACATCCTGACATATTATTTGAGATCACTTCTTTCTTTTCTTGAAAACTATCCCACACCCTTTCCTTGTATTAGTTTGGCAAGAGTTTTCTTAGTATAGGCCCTTTTATTTGACACAACGCCAGTAGGACTGCCTTATTTTTCATTTGATGGTGGAAGCTTGCTCCCATCTTAGATTTAGGTTTAGAATGGGCATTTTCCCAACCTGCATACAGAATTCATTGTTCAATGCACACCCTTTAACTGTGATCACTTGTGTCTGTCTTACTTGCTGCCACCATGAGTTCCTCACAGTGGGAGTGGCCTGTGCAGAGGGCTGGTAAGGGGGAGGAACACCAGAAATGGGGACTGGCTTGCGAAGAAGTGGACATTCCGAGGGGCGGCCTACAGGCAGTCCCTTGCATGCCCACTATTGCATGGCAAGAAACATATTCTTGGAATTGATCGCACAACGTCTCGGCTGGGAAATGCCCATGCAAGTCCTTCATTGGATCCGCCACCTGAAGGCTGGCGTAAGTACACTTGCGGGTAAGATTTACAGCACGCAAGTGGGATAGCATGTCAGATTTCAGGGTGCATGTACTCAATCGGGGTTCTGATGTAAAGTAGGGGTGCACGTAAACTGTGTAGCAGGGTACAGGAATCTTTTATGTGGGTTTGCACGGACGTTTCCTGAGTTATTGCAGAGTTGCGAATTTTCATGCACATGTTGTCAGGGTGCCGGCATCAGTTATGGGGGATCCCGAGCAGGCTCCCCAAATTTCAGGCCTGCTTACAGAAGACCCCACCCACTGTTTGAAGGGTGCATGTATTCATGCCTGGGAGAGCACGCAAATGTAGCTGATCTGCCAGTTTCCTGCTTTGCGTGTGGGTGTCTCAGGGTTGTTCCAGCCGTGACTTGTGAATATGGTTACTTTGCGCCAACAATTCCATGAATACACTTTGTTTCTATGTTTCTTTCTGCATTCAGGCTTGCGCTGTGTCCTTTTCGGCATGCGGCTCTTGTGCAATATTTGTGCGAAATTCCATTAATCGGCCACTGAGTTTCTGATGCATTGTTACCAATCAAGGTAACTTCATTTTCCCCTTCTTAGTTTGACACACAAGATTTGTTGGACTTGTATGTTTGCAATTGAGCTACTATAAACATCTGTAGTTTACTAAAGTATTGGTTTATAACTTTGAAAAATTAGGGTTAGAATGATAATTTTCAGCACTATAGTGCATCCTTTGAAGGGTAATTGCAGATTGCCTATCATTTTAAGTTCTTTTTGGATTACTTTCATCTTCTGTTCATAATCCTTACAGTCCATTTTCAGTAAAACCATGGTCCACAATACAATTTTAACCACGTGCGTGTTCAAATTGTGGTATGGTATGAATATAATATCATTTAAACTGCTAATAGTCCAGTATTTTGTTAGTCTGATACTAGTTTGAAATACTCTATTGGTTTCTGAATAAGGACAATCTATATCGCCTGTGTATATATATGCATACGGTGGGTCTGTGGCTTAGTGGACTAATGCATCCACTGCAGTGGGCTGTTTCTGAACTCCTGATCACAGGTTCGGACCCCAGGCAGGTTCACTCAGCCCTTCATCCTGCCAAGGTCGATAAAATGAGTACCATTATGTTGGGTAACAATAAACATCTGTTATTAGCACCAAGATGCTACTTCGGGGGTAAATGTGAACTTTACAAATACACCTGTTATGCTATAACATTAGAATAATGAATGGTAATTTTTTGTAGCACCTGAGATTTACTCTAGAACAAAAATATGCATTTTCTGAATTTGCTTTGGAATGGTGTCATTGTGAAGGACATAAAATATAGATAGTTTAAGCCTTAAGTACTGAAGGTGTATATATGTGGCCTAACGGATACAGAAAATCTTTGAAGTTGTGCACTGAAGATGCTAAAAGATGTTAAAAAAAGTCTGTCTGCCCCACCTTCCCTTTCCATGGCGGCCATGTTGCTAAACGTTTTTCATTCCAACAACGGGAGGCCAAAAAACGTCCCGTTGTAGGAAGGAAACCCATTTTTTTTACCACCCCGGGTTGCCGCTTTGGTAACCCGGGGTGCTAATGGCCATAACACCCAATCCGGCCCGCCTGATCGGGTGTTAATGCCACAATAAACCTTCCAGAGTATCATACAGTGATGTGCTTGACAGTATTGATGACTTGCTGTATTGATGAGTTGCTACCCACAACAGTCAGACAGGACTTTGTGATAATCCACGAATCATTATCAATCTTAACATTGTAAATTATTATATTTTTTTTTTTGTGCAAATGCAACATTAAAGATTAGTAACAATTTCCTGTTTGACCATTATTGTGGGAGGGGTAGGTCTATTGTTTAGAAATCATATGGCCATGTTCTGTGAATTCTATGGAAAGGGAGGAGCATGTGTCCCATGACCAGCAGTACATGCATAGGGGGAGAATGAAGCATTTGCCATGAATACAAATAAAGGGCCAGCACATTGTAGAAGATAGGGAGTGGACGAGTAGTGGAGAAACAGAGAGCCAATATAGGCAGGACAGAGGAAGGAGCAGAGCTGGTGTATTGAAAGAGGAGGAGAATTCTTGCAAGGAAGACAAGTGAGTAAGCAGTGGAGTCCATCCCAAGAAGAGCAGAAGGAGAGGAGAGTGTATTATCCCTAGAAGACGAACGATCAGAGAATGAGATGGCTTGCTTATGCCTATAGGAGAATCAGATGGGAAAGACCCATTATCCCCAGTGAGAATAGACATAATGTTCTGGCCGGAGTGGGCTAAAAGAATTATGACAGCAGCCCTGGCCAAGAGTGTAGAGTGCAGTAAGAAATGACCAACACTCTAGCTTAGGGAAGGTCACAAAGAAGAGAGAATGATACTGTAGCCCAAAGCATAGTCCAGAGCAAAGGGGCTAAATCTCTGAACTAAGGTCATACACAAAATGAGTAGTTCCTTACCAAAGGGGAAAAGGGAAGCGACCACAAAGTGGGCAGAGAACAAAGGAAGAGCAGAAATTGCTCTAGGACGTGGCATTAAAAAAGGGGCAAATGCCTTGACTTAGAAGAAGGTGAAAAAAACCTAAGGAGTGCACAGAGGTAAAAAAGCCCTTGTTGAATATAAGTTTAATTCAATTGGATGGCACCTGGTTCAGAGCAATTCCCCAACCAATGCCATAAAAGTCCTGCACAATTTGGATTATTGTTAGGTTGTGTAAACGCCCTGCGAAATACTCATCTAACAAACTCATGCACAGCAATCCCACTCACACTCTCTGGGACAAGAAGCAAGCTGGTTTTCAATAACATATTTTATTAAGACTACTTGTCAATTGCAATTTTAGATAGGTTACTCCCCACTGTTAGGCAAAATCATATGCAGTACCATGTGGGAACACCACACACAATTAAGACTACAAGTGCAAGTACAAATTCACCTTTGGTACAAGCCTGTACTACACAGTAAAGTGGTAGCGATGGCTGAGCAGCCAGGCTTATCTCAAGAGTAAAGTGAGCAGTATCAGAAGTTACACAAAGGACAGCAAGTACTATGGTTCAAGCAAACACTGATTTAAGGTTTCTGAGTAAAAGAATATACATTGATTAACACCATCAGTTATACAACGGTTCACTAATGTAAAACATCAGAAAATCACAATCTTAATATACCACACAACACCCAATCAATTCTGGACAAGTTGAGCTCAACATGAAGTGTGAGCAAAATGCCAATCCAGCAATTTAAAAGGGAGGGAAAGGACACGTTTATCAAAAATCAACAACGCCAACAAGTAATAGGCAGGGCAATCTAGAAAAGGCTTACTACAACTAGGATTCAAATCAATAGGCCCGGGCCAATGTTAATGGTTCAGAGTCTTTGCAGAGGATGACACAGTTCAGAGTAGTTCGCGGTTATGTCTTTGCCAAGGGTTCAAATCGAAGTTGGTCGGAGGAAAAGTTATTCAAAAGAGTAGAGAAGGACAAGCCTGCGGAGAGGCGAAAGATTTCAAACACTTTCACCGCAGTCGGATGGAACGAACAACCGGATTTGAATAGTACCTTAGATGAAGAAGAATGCTGTAGCTGAGGTGGTAGTTCCTGGCAGTTCCTGCAGGCTCATGGTTCCTGAAGTGACTGTCGGACTGACAAGAAGGAGGAAGACTGGAGGGTCTTGCACTGCCCAGGGAAGAAGCTAGCAGCAGAGCAAAGCATCAAATAAAAGGTGCACTCCTTAAAAGCACAAATGGATTCTCTCTCACTGGCTATACGGTTCCTGTAGCACAGCACATTCGGCCAGGCTGAAGAGGAGGTCCAAGGGCTTTGTGTGCTGGTTGGTCCCACCAGGCTCACGGGGTGAAGACTCCTTATGGATCTCCTATGTCGTCGAAGTTTGAAGCAATTTGGACCTGCAGCAGGGCTTCACCGATACGTCCAGCAGTTGCAGCAGCCGTCTTCCTTCAGGTGCTCATTGGTTAGCTTGTTCCAGTGGCGACTCTGCCTTCCAAGTCCCAGAGACCTGCTTCCCCCCATTCATACAGCCTGGATGTCAATCACACAGCAGGGTGGCTGTCCTGGCAGGACAGTCACCTAGCCAATCAAACTAGAGGGTGACTTGGGTCTCCAAGGAGACCCTGTGCAGGGAGCCTCAAGCCTCTCCCTCATATCCTGTCCACCCAGACACTCAGGCACCTAAGGAGGGCTTCTGTGCAGAAGCCCGCCAAAGGACGGCGAACAAAGGAACCAAACCTGGTTTGGCGTGCAGATTAAAACACGAGAAAGACCTTTAAAAAAAGAAATGGTGAAAAAACTCAACCGGAACCAAATAAAAGGGGTCCAGCGGGTTACAGTTTGAGGCTACCACTATAGCCTCTAATAGTACCAAGGCTATTTTTATAGCTTGCGGTAAAATAAAAATGGTAGATACCACTGCCACCAGCCAAATCTTAGAGAAAGGGGAACAAAATAATGTTCCATGAGAAACAGACAAAAAGGGATAACGATGAACCCTTCCAGTACACTATGGAAGATAGTTTGTATTGGGTCTGTAAATTTAAAAAGACTAGTAAAGTCAATGGCAACTTTACATGTTCTGGGAGACAGGAGTCAGTCCCAGAAAATGGAGTTTAACAGTGGGAAGTCTAAAAGACAACCCTGTGTCACTGCACTAAAGGTGCTGTGTGACACACAGTAAAATGATGATGCCTATGGAGTAGGTGGGACTCCATAGTCCATGAGCGAGCACAACATGTATAACACATAGCCAAAAACACATGTAATAGTGGGAAAAAAGGGCTCACACTCTTACCAGGTGAAAAGTTTAAATCCTAGAAATCCAGCAAAGCTGCTGAGGGACTCAGTAGGTAAGGGAAATTAGCCATTCTGGAGAATTCTCCCTAACACCCACCTATTCCAAGGGAGTGCACCTGGGTCACAAATCAATGAATACTTAGTACAAAACAACTCAGTAGTGCTATTTCATTTTAATAGCATATATCACAAGGTGTTTTAGTTGTTTTAACCACTTGTCTACTCGATATTGAAGAGGAGAATATATATTGCCAGTGAAGGCTTCTTTAATCAAATACACAAATTTTACAATTAATATGTATTTTAAAAAAGTTTACATTTTCAACGTTTTGACAGGCTTCAATCATTCTGTGCAAACACTCACCTATCAATAGGTGCGTCTGTGTTAATAATACGGTTTTATTAAAATGCAATTTTCAAAATGTTATATACTCAGTTCGGGCATTTGATTGCATGGATATACATTAATAATTGCTATGTTGGGAATTATCAATGTTTGAATTAATAATGTTATCAAAATCAATTGACAATTGGAAGAAGTAAAAAGGAACCTAACTCATTCCATGCTTTCAATGAATCATGCCCCCATTTTGTTCGGGAAAACAAGGTTATTAGCTTGTATAAACATTGGCACTCAATGTATCAATTTACAATGTATGGGAGCCTGAGCTCTGAGAGTACCACAGAGAGTATGGGAAAAATACCATCAACAACATGTATACAGAAGGTTTCAATGTTATTAGAATTGCCAGTGGCACTTTGTGCTATAGTCCAATTTACAGTGATCTACATTTTAAACAGGGCTCCACCATATACAATTGACAATTCTATAAAAGGGATATGATATTTATTTCAATTATATGGAAAATAAGTACAATTCCTCTGAACATATATACTCCCTCAAATACACGAAAGGCGGCAGGGACCAACAGCTGCCACCAATCAATGTTTTTTCCTTATGCACCTGTCCCAGGATATGGCTCCAAGTCCCACTCAGTATTGACATTCTTTTCTGCTCTGAGAACCTTTCTGCAATCAACCCCCCTACAATGAAGTCTTTAATTCAATCCAATGTGCTGTCTCTCCCTGGATTGCAAGCTGCAATAAATCAAGTTGGCTCTCAGTTTATAGTTGTTCTCTCCAAAATCATCTGTGCTGGGCCTCATACAGACGGGATGCTCCACATTCTGAAAGTGTTGTTCCCATGTCAGCTGTCATTGCAGGATCAATCGGACTGGTAGCTTATTCTACTGAGCGCAAAATGGGCATGCAAAACGTGTTGCGAGATCAGTTGTTGATACCGTTGGCTACGTGGGTAGCGTTTACGTGCTCTCAAGGAGAATATGCAGATTCAGACAATATAGCAGGTTGTAACCATGTCAAATGAACGTGATCATTTGTGCACTAGAAGCACTCTGATTACTACAAGAACCAGCTTTGCCAGCTATTTGCCTTGAGGATGGACATGTTGCCCAAATGCATTGGCATGGTAGCATTTTGGCATAATACAGCTTGGTCTTGTTCAAACATACATTTGGATGTCATTTTTTCCAATGAAAGCAAACTGGCTAACAATGACGAAATAGAATAACCACATGCCTTTTTAGCTGGAAAGCTAGACCAAGAGTGTGCTACCCTCACCACTGGCTATTTAGCATAGGTCCACATCACTGCCATATTTCCAATGCCCTGTGCGGAGGCATTTTTGAAAGGTTATGAACACCAAACTTGACTAATCAACTATCTACCTATAAAAAGTATAGTAAGCAGTGCTCATTCACTATAGTTGTTTGTGCTTATACTACTGATGTCACTCCTAGAAAATACCTTTGATCTCCAATAGGACAAGGGTATGTCCTGGGCAAATGAAAGTAAATAATGCTAGTTTCTATAAATCTACTTTCTAATTGTTTATCATATTTATAATATAGCTGATTAAGTGTGTCATGTTCTATGAACATGTGTGTGATTACTCATTTGTCTCTATGTTATGTCAACCTGGCATTTATGCAGCATATTTCATAGCATGTTGGTTCCTATTGGAATTTAGCATTGTTCAAAGATGGAATCGTAAATTCAGCTACATTTTCTTATTGTAAGACCATAAGCTAATTACACCTTTAAAGCGTGTCTTCCTGTCAAATCCAAAATGTTTTTTCAGGTAATTACTTATTTATTTACCTATCTCTAGCAGTCATAGGTTCATTGCCTAGAATTTCCAGATGCTGTGCTTGATCTGTCCAATTTTGTCTTCTTTCAGATGCACTTTCAGTGCAATTGGGGAGGCAGTGGTTTTCATATGTGTTTACTTCCGAGACTCCATTCCCTATGTGTGTCTCTTATTATTGTGTGTCTTGCCCTTGTGTGCTCAATGTTCATGTTCCATTCTTGCTTGTTGATCACGTTCAATCTTTTCACTCACTCCATATGTTGTTCTTAACTGTGTGATTTTGTCAGTCTTCTACTGATTAGGTATATGTCTTCTCTATCAGCTTTAGTGAATGCATGTTTCATTCAGTTCTTGAAATGTATTAATTGATTTCTTTAATTTTCAGTAATTATATTCTGTTATAGTTGTGATAGCCAGTATCTCTAAAGCATATATTCATTTACTGTGTTTGTACTATAATTAAATATTAACCTCCTCTACGTTTTGCTTAATGGTTGCATCGTCTCTGATAATTCCACTAAGAACCTTTTCATTTCAAATCTATTTATATTATACGTATGGACACCTATGCCAATTACATTTGCTCTTGTGGTTCTCCATGCTTTTCTGCTCACCCAAATAGCTTCTGAATGTTCTTCATTGAGCTTTTTTTTTCTATCTAGCCATATGTAAGTGTCATCCTGACAGGATTTCCTGCTACTCTTGGAGCTTTTATCTAAGCTCCCAATAGTTGATGTCAGGGTATCTACCTTCTCATCTATTTAGCTTACCATCTACTCATTCTTGTCCATTCATTGATGTGCTTTCTTCAGGTTTCCATGAGTTAGAGAAGACTGTGCTCCAGAACAAACACAGTTAGCATCTTCCACAAGAACCTCATTCGGCCTGGCTGCTTCGATAGCATTCAATGTTCATATTGGCACTTATTTTGCTTGGTGCTGAAATGGCTGCAGTTCGCATTGTTTTTTTTAAACCTTTTCTCTCTCCATAACCATTGTGGAAGACCCCGATCCATCGTTATCATCTCATCTCTTTCTATGCATGCTACCTTCTTTGGCCAATTGTCATCTGTAGCATGAACCTTTTACACTTGTTATATTATGTATTCATTATTTTTTGGGTTTTCCTAATTGGCCTTAGTAGACCAAGGGGCTGATTCAAGGAATTATTTGCGCCAAAACATTTAAACAGGGATTTGCGGGCAGAATGGCGCACAAATCCCTGTTTTTCGGCGCAAATAATTCCATGAATCAGCCTCCAACAGTTACATGTTGGAACAATATTATGCAATGTGCATTTTCTTTTACAGGAAAGTCTTCAGAACTCTTGTGTTTTTTTTATGTCCTTTATACTTATCATTATTGAGACAATTACCTTTGGCAAAAATGCTCCCGAGGTGTATTGCACTCAATCACATCTTCGCTCTGTATGCCAACTGAGCTTTATAGCGGACAAAGGGGTTTTCAGAAATGTATTATATTGCTCCCTTATCTATGTGCTAGTGTTGTGCTAATCTATATTTGTAACCAAAAAAGTGATGGGTGGAAGTTTTTGAATTAATCTGAACCACTGGCACTGCTCTGGGCAACAATCCACACCACTGTTCTTTAGACCATCTGTGCATTTGCAAAAGGAGTCCAGCCATATGCAAATTAGTCAGATGCTGCCAACATTGGGAGCAGGCCAGCCCGAACTGCTAGGCCAGGTCTCCTCTGCATGGAAACACATTCAACCCCAGATATGTTTCAGCCTTGTTGGGCTTTATCAGTGAGGTGCAGCTTGGTTCCCTATGGTGCAGCAAGCAAGAGTCCCATGCCTGGGCATTCCCTCTCTCACATGGGGAAAACAACTAGAACCAAAACAGTAATGAGTGGAAGATTTTGAATGAATCAGTACCACTGCCACTGCTCTGGGCCTGCTATTTTCTGAATGTAATTCCTTGTTCACAGTCATCAAGATGTGAGCATTCTGTTCATATTTTTGTGGGGTTTGGGTCAAGGTCAATTGTTTTGACTGTTCTGACAAATCAAGAATATTCTCCACTTCTTCCCAAGTGGGAGCCACCCCCTTCGAGGTTAGGGAGTTGATCCTGCTCGACACAACCCTCCTGGGGGTCTGAGCAAGTGGGACCTCTATGGGAGTGAGTCCCCTCTAGGGGGCAAGTACTCCCATTCCCATGAGGAAATCCCTATGCCAGCAAAACTAGTATGCCACCTGAAGAGAGACGTAACACCATGTGGAATGCAGAACAGCCTTTAAAAGGAACTAAACCGAATCCTGGAAAGGGATAGAGAAGTATATGCAGGGGAAGACCTCTGGCAGACAGACACATTGGAGGGGCAGAGCAGTGTGGACCCACAGAGTCAGTGACAACCTGTGAGGAAGAGAATGCCGAACAAGGATACTGGAGGCACAGCGTCGCACACAGCGGAGCAAGCCCTGTATGGATGGGATCCACAAGGCCAACCCCAGTGGTGGTGTAACAATGAAAAGATTGTGGTGGATTGGTGACCCAACTAATGACATCGACACCCGAACAAATCAGAGGAATGAACCCTCCTGTCAGCAAATGTGTGCTAATTGCCATGAGCTAATGGAATGAGGAGGGTGAGCTTGGAATAGAAGCGAGAAACCAGAAGTGGAGAATAGCCAAAGCAAATGCATCCCAACACTGAGACCGGTGAATCAGCCCACACTAACTGAAGGTACACGGATGATTCTGACAAGGGTATGGCAACATGGAATGTGTGAACTTTACTCAAGGTACTGCAATATTGAGGTCGATACATGACGAAAGCAGGAAGCCCTGTATTGCAAGATTCCAAAAGAGTTGGTTAATGTAACATGTAATGAATATTGTCATGTTTTGAGGAAAAACCCCAGGAGGGGGATATCAAGTAAAGGAAAATGGTATAGGAGACTCCAAAATAGAGGAAGAGCAAACCTCTGAAGTGAAAAGGTTTAACTTGTTAAGAATTAAAGGAAAAGAACAGCGGAACAGCGACATAAGGAGTGCATGAGAGAGACTAGATGGTCTCACATGTTCCGAAAGAGCAAAGGTTTAAGCACATATAAAAAGCTACAGAAATTCATCACTGCGGGTTACCAAACCCATTCGAATAAGGAATACAGATGTTATATCACGTTATGGAACTGTTGTTCCTTGGAAACCGTGAGAGAAAGCCAATAGGTCTGGCTAAAGGAATGGTACCTTATTTAGTTGTTAGTTCTAATTGATAGGGCCAAATAGGATTAGATTGGTGGACGGAGTATGTTTTGTTGTGGACTTCTAACAACTGATGAACACCTTTAGATAGTTTGGTTCGACATGGAAAATCATATAGCAATAGGGCAAGATTGTCCTTTTTATTATTTTGTGTCAAATATAGAATATGAAAACTTGAATGTGTCTCTTCTCCTGGTTCATCACACTGTATATATCTGAATTCAGGCTTGGCACTCTTGCGACCATGTTTATAAGGGATGTAGCAGTGTACTGAGAATGGGGCAGGGCGTCTGCGACAGCACAAGGTTGATTTAACTGTTGGGCATTTGACAAATTCAGAAAAAATGAAGATCTGCTTAAATGATGGGCCAACTTGACTATTTATTAGTTCAAACAAAATTGGTCATCTCCTCGAAAGACTTATTGGCTGATTTGCAAGAGAATGTTCATTCTAATGATTGGTTCCTTACTTTCCTTACTATTTCAACATGATGAAAGTCTTGCAAACAAAATGCAAATCTTCTATTTAAACGAAATAAAGGTCCTCAAACATGGTGTATGTTTGCAAAATATGAAGTTCCTCAGAAAAGTCCTCTACATGTGTGTCATCACTTAATTTGTGTGGCTCATCAGGTGGTTGCAGAGTAAATGAAAGAAACCCAGTATTTGTTAGTGCACAAAAAGGTGCCCAGTAAATTATATCGATTGACTGGATGTGGTTATATCCTCAATATTCCTAGATACTTGGGGTGTGATTTCTTCTTGTCGGGAGGAGCCCCTTGCCAATGGGGCACTGGATTTGATGGATCAGTGTAACAGACGGGATCCTGGAACATAGATCTGCGTGGATTTATCAGTCCTAACCTTGTTTGCCAAGATTGCCAGATATCTATGATCTGAAGCCCATTGAATATACTTTTCATAAAACATTGGGATTTCTAGCCGTTCCCGAGGGGTTTACTATCCAGCCATTTAGGAGGTTTGTAACCCAGCACCATTTCTTTCATCACTCATACTCACGTGGTACTGTATGAAGAATTACAGAAGATGAGAACCCTGAGTGTTTTGTGTAATTGTGTGTGTGAGAGCAATATATTTGAGTGTGTGAGTTGGGGTAATTGCTCACCAGGTAGTTTTCTCTGAGTCATGTGAAACGATCATGGGACATAACAGGTGGCAATGTGAAAGTGCCTTTAAATCATGGTATGGGGATATGAAAGTGACATTTCACAATATTTTGTGTAATTTAAAAGTGGCAGGCAGCAATGTAGGGGGGAAACTTGAAAAGAACATTGGGCAACGTTCTAGGGAAAATAGGAACATGGTCTGAGCTGTGTTATGGGCACAATGTGAGAACGCCAATGGGTGTGAACTAGATCACTATGAAAGTGGCTCTGTACACTGTGAAAGAGGAATGGGGCATTTCAGAGTGGAGCAATGTTGAAACTAGAATGACTATGTGCTTTATAGGGGGGAAGGGGCAAAACTAGCATTGCACTTGTGAAACTAACATGACAGTATTTGGCCAGATAATGTGGACAGTGACAGACTGGCGTATTGTGCTGATCGCTGGCTATTTTGAGAACACTGCAATCCTATTATTTAAAGCACCTACTAGTGACACACTTATAGTACTGACTGTACCCTGTATTGTTTTAGCAACAATTAGTTCTATTTTGAAATTACATTGCTGTGTGGTCACAGCAAATGTTCGTGTATTAGAAACTCCTCTGGGCATTTTGATTTGCATTTTATGAACTAGCACGGAAACAATGAAGTTCATTATACATCCTGGTACAATATTTAAAAATGATGTATATTTATGTATGTATGTATTTATTTATCTTTACTTATTGTGATCTGGTTTAAAAAGTCATACCTAACACAATACATAATAATACGCAATGCAAAACACAAGACATAATGCAAATTCGATAATTAGGATTACAAATTAAAAAGGCGGAATGCATTAAAAGTGCAGGAAACAAAGTAAATTCGAACTTTTGAAACCAAGAAGGCACAACGCGTAAAACGCGCCCAAACATCGACAATTCATATCCTTACAGAATTCTTCTGCAAAGAGAAGAAGGCAGGGCACAGTGCTCGGTATCAATACACACTGTAAAGTGTTTAGTCGTGTTAGACCTAAACTTGGGACTGCAAATGAGCACATGTTCCAAAGATTCAACAATATTGATATTACCACAAAATCGATAAAACATTTGCTTCTTGCGCCTAGTTTGTAGGTGGGCAAAAGGTTCAACCTTGGAAGCAAGAAGACGTTCCTCCATTTAGGGGACAGCCATGTTTTCAAATAGTCGCTGATGATGCAAAATCACTACTTGTCCTTTGTCAGATAACAAAATGATGTGTATTTATTTCCCTGGCAGTTCCCTAGTAGAACACAAATCAGCATTAAATAGAGCAGTTTTAATTGACATGGGGCTTGACATTAATACATCCTTTGTGTAATTGATGACATTTGTGTATTGCTTGCATCTCCCTGCCCAGAAGTTTACATCAGGACAACGACCTCTACCCGAGAACTTATTAATATTCATATATAGCGAGTTAGTAATAGGGGCAATAGGTTTCCTATATTCATAGATCAGTTTCCATCTTATAAATGCCTGTAAAGAGAGGAGGCCCAACTCATATTTCTAAACTAGAGCAGGTGTGCAGTTGAGGAGCGATATTGCTTTATGCCAAATGTGGCCTTCTATTTTTTACAATATTTGTTCATCATCTATGTGAAGAATCTCAGCCCGATATAGCAAACAAGGAGCAACACAACTCTGGCAGAAGTGAATAGCACCCATATTTCTGATTTATTTTCTTTAACGAGGAGGCAAGCATAATGCATTTAGAAAACAACCTTGAAGTATTTAAGCCTAATTGTAGTTGGGCAAAGATTGTAAAGCCCAATTAAGTCAGCTGTTCCATGGTTAAATACCATTTCAAAATTGTTCCGTTTTCTACAGATGGAAGAACTACTAATTTTACTCTTCAGGCGATTTATTTCTGAATCGTTGGACTGCACATATGTACCAAGAGCATTTGCGCCACGCTGAAGTCATATGGGTATTTGATCTAGAATCATCATCACCATAGATCAGTCAATGAAATGTTGCTATGCCAAGTTAAAAAGGACATTCATTGGCTTCCTTTAAGAAGAGGACTATATTACAAATATATAAGTGGAACAATGCTGGGGCCAATGTAGAGCCCTGTCAAAGGCCACTGGATGTATTGACAGATTTAGAAAGATAACCCTGTTCATTCAATCAGATCCAATACTTGTATAAGTGTGGAGCTGAACCAGAGGCCCCAGCAAATCAGCTGGTAATTCCCATCCTTCTAGTGTGTCCCAAAGTCTATTACAACTGACTTCGTCAAAGGCTGAGGATAGGTCTATTGAGGCAGCATACATTACCTTTTTTTGTCTCCAACAAGATCTTTGTAACAGCGAGAGTAAGAAGCCATTTAACAAGGTGCCCAGACCTTTGCAGAAACCCGACTGATATTTATCCAAATGACCAGTTGTCTTGGCCCAAACCAAAAGTTTTTCAAGCAGGATAGGATCAAAAAGTGTACTTCACACATATAATAGGGCAATTGGGCAATAGTTTGCCAGGTACAACATGTTCACCTTTTTAAAAATTGGAACAGATATGACTAATTTCAGGAGTTGGAACTTTTGCCCCTGGTTATTATACTCCTAAATAGAATAAAAATAATAGCTGCCCAGAGCCTGATGCCACATTTCATTGAACCAGATGATCAATTTCAATGATCTACTCCTAGTAAGATCGTTGTTTTGTTCTCCCTTGTTCCCTTCCCTTGCCCTGTCACACTCTAAAACACTTGTGTATTAGCGTTATAGACATAAATATCAATTCAATTGGTCCTCATCATGAGTTGGGCGGTATCCCGACTGAAATACCGCTCAACGGGAATATCATTAGCGCCCACCGGTCTGGCTGTATTACTGCCGAATCACAGGTTATAGTGTTAACTGTGAATCCCCATTCCCATTTTTGGACCCAATGGGGAATCTTTGGCACTAATATTGTGCACTTATAGAGCCGGCGCAAATACAGGGCGTTCAATGGGATTTTCACCTCCAGAAAAAAGCTAGAGGTAAAACAGCACATTTATCACTAAACTTGTGATAGGGCCAGCCCTTAAATGCAGTGTTAATAGCATTACCGCCGCATTTAAGGGCTGCAGCCAAACTCGTGATGAAGCCCATTGTTAAATTTGATATTCCATCAGGGCCAGTGGGCTGTGATATTTTAGATTTCTTGAGCATGGATATAATGTCATCGAAATCAAAATATATCCGCCACCTACCCATTTTATTAATAGAACATTGCTAAGTAGCCAAATTAATAGGGGCATACAGTTGTTCAAAATAATTTAACCAGGTCAACTCAGTAATAGGGTTGGCTTGAGCCTCTACCTGAAACCATGACTTGGCATGATTAATTGCCAACAATAATACACTTGTTTAGACTGCATGATTTGAAGCTTGATTTCACTGCCCCACCTACATATAGCATGTTCATGATTTTTCATCCAATTTTTGAATTTAGTTTGAGCACCTTTATGCAACCTATCTTATTTCGATTCTTACTACGCACTGTTTCACAAATGTGTCTATGAAGGGCTCTCTTCCTGTTCTGAATTTCTTTATCAAAAATATGTTTCCTGATACAATGAGTTTCTGTAGATCCCTTGTTGGAAAACGTGTTATTTGTTGTAAGGTCATTAAAAAAGAGAAAGACGGAACTGAGATGTGAACCTTTTTCTCAACTTCACTTAGCTGAACATAGAAGTAAATTAGGTTGTATTCAATCGGTCTATCGTGATATTTTTCCATTTAGGCCAATTCTTGGCAGAACTAAAGATAAAGATGTAAAGCATTTGTTGTTTACAGGTCTATTAAGAAAATCAAGAACACACAAGAGAGCTAGGTGATCGCTGTTACCACTAGGTACAATCTCGAATTTCAGAAATAAGTCAAATAGTGAGCGAGACAAAACAATGTGGTTGATTATAGACAAGTAATTACCATGATGCCAAGTGGAATTTAGGTCTAAATCGCCTACTAGTTGAGCATTCAAGCAACAAATATTCTTAATGTTCATAGAGTTGCTCCTTTTAGCCCCTAGAACCATTACTGGAATCCAAACCTAAGTCTCTACTGAATCTTTCCCAGTTACATGAAAATAATGCCAATATTCACAGTTCAAATCACTTCCATTGAAAGATGACCATAGCTGTGACTGATGTACCGATTGGTCAGATATGTATGTCCTGAGAATTTAAAATGATGGAGCTTGCAGATGGACCAAAATGATGAGAAAGCCCCGTCTATTCCAATATAGAATTTTTAACGCATGATTGTAGGGGCCGATATTACCCCCTTCTCTGCACCATTTTTCAAACTAAGGATAGTGGGGAGCCATAACCAATCATCCTCTTGAGTATAGTGATGAATCAAGGGAATGGTGGAGCCCCTTCCTGTAAGGTTAGGGAGGTGAGCCCACTCCGTAATACCCTTCCTAGGGGCAGAGGCACATGGGACCTCACTAGGCTACACTCCCCCTTAGGGGACAAGTTCTGGTGAGGAACTCTTTACAGTGGCACACATTATGGCATTCATGAGATGTTTGCAAATTCCAGAAACCTCTTTACGTCCAAACGGGGACAATGAAACTCCACAGAGATGCCATCATTTTGCTGAAAAGGATATGGGCCTCATTATAAGTTTGCCGGTCCGGGAACAACGGTACTGGTAAGCTTGCTGGTACTGTAGTTCCCAGACCGGCAAAATACGAGTTGTTAGAACTGGCGGGCAGAAAGGCACCCGCAAACACAGCATGTCGGATGCCTATGCACCGTTATAAATGGTGCCTGTGCATCCGACCTCCCCATTCCCATTCAGCCCAATGGGGCCAAATGGGAATGGGGAGCATCTTTTTTCCGGCAGCCACGAATGGGCATGGCAGTGAATAGAGAATCCAGCAAGGCATACATTGATGGTGGCAGGAACACAGGGCAACATCCGTGGTGGACCACTTGTCCAAATAACTCTGCTTGGACCATTGTGTAGGGGAAGCCTGAACGAGCTCAGTCCCAAGTTCAAAGACTAGAGACCTGAATGAGAAACCAAGAGAAGAGTGGAGATCAAAGAAGGAAAGGCACAGGTGGTCGACAGCAGCCAAGAAGGATCTAGTGGAACCCGATTACAGAACACGTTCTCCTTTGAAGAAGAAGGTAAGCGAGCGTATGGGAGTTGTGTGTGGCCTTGAAGAGATGATCATTATATTATAGATCCAGCTCATGTCAGTACTAATTTAGAAACACAGTTAATCTTTAAACAAGTCAAGTGAAAGAGTGAAAACCCAAGAGAGGAACATATTGAGAAGCTCAATACTGAGAGAGAAGATTTAGTAATTTCAATACCCTCGGAAAAGGGTAAAGAATCTAAAGTGAATGCAAACTGTAATAGTTCATGGACGTAATTTGATAGAAGCATGGGGTAGCAGCTGGTACCCCTGGCATTCACCTTGCAACCACTGCCTCTGCTACCCCTGGATTTAGAGGCAGTGCTGGCAACATCAGGCCCAGTGCAATATTAGCTTCAGCTGAGAGTTTCTGTAGGGCTCAGTGATGCAAGCACAACACATGCACAAGCCATGCACTTTCATAGTTGCATTTACCGCATGGCTGTGAGTACACAATATATGTGCCAATTTACAAAATATGGACATGCACACAAGAATAAAATATAATCAGTCAATTAAATTAATTTATTTTGGATCATACTTCCATAAAAGAAACATAAAAACACATTTCATACAATCTGAAAACAAAGACATACATGTGTTCATCCTATCAAAATAGTGATATCCAAAAATGATTTGTACATTCGTTGGTATGATGACATCATTGGGCTAAAAGCAAGCACTAATTGACATAAAACTAGGAATGTATTGAGATATAGCATGCAATATTGCATGTGTACAGGAATAGAAATTCATCTTTTTCTTTACACACTATTCTGTTGCTCTGGTAATAATAATCAAGCTCTCTTAACACATGCTTTCCTCAGGAAGCTGCCGAAGGCAAACACCACCCTCTGCTCTAGACACGCCTCAGTCAACTGTTTCTCAAATCCCCCAGTAGCAACGTTTTTCTAATATCTGCATAGCGGGGACAGAAAATAACCAAATGGTTCAATGTATCCCCTTCCCCGCAAAGGCAGAGAGAAGTAGCTCCCACTGGACATCACAACCTCAGTGGTATCAAAATAAACCTGGCCTTAGTGGGGATGGTTTTGTGATATAAATCCGTAGCAAACAGGTATCCAGCTGCCCCCTCATTAGGATAGAGAGGCAGATATAGTCTAACTTGGGTTTTTTGAATGCTTCCTTCCCCCTGAATACCACCAGCACAAAATAAAATGCATAATCTTAAGTTTCAAATATGTTTTGAAGCATGTCCAGCATTTCAGTCTTCTCAAAGCACCGCCCTAAAAATGGGTTCTGATGAATGTAAGCCATCCTATAACTTTTGAAGGAAAACACTTTTTTTAATTATAGCCTTTGTCAGATTCTCTTCTTTATCCATCCGAACAAATATATAAATATGTGTTGTCATGAACAACAAACAGCTTAGAATAGATGCTGTTTTATTTAAATAACAGGAAGACAAATTAAAACAAAAGACTTTTCCAAGCAATACAGTTCAGTTAACTATCCTAGCTGGTAATCAGTTTGTTTCCTCATGCACATGTATTACACAGCCTGCCGTAGCGGTCGTGTAGTTATGGTTAAGTCGCTCAACTCATACAAAGAGCACTTTTTGGACGGCTTATAACTTGGCTTCTCCTGGATGAATCCTTACCAAACTTTGCAAAAATATTATATGGGCTGTGCTCTAAATTTGGCCAGTTTTATGAGGTTTCATCAAGCGGGTGCAAAGTTATAGGGGGGTCCCAACATTTTTTTTTCCATAGACGCAATCGAAAAATAAATTTGCTCTTGCCTACAGCCCAAACCGCTGGAGGGATTTTCACCAAATTTGTGGCTGGAGCTGGGACTTGGCTCCAAAAGCATGCTTTTGTAACCTTTGTGTAAATCCATCCAGTAGTTTTTTTTTTAAACAGGCAAAATGTAGGTCCAAAAATAATTATGATATCTGGGTCCACTCTGCGAACCCATTTCCCTGTTCGCTCCGCAGACAGGACATTGATTGGTCCGGAGGGCAGTGTGATGTCCGCAGATACTCAATGCACCCACTGATTGGCTGGTGGAAAGCGTGATGTGCATCATAATTTTCTGAAACGCCCGCCATGTTCTATCCGTGGATAGCCACGGCTGTCCTCGGATAGCGCGGTGGGTAACAGGCCTTGGAAACATGTTTTGGAGCATTTGGTGTTGGGAAGAAGGGCTGGGAAGGGTGGGGGAGTGAAAGATGGTTGATATGATGTATTTATTTAGGTGGATGAAGACCGTTTGGGGAGCGGCAGTCCGCGGACACCGCGGTAGTCTGCGGACAGGGCTTCGGGCAAGTGGCTTATGTGTGTGGGTTGTGGCCACTGGCCAGATTCTTGGGAGCATGGCTGTATTATGCTGTGGTGGTTGTGGCCAGCCCCTAGACTCGTGGCCACTGGCTGCAAGTACTGTAATAGTATGTGTACAGAAGTGGACAGGTCCTCGGGTGGCTGGCTTATGTGTGTGGGTTGTGGCCACTGGCCAGATTCTTGGGTGCATGGCTGTAATATGCTGTGGTGGTTTTGGCCAGCCCCTAGACTCTTGGAGGCGATGCGCCCAAGAGTCTGGACACTGGCTGCAAGCACTGTAATAGTATGTGCACAGAAGTGGACAGGGCCTCGGGCAGCTGGCTTATGTGTGTGGGTTGTGGCCACTGGCTAGATTCTTGGGTGCATGGCTGCATTATGTTGTGGTGGTTGTGGCTAGCCCCTAGATTCATGGGTGCATGGCCGGGGACCATGCACCCAAGAGTCTGGCCACTGGCTGCAAGTAATATAATAGTATGTGTACAGAAGTGGACAGGGCGCCTGGCAGCTGCTCTATGTGTGGGTTGTGGCAACTGCCCAGATTCTTGGGTGCATGGCTGTATTATGCTGTGGTGGTTGTGGCAAGCCCCTAGACTCTTGGGTGCATGGCCAGAGGCATAATACAGCCAGAGGCCATGCACCCAAGAGTCTGGCCACTAGCAGCTAATATTATAATAGTAGTTGTACCGAAGTGGTTTTTGGCTACTGGAAACAAACATTACAATATGATGTGCACAGTAATGCATAGACCAGGCCTTTGGGCAGATAACATATGTGGTGACTGAAGGCAGGCTTCATTAGGTTAGGTGAGTGGAGTGTAGATGATAGCAGGATGTTTGGATAGGTTAAAATAGGTCATACATCCAAGAATCTAGACCCTGGCAGAGCGACTGCACTATCATACATCCATGCAACCAAGAATTTACACACAACTATTGCAGTAGCTAGTGTTTGGTGGGCAGTTGCAGAAACATGTTTGGGCTTCTTTGGTGACTGCATGAGGGCTTATTACAGTAGGAGAGTGGAGTATGGATGATATGGTGATATTGGCATTGGGGAAAAATAGGGTTGGCAGGCTATTTCAAAGTGTGCAGATGGTGTTCAAATTGGGAAGGGAAGGGTTAATTGTTGTGTGTGGGTTGTGGCCACTGGCCAGATTCTTGGGTGCATGGCCCTATTATGCTGATGTGGTTGTGGCTAGCCCCTAGACTCTTGGGTGCAAGAGTCTAGGGGCTGGCCCCAACCACCACAGCCTAATACGGCCATGCACCCAAGAAGGTGCCCACTGGCATAAACATTGCACAAATATGTGTATAGATATGCAATTTGCCCATTAGAAAGATGCATGAAACTAATATTACTGTCCAGGCACTGCATACTTTTTGGAACACAATGACAGAATATCAATGAACTTGAAATAGCACTTCTGAATACTATACCATTGTGGGCACACATTATGTTTCTTGCATGTGGAAATGCAGGAGAAATCTTTGTTTCTTTGTCTGTGAAAAAACAGCATACTATGTTAGGTAAGGTCCTTCATAATGTTATATTCTGCACAATTTCACATACTCATGTACTTTGTAGTCACTCATAATTAGTACATTACAAGTACTATACTTCAAAGAGTTTTACTGTGCAATGTGCTCCGTTCCTGTGTTCGGTTGCATACTCATTGGGTCTGTAGGAAATAAAATCCATGCAGGATAAAAAAAAAGTATATGTATTTGACGTTACGTGTCACACTATGTTTCATTGAAGTGTGCAGTACTTACAGGAATGTTTGAGGTGCACAACTATGTGTTTTTTTCTGTTACAAGCACTGTTGCAGTAGGAGGAAGGAATTGAAATGGTGTATGTGTTTTGTTTATAGTAATGGTAAGTAATATTGCAGTATTGTGTTTGCAGTTAGATACCAGTTGGCATATTCTAACTGTTCATAGTTTCACAGTTTTGCAGGATATGTTTTGAAGCACATTCATTCAGGTTGGTGGATTTCAAGTTTTGCACTATTGGAAAATGTCATTGCAGTATTATGGGTGCATTTAGATGCTAGTTTCTGTATTAATTGCAGTGGAATCGGCACAGTTAGACAGCAGTTGGCATATTCTAACAGTTAGTAGTTTTACAGGTTAGTGAGGACAGTTTGACGACTCATAGTCAGTACTTTTTAAGTACAATAGGTGAAACAATATTAGTGCATGTTTTCCACAGTTGTTGTTTCTGTTTCTATAATCATTGGGTCATTGGGGAAAAAACGGTATAGTATTATGACAAAATAAACAACATGCACATCTGTACCCATATTTAAACTATTTTCCATTTCGGAAACAGCATTGCAGCGCAACTGATGTACTCATGGACCAGTTTGTGTATGCTAAGTTCATACAGTTTCACAGGGCAGAAGTGTATTTTTGTTTTGCACTTACATACCTGTTGGAGTATATCAGGCAGTAGGTTATGCTACTTTTACAGGTTAGTGAGTACATTTCGGTTTCAGGAATATGAAGTAGGCATTTGTTAGATTTGCTGGTAATCTCTGTTTCAGAGTAACAAAAGTATCATTGCATTCAAACCACCCACATTTCTTTTCAATGTATGCAGTATAGTGACCTGCAGAGGTTGTGGCACCCATGTAGTAGATTATGCCTTCAGTTGTGAAGGTTTTCTTACCAAGAGATACTTGCCCATGTGAGAAGCTAGTAAGCTTGCTGTTGTTTTTGGTACCATCTGAGTTGCATCTTAAAAGCATTACTATTACGTATTGGCTATGTGAGTTTATGTGTAAGGTGGAACGATTGTCTGAATTACAAACAGTACATAAAATGGCATGATTTGCATTTTGAACCAGCTGCTGAAATGGAATGGATTCACAATTAGGTATAGATACATACAGATAGTGCTCATTAGGGACTTGATCCTGCGTGACAATTTTTGCAGAGAGTGCATGTATGTTTCCACATATATGAAATCTATAGGTATATTTTTGCTTTTGAGCACCTGCAGTAAGTACATTAGAGGTTCTTGTGGATCTTCTAGTGTGTTTATGGTGAATCTCACTATTCCCGCACAGTAGGCCAATTCCTGTCTTATTCCCGAGACATTGTAAGTGTTGTCAGGATTTTCTTTTTGCATTTCTATGAAGGAGGAGCATTTGCAAACACAACTGGTCTGTGCCATTCAAGTAAATGTTTTGAACAATTAGTGGCAAGTGAAACAGAACATTGATTGCTACATTTGCATAGCAGTTTACACCAGTTGTATTTAAAAATGTTAATGGACCTGACAGTTCTGTGTCTGTGTCATTTGCTGCAGGTCCACTTGTTTTTTTTAGAAGACATTCTCTTTCTTTGTGCTTTTGGATGTGCACTTAAGTTTGCGCTACATTCTTTTTGTGTTTGTGCTACTTGATGGAGTAGAAGTTGCTTTCAGTTTCTTTGGTGGTACTGTTGGGAGATCTCTTATAAGTTCTGTTTGCATTACTTTTCTTTTAACAAGGTTTCCTTTTTGAGGAACAGGGTACATATCAAGATGGGGTGTGTAGAGTGCACACAGTCTGTTGCACTCTAAGATGCAAGGAATGTCAGCCTTGACTTTGTTTTATAACACAATTGATAGAAATAGTCCTTCAAGTGTACGTAGTCATGACAAGGCAACGTAACTCATACCTTATTTTAATGACTGTGCTGCCAATGTCAATCAATGCCTGATCTAGGGTTAGACCATGCGATTTATGAATAGTGACTGCACAGGCAAGAGAAAGAGAGAACTGTTCTCTGCCTTTGGGTGTCCTGACCCACGTTTGGACTATTATGCTGCAACATTTGGTGCTGTGGGTTTAGGAAATCCAAGAGGGCGGAAAAGCCCACATTTGCGCCAGAGTCCTGGAGAACCGCGCAGTCTTTGCGCACAACAAAATGGTCGCCTGACCTGCCACCCACCAGTGTGAGCGGGAGGGGCCAGGAGTGCCATGAGTGAAATGTGTGCCAAAGGAAAAACAGCAGTACCGGTGGGTAAAAAAAAAAGCGCTTTGAAATCACCTTTGTTTCTCTGAAATGCAAGCTAAAAATGCCTATTTTAAACATTGCAAGGTATTCAAAAATCTCAATGAACACCAGCAGACATTTGGCAGAATGTAGTCTTTTGTGAATACAAAATCTGGAAAGAGAAAGAGCCCAAAACAATGTTTATAACAAAACTGGCTGAGCTGTGGATGTCAGCAGCCTAAGTTAAATTGGACTCAAAGCCACTAAAATCTAAATGTTTAAAATAAATGAGTGACCTACTGTTGAGTGTCGCATAGTTTGCAACTGTTAAATGCCATAGTTTTTAACTTAGAATCAGATGTTCTAGCTGCATGTGTAAAAATTGCAAGTTTGGTTTGAATGTAGAAAACTGGGAACTAAAGAGACATTTACCTGAAGCCTGGCTTGAAGAGAGTGAATTCTGCCCGGCAACTACCCCCGACAGGAGTCGAAACTTGCTCAGCCACTCTTCCCAGGCCTGGCTGCATTCTGCTGCCCCCACCAAAAGGAGATGACACCTCCCTGATTGAATCAGGGGAGGAGCACCTAGGACTGGAGGGAAACAAAACAAAGCACTGTCCTTGGCCCAGGCAAATGTTAAATTGGGGGGGTCATAAATGGCTTCCTCTTGGAAGGAAATGGGGAGGGGCACTGCATCTGTGAGCAAGCTGAGCTTGGGGGAAGTGGATAAACCAGAAATTACACAATGTGCTTTGGAAAACCACACCCCTCGGGGCCAGAGCATAATTTTAAAAAGATGAATAAATCATAGTGCGGACTTGTGAAAATTATATAAATGACATCATCATTCTTGTGATTTTTCTGTGCACATTTTAAGAGGTGTTAGGACTCTGTGGTATGTTCTTGGGGATAGTAGCGGAAAAAAAGTTGGTACTCCAAATGTATGCATGTTAAAAATCTGACACTTTATCATCTGAAACCCATATCCCTGGTGCACATTTGTGTAAAATCTGGAAAGGTTTAGAGGTTGTTATCTGGATGAAAAGGCAGAATTCTGTCATAAGTGGACACGACATCTTACAAAGACAGGGATCGGATGGTTTGGTGCTACAAAAAATATGTTAACTGGACATATAATATTAGAAAAATGGTACATAGATAAATATGTATTTGGATCAGAAATAGATTTGTGTGCAATTTGACAAGGGGAGGATCCTCTGACCATAAACCTACCTCATCCTTCTGACTCACAACCCAGTTCCCCCAATCAAGGGAGAGAGGAGGAACTGGGCCAATGATAAGTTGAGAGGGGCAGGCTCAGTCATGCTTACGCACACACCCATTTTCTAAAGACATAAAAAGAGCCACTGGAACCCAGGCAGGGACATTCACTTTCCACTTTCTTGTGGGACGCTTTGCCGGGAGACTCCAGACTTCAAATCCATCAATCTCCAGGGACCAGAGATCCAGAGAGACCAGAGATCCAGAGAGACCAGAACTGTGCAGTGCTGAGAGCAGAACCAGAGAACCAGTACCCAGTGGCGAGAGAACCACAGCCAATTCTGACCCGATCCGTGACAAAGTCGCATTCCTGTCCAAAATATGGTGTGAGTACTCAGCCAGAACTGTGCAAAACCCAATCTCTTAGTCAAATATAATCTAATTCAAACTATTTTAACCTATTGAGAACTGCATCATAGAAATCGTGTCCCTTCTTTTGATTCAAAGCTGCAAAACTGTCATCTGTCATTCTGAAACTTAAACATTTCATTTCTGAAAATCTACCTCCACAAAATCGTCTGTATCTCTTGAACCGTTTGTGATAAAAGCAAGATTTAACTTTTATTTTGAAGCTGAGATTCTAAGCTTCCCAACAAGCTCTAAAACGACTTATACTTCTTATACTTCCTCCGTAATTGCGCTCGACGCACGTGACTAAATTGCAGCGATTTGACATTTTGCTTCATTCCAGCCACGTGTAAAAACATTTATCTTTTGCTTCCATCACGGAATTCTGTTTTCAACTTGATAACCATCCCTGAATCATTGATAGGGCTGGCCTGAACTGATTTAAAGTATCTCTCACTCACCCTGAACCTCCTATAGGGAATTAAAAGCAAGTTGAGTATATTTTTCACTTCATTGCCACCACATTTAAAAGGATTTTGCCTGTGTTTAAAATCATACCTTTTTTCCTCTAAGCTCGATGGGGGGGAACTGGAACTTTGTATTGCATTTGTGTGTATTCCTGAGAATTGTGTGTGTTACTTCCATATCCTTACATTGCATAGGGGGGAGTGAATTGTCAAAGAAAAAGTGATCACATTATCTTTTGCTGAAATCATATCAAGTTTATTTCTGTACTGCCTTTTATTCATCTTTGCATCTCCTTGAAACCATAAAGCATTCTCTGATACCTTATTCCCCTGTTCCTAGTCATAAGTCACCAGAACTGTGCTGTTGTAGGATTACCTATTGCTGATTACTGCTCATATTCACAAGTGTGATATCAATTATTAATTTATTATAAAAGTGTGATATATATATATTGTTTAATTCTCAAATAAACCTTTTAAATTTGCAAAACAAACTTACTTCTTGGCTCAGTGGGGTCAGGGGGATTCTAAGAGAGGGGTGTTATATAAGGGTTGTCATCCAGAGTACACGAACTGGACATAACAATATATAAATAAGGGCTTCCCTTGAGAAATCCCAGACAAGGTGGATATGTCTGGAAGCCAACAACTGTACCAAGTGCTCCCTTAACTAAACCTTGCTCCACGTCAAGGTTATGTTTTAGCAACACTCTACAATTTAAACACAATGCTAACATTTTCTCCAAACCATCTGTGTTGGAGATACAGTTTTCTAAGCTATTTAGTGGTGCTGTGGCTTGTTGACACATAGGCAGTGTCATACCGTGCACGTCCAGTTCATCCGTGGAGTTCATTTGCACTATTTGTTGCATTTCTTTTCATTATCATTGTTTAACTGAATTGTACACAGCTTGCAACGGTTGGCATTTTAGATATACAATTAACATTTGTATGTGCTAATTGTTCCATGACATCAGCATCAGATGTGTTATACCTGTATAGCTTATGGATGCTTATCCTATTTAAGAGAGACTGTACATCCTTAGAAAGCAGACCAATCTGAGTGCTTTTTAAAATGTTAGCATAGGTGAGGTCTGCCGAATGACGCTTGTTTTGAGTTAGTTCTCTGTATTGGAAATGTTGCCACAGATTTACATTTCCTATGCTGCCAAGAGTGTTACGGCACAGTTTTGTTTCCTAAGGTTTTACAAATAGCCAAGATTAGGTTGGAGACCATGCTCACCTCATCTATTAGGAGCATTTTCATTTTGCTCCTAATAGATGAGGAGCAATTCTACGTTGCTCCATAGCAGATTCTGTTGAAAGTTTGTAGTAATCTAATTTGTTTTGGTGTTCTATTGGAAGGAGCAACAATCGGCGGAAAGTAACACCACCTATGCTGTAGGCAGCTAAACCTGTGGGAGCTGTTACAACAACTGAAAGCTTGTTGTTTGTCAATTTTTGGAGGAACATGATGATGATTGTTATCAAGAATGTTTTGCCTGAACCAGCTTCACTGCTTACATACAGGAGTACAGGTTTATAATTTTGACAAGCTTTATTTTTGTGCTGCACGCCATGTGCAATTTCTTTAGTAACTTCCAGGAAAATGCTATGTTTTTCACCACTGAGTTTTGATTTCAGTAGGGCAAAGTTTTCTTCAGATTCCTCATATTGACACATGGGGCATCATTCCGACCTTGGCGGTAAGGGGTTAACGGCACCTGTAATGGTGCTGGTGCCATTAAACCCTTACTGCCGCATTACGAGGTCCTTTAGCGGATCCCGGTAAGGGCGGCTGGTTTTACCAAGCGCCCTTAGTGGGAGCCGCTAAAGGACCAGCATGTTAATAATGGGCCTGTTATTAACGGGCCCATTATTAGCATGCTCCCCATTCCATTGAGCCCTTTCAGGGCTCGAATGGGGAGGTACCGGGTCCAGGTTCCATGAATGAGGAATTACCAGGTCCTCCAGGTTGGAACGGGCCGGTATTTCCTCATTCGAGGAACCCGGACATGGTATGTGGTAAGAGGGTAGCCATGGTGCTACTAGCACCATGGCTACTTCCAACCTTGTAATGACCCCATGGTGTTTGTACTTCAGTCATGGCTAATTATGCTTCATTTACTATCAGTGGCTCTCCAGGTGGTTCTTGGCTTGCTGTAACAGAAGGTTGACTGCCCTCAGGAGTGTTTTCATTTAGTTCTGCTTGAAGTTCTTCCTCTGGCGTTCATTGTCCAACATTTGTACCGCTTGAAATTGATATTTGTTATACTGCTTTCATTTACATTGAAAGCATCTTCATATGAATCATGGGTGTCTAATAAATCTTCTACTTTTCTCCATGGTTTAAAAAGTTGGAGTTCTCTATGTTAAGGAGTTTTAAATGATAGCTTCATATGATTAATCAGGCTGGGTTTGGAAAGTTTAACAAGGCTGCCTACACACGTTTTGACCATGAATTCACCTTTTTTTTATCTGGTATAATATTATTCTTGTACGAGAAATGTTGTGCTATGTTGCATAGAGACATGTTTTCTAAAGAAGTACTTCAGATTCAGTAGTATGTGTCCAATAAATTGCTTTTCAATATGTCCTGGCATATTGTTTCTATGTCTTGGTATGATTTGAGCACTCTTTTTCTGGATGCAGCAGGACCAAGGCTTAGCCAGACTGTGTTTTCAGATTTCCCATATAAGGCTGTGCCTGTTATACTGTCTGCAGCTTCATAGCAACCAAACTGTCTACGGGAGAGCATTTTTAGCCAAAGCTGTATAATTTTTGTGACAGTGTTTTGTCAGATGATATATATCATCCCAGAGGTCTTTCAGCTCTGTTTTTCTGAGCTTTGGATAGGTAGGCTCTGACATATCGTGCAACAGCAGTGGAATTGTCTGCAATGTTCTGTACATCCATGTTTGCATTTCAAAAGCGGGCAATGATTTCATTGTAATCAATGATGTACTTTGACGCTTCGCTTCTTTTAATGCAGTATGTGTTCTTAGGCAATTAGCCTTCCATCTGTGTCTAACAGAAGTCATGAAGCTGTTTACTTGTCCTTTTGCCAAAACTGGTTTAGGGAAACCAAAGCGGCTTTTGGTGTAGTATTTGCCGTTGTTTTTATATCTGAATCAACAATATTTGCCACATTTATGCTTTTGAAACAGCAAAATGTGTGCATGTAGCACACTATCTGTGCTTTCTGAAGGGATGTCGCAAGTAACATATTCGTGAATGAACTGCAAAACATTGGCATCACTGTCCTGACCAAATTTAGTAGCATCTGTTATCCACAAAAGCATGTGAATGTGTGGTGCTCCTCTGGATAGATAGTCGTTTCTCCAAAAGAAGTGTTGCACTTTTCTGAGGAGAGGATTTGCTTTATTACAGATGAAGTGCAGCATGGCAATAAAGCAGTGGTGGAAGTACCTTGGCACATTTGCAGGGTCAAGAGAGCAGAGTTCTCCTGTTTTTTTTATATCTATCCCTGCTTTGTTTTCATTTGCTATGCATAGTCGTGCAAGTCTTCCCATGCATACTCTGCACAACTTAAAGTGACAAACCATGTGGATGGGCCAAAGTTGCATAGCATACACCGTACCTCTGCGTAACGTCAGCACCAGTATTCTTTTGTACCATGCATGTTTGCCAAGAGATTTGTGATACTTGACTGCAAAGCTTCATCTTTGTCTTGTACCTTTTGAAGAAGTTGCGTAGCAGACATGTTTTCAATGTGTGTGCAACTCCATAACATAGAGTTGCTAGTTCACTTTCAAAGAGGAGGTAGAATATGTATTCAACATTTTGTCTGAATCTGGGGTCTTCGGAATACTTTTGTAAAGAGTGATATTCAGACGCTGTTATTTGTGTGCACCTTTCATCATACCTTCCCCCTTTCCCAGTAGGAAAGTGTAAAGGAAAGGCTTGTGCTTCTTCACTTTTTCCCCATATGGTGATTGAAGATTCTTTGGCTTGCCACATGTTAGTTTCTAGTGCATCGTCTATGCTGTCTTTAGAGTACAGTGGGTGAATTGTATACTGTTCTGAAATATTGGATGCTGTAATAGGATCTACAAGTTCAAATTGGTCAGTTGGTGAGGAATCCTGAATTATTTTGGTGGTTTCCCTTTGGTTTTCTTCAATGTTTATTTCTTCGTAGTATTCATTGTTCTCTTTAAGATATTACAGGGCTTCTCTAACTTTGTTTAAGTCTACTAGTTGTTGCCAAACTATTTTGTCTTTTGTAGGTACACCATTCACTAGAATAATCAAAGATTGATCTATTGGCCGTTGCACTCCCAGAGTGTCTACATTTTCTTTAAGATCTAATGGCAAATACCTACTTTGCCATGAATGCCTTTTAGTAATTCAGAAGGTGGTGACTTGGCTGCTTTAAGTTGAAGGCATATTATATCTTGAAATGGGTGTACCGTTTGGATTATAATGCTTTCATACAAATTAAGCTGTTGGAGTGGTTTAAGTGGGAATATTTCCAGGTTATTAGTGATAGGCTGTGAAGGCATTTGGTTATCATCAAGCTTTGTAGTGCAGTACGTGGAAAGTATTGAGGGGTTAGTAATTTCATATTTGTTTTCTGCTATAAGGTAGAGAGCTAATTGGGACCATTGGGATTCCTCATTGTCTTCTATTTTGTACGCTATATCTACTATATCTTATTATATCTACTATATCTTGGTATAAAAAAAGTTCTTTGAAAACACACACATAATTGGTACTTCAGCAGATGTGCTTTTAAGCTTTGCTATTTCTTTTGTGTATTAGAAGGTTAGCATCTTTGAGGTTGTTGCTACTCTTCTCTAAAGTTACTGGATTTTGTAAGTTCTTCACTTTCAAAATATTTGCTTTGGATGTGGTCTATTTCTTCCAGGAGTTGTTTGGCTGTGCCATGTATGAGAATGTGATTTAAATGCTCCAGTTCTAAAGCAGGACTTTTTGCATAGTACAGTCTCTGGACAAGATTCTGTATAGTGGAACGGTGTGTCAATAACATTTTCTATGTGGTGGAAGGTGCTTCTGCAAGCAGGCCCGGAAATGCAGGCTAATGAATGTCCTCACAATCCTGTGTATTTGTGCACTGGACAGGAGTACATGGTTTGCAACATTTTTATTCTCATTTTCTCTTTCACTTTTACATAGTGATTGAAGAATTGCAATAAACATTTGAAGGATTTCTTTGTACGTTACACATTGAGGTGCAGGGCCATTTGTTGACGGGACAGATTGGTTTGGTGGAATGGAGAGTTGATTGTAAGTTTGTGTGGGGACATTCTTTCAATGAGTGTTTCTTCTGACATAATAGTGTTGTCTACCATTGCAAACCCTCGGCTAATGCTATGTATGGCAATTGGGTTTGTAAGCTCTTGATTGTATACCTCTTCATTTAAATATGGTTATGTGCTGTTTGTGTGAATCCACTCACCTGCACACAAGTTTGCAATGGTATCTATGTTGATATTGCACATGTTGCAAAGTACTTTTTGTAGTTTACTAATTCATTTTGTTAGTGGTTTCATTCTGTTTAAAATGAATATAAACAATTTTCTTTTGAGGAGCATTGCACTGTCAATGAGAGCTTCCAGGTTCAGTTTTCTGTGGTAAGTTTTAACGGTTGAGCGTTATTTCTTTTTTGTTTTTTATAAGGTTCTGAAGGACTCTACAGTAGAACATTTTTTGTAAAATACATTTTTTGGAATGCTTAACTGTGGCTATGTTAACATTGGTAGATGCATTACTAGCGCTATTGGTAGTTGTATTCTTCTTAATACATTTATTTTTATTTTTACTTTTGGAAGATGGGCCACAATTGTTTTCCTGCTTGCTGCTTCAGTTTTGTTCAGTGACTGTATTAGCTGTTCTGTTTGTCCATTTCGTACAAATTCTGCTAGAGGTGGATGGTTATTTAGCATGCATTTAGTTGTATCTGCACTATTTTTGCGTTGTTTTCTACAGAGTTGCTTTTTGGTAGACATTCTCTTTTCTCTGTAGGAGAAAAAAGGAAAGTGTGGGTTTCAACATTAATTTAATGTTAGCATTTGTATAGAGCTATGAATCATCAGGCATATGAGCGCTGCTTATTATTACCCACAGTGTGTGGTGCTCATTTATCAACCTCGGAAGGATGAAAGGCTGAGTTTGGCCCTGCCAGGATTCGAGCCTGCGTCAGCAGGCTCTGCACAGATGTCAAAGCAAGCACTCTACTGACTATGCTATCGGACAAAGTTATGCAATGTATTTGCATGCACGTGCATGAGTTTCTGAATATCAGGGTAGGCATAAATAGAGGGCTGAATGATTGTGCAATGTGCTGTTACTTCTGGTTGGGAAGGTTCTACTAGTAGCTGTGTGTGTTCATGTATGAAATGTTTGATTCAGTGAGCATGGCAGTGTACTGTGCATGACTAAGTAAGGATATTACAAGGTTTTCACGAAACTAGTTGGTGTTGAGATGAGAATGCAAGGAGTGGACCTGCTGAGATGCAATAAGTAAGAGTTAAACAAATGCTGTTGGGTTGGATATCATTGTGTAGGCAACTATACAACAACAATGAGTTACAGTAATAATATTACTATAGTACTGCACTTACTTTGTCGGATGTGAAGAGTAGGTTTCTTCTGGGTTTTATCTTCCGGTAGAGATGTTTCTGTCTTTCAGGAGGCTGTTCTTCACTGCAATTGCGAACGAAGGAAGTTAGTGGGTATGTCTAATGGCAAAATAAATGTACTAGGAGAACACATTATTATACATTGGGAAGAAGAGTTACTAACATTGCACGTGATTATGAGTATGGTTGTAACAATGCTTTTGGTGCAACAGGTTAACACTAGATTCCTAATACTTGTTTGGCAGGAAGCTTCCCAGTGTCACTAGGATATTACAGGCCATGTTGGCCTGGAAAGGCAGGTGTTGGAAAATGTTAGTCTGCATGTGTGTACATTTTTACAGCACTGCATAGGAATGGGGACTTGGGAGCATCAGCATTGTTGATATGGGGGCCGGTGGCATTGTGCTGAGTATGCCCTATGGGGTTGCAGTTTTTGAAGTCTGTGAGCTGTTGCACTATTTGCATTGGAAATGGAGTAGTGCCAGTCCTAGAAGGTTGAGCAAAAGGCAGAAGCCCAGAAAGATGTAGAGATTAGAAAGAAGAGTGTTAGTGTGTGGAATTTTATCAACTTTCCCACACATCGATGCTTGCTACTTGAGTGCCATTGCACTATGTTGCAGAAATCATTTCCTTTTCCTTTCATTTATTTATCAAAAAGTACAGATAGTACTGTTGACAATGTACATATGCATTTATTTGCTTTCCTTCATAGGGTGCTGAAATGAGAAGTCGTAAGCGCAGTACATTTTGTCAATTTTGCAATCTGCTTTGGCAACATACATGCAGTTTTCGTTTTTTGGGTGCATTCTGGGCATTTTACAGCAGGTGTGTTAGTGAGAGAAGTGGTTGTAAAAGTGGCAGAAGGAAAGAAGAAAATAACAGTTTACACATTAGAATGGGTGATATGGGCAAGCACACATGTTGTGGTAATATATTAAAGTACACATAGGATCTGGCACTTGATCATGCTGTGCAAATGTTCACAATCTGGTTTTCTGTTTTTGTTTACAAAATAATCACAGAGAGTGCTGCTAAAATTTTAATATGTGGTTTGCAACTGTTATGCAAGTCGGCATTAAAAGAAAACGTTGAAAGCACACTGCAGTGCAAGTAACTACCACTTGATGTCAGGAGATGGGACAAATGAGAGTATGATTATTGAGTAGGTTATGCAGGGTAAATGGCATGCACCGTGTGCATATGCATTTGTAAAAGAGTTGCAAATGTACTCTACAAAATATATGCATACCTTTAGTTTGTGTTGATAGATGCAGATGTGGATGAATCTGGAAGCAGAAATATTGGAGAGTTTTAGAGTACTTTCGATGCAGGTTCTTTGGAATAACAGGAGACCTGTACTCTTGTGTGTTGAACAGTACATTTAAAGTGTTGAACTGATGATGGGTTAGATGTAGAGTTCTTGGATGTGATTTGTGGATGGTTGTGTGACTGCTTAACAGTAGCCAATGAGGGAGTGCTGCAAAGAGTGAAGTGGAAAGGGAAGAAGGGCCACCCTCTATTACGGGGTATGTGGACACCGGAGTAGTCCATGGACAGGAAGTGCCACATCCAGGGCTTCTCATCATCCCTAGCTGGAAATGGGACTTTAGGGATTAGCCAAAAAGGTGTTTAGTTTTTTTATTTTCTATGAAGATAGGGTAATACTGTGTTCCATTGCTGTGTGCAGTGAAGATGACAGAGATGCAGAAAGTCAGGGTATTGATGGTTGGATATGCATTTGTAAATGATCTCAAGAGGTATGCAGAGGCAAGAGGGATTTCTGCCAGTCTTGGTTTTCAAGGAGTGGAAGCTTTGAGGTGCAGTGTGCCTGGCTGCATATTTGCAAGGAGTGCTTGCTCTTTGCAGAGTTTGGCCTCCTGATGTTGTAGTGGTGCATTTTCTTAAATGTTTTTATTTTATTTATTTCATTTGGTTTATACAAACTTTTTGAAAAGATTTATGGTCCCGCCATACACATCTTACAAAGGCAGAGAGGTAAAGAACAGTCATGTGAAGCACAGTTTTCAAAAGTCGCTCCACTCATGAAAAGGAGATACTGCATACAAAAGCTCACACATTCTTCCTGGCAATTTCATGTTGCTTATCAGGCTGCCAGGATTTCTTCAAGTCTGTGTCTGTTTGGTTGATTTCGCAGTTTGCATATTCAGCATCTCTGCCTCTCTGTTAGTTCGAGTTCTTAAATCGGTCTTTCTCGGTCTTAAACTGCTAGCATGGTTTCCAATTTATACAGAAAGTTTGACAGGCCGAAGACGTCTTCGCAAAAGTGGTGCATTATGGAGGACTGCATTTGGGTTACAATCAGTGCTCCAAGTTTGCTCAGTACACTGGAGGACTTGTTGAAGGCACTGATGCTACTTTTTTCCAGTGCATAGGTGGTTTTCTCACAGATACCACCTAGAGCAGTATGGAACAACCCCAATGTCCTCCGTCTCCAGCAAAATGCCAGAAGGTGTCTTGTAAATAGAGGCATGTCTGCATTTTTGCATAGTGCTGGAATGTTCTATTTTCACAATCGGAACATTGTTTCTCTTACTGTGAACTATTTCACTGCAGATGACATTTCTTTGTACATCCTTGGAAATGCCATTTTCTTTTTCAATTTAAGGGATGCTTTGCAGAGGTTCATGTAAGGCAGTAAGGAGGAATAGAAGATAAATCCCCCAAAAAATATACACCAAAAAAAGCTCTTTTCAGAGCCACCACTAAAGAGGAAATCTCCTACCCTGGGTTACATTTCTCTCCCCACCCCCTTGAAACAGACTATTTATCCACAGACACCACGGTAGTCAATGGACCGCACATGCCACATCTAGGGCTTTGAGATGGCAGGCATGGAAATGGGACTGTGGAGGCCAGGGGATTGGCCAATAAGGTTCCCTGTGTGTGATGTGCAAGGAGAGAGTGCGGCAGAGGGTCTGTTTGCTAAGATGAGTGTAGATAGCTATGGCTATGACTGTGTCTTTTAGGAGACAGAGTGTCTGGATTTTGGAGGACTCTTGGATACATTGGCTGCAGGTGTATGCAGAGCACTGTCGAGTGGCCGCACATCTTGGATTTGATCATATGGATGTGCGCTGGTATGGAGTGAGCGGCATGAAGTGGGTGAACCAGCTTCACCTTTGTGCAACTGTGGTCAGACGCCATCATCCAGCTATTATTATTGTTCATTGTGGAGGTAAAAGTTTAGGCCATGTTGTCGGAATCTCACTGCAGTTTGCAATGAATGAGGCACTTGGGAAAGTCATGGACCTGTTTCCAAACTCCCGAGTATTTTTTTCTCGCATTGCCCAGAGACAGACGTGGCTCCGATTTTCGTAATATGGTCCGCAAATGGAGAAAGTGAGGCGCAATGTGAACAAGGCTGGTTGTGCATTTTTGAGAGAAGTTACCATGTCGTCCTCCCACAGTGTAAACATTACATTTAATAGCATAAATATTTTTCGCAGAGATGGAGTCCATCTTACTGATTCTTTTTTTTTTGTGAAAAATCCAAAATACTTTGCAGCCCTTTTTGCAAATATATCAAACATTTTTGCAGTAGGTGTTGAACATTTCAAACTTTACACAAAAAAAAACCAACACAAAAAGGCTCTTTTCAGAGCCACCACTTTCTCATGTAAAAGAGTGCAAAGTTTTTGATGGCGCCACCACCTAAATATTTTTAGATGTCCACGGACTACCGTGCTGTCCATAGATTTTGCATTTTTTTGGTAATTCTATTTTTAAACTGTGAAAGGTGGCTATGAATAGAGACTTTTTTGTTTTTGTTGTTTTATAATGTTTTGGGTGTTTTTGTATACGACACACAAGGAAGAGAAGCAAAGGGAGGGTAGGGAAGGGACATCAACCACAGGGATGAAGAGGCAGGAAGAGGAAGATATTGTGTTGGTCTCATGGAGGATTGGGGGCAGTGTTTCTCGTGCTCTCGACTGTAGCCTTGAAAGCACTTCGAAATTGATCTCCCCTGCAGAGTACCGCATTGCAGTACATAGACAGTACAGTGATCCTCAAAAGGCAAGGGTCCACTGCATTGCAAATGGTCTATAAGGCCTGTTCAGGGATCTGCTGCCCCACAGGAGTCTCTCTTGTGGTGACAGGAGCAGATGCGTAGGATGTGAAAGAGAAACTCAACCTACTCCAGCCTTCGAAGGGGACGACCCTGCGGCCTTGTGGTTCGATCTCAGGTGTTGCCGCATGGAGGTGGTTCCGTAACTGTACAGTCCAGGCTTGCCGCAACTGAGTACCATATTGCACTCACTGCAGAGAACCTGGGCCCCATGCACCTTGGGTACCCCCCCAAAGTCCATTTAACACATTTCTTCAGCAAATTATATAGGTTTTAATTGGTGCAACTTAACCATAATGTCTCTTTAACAAAGTTTTTTTTCAGATAATTCCATGGGTCTTTACCAGTGAATGCTATTTTCCTACAACTTAATAATATCATATTTACCCCAATATAGCAAAGGTTCTGTCCAATTCAAGCTCAGAATGTACCCAGGCACAGCTCCTACACCTATTCTTACTCATTATCCATTAACAATCTAGTACAAAGCACATACTTGGAAGAATAGTAGCAAAACATGTATTTATCTTAAAAATGGCATCAGCTATTGCCATCCCTCCTCCCCAAGAGCCACCAACACCACCAGCTGGAGGACCCACACAACAAAAATAGCACAGTATTTCCAGAGACAATGAAGAAGACGAGGTAGAGGAAGTGCCTACCTCTAGCACCCAGAGAGAATAATGGGTGTGGCAGTTCTTTACCACTGTTGGGAATGTACCAAAGGCTAAAGCTACAAAAGTGAAATGCACTGAGTGCAACGTTGTACTCAGTCACGGGCTACCTGGACATTACTCCTACGGGACCGCCTCAATGCAGCGCCACACCAAATCTAACTACCGCAATGCTCTCAGAAAGATTGTTCCTTTCTTAGCAAGTAGTAGGCTATCTTCCTCCACATCATCTTCCTCAACCAATACTGTAACCACACAGCCTACATCTGTGGGACACAAAATCCCACCAGCACCCTTGCAAGCAATAACATAGGTTGTTGATCCATATCTTTAGAAGACAACAGTCCTCTGTATATTCTGCAACACACCACTCTGCAGCGGGAAGCAATTTCGACGTGCGTTTGAAGCTGTAATCAAGGAGCAAGAGAAACACTGCCCACTACCTTAGAAGTAACACATGCACAACATCTTCCCCTGTCCACCTGCCCCTCCATATTAGTGCTTGGTGCCTCATCCCTCATTTCCCTCATCACCTTATGTTCGAACCTCTCCTGCAAATATATATTTTTTAAAACCACCAAATAAAGGTTCCTTTAGGAGCCGCCTTTCACAGTTAAAAAATAGAAAAAAAAAGAAAATCTTATAGACTCCATCTACTTTATATTTCTCGGTAAATTACATAGACTCAATACGTTTTTCCAACATTTCCATTAGCATTTTGAGTTGTGCTAATGGGAATAATGTGACATTCATCCCCCGATCTAGGGATTGGAATGGGTGAATACGGCCTGGCAGCCCAAATTATCGGACCAAGTGAAGTGTGTCTGTGTGCGCCCTGATGCCTGCAGGATTTGGTTTATTATAAATAAATATATTACTAGTCCTCTGGACCATTATCCTCCATTGCAGTGTGTGCAATGGGGGCTAAAGGCCATTAGAGCCCCTGGCTCCCAAAGTGGGAACCCAGGGTGCTAAAAAATCAATTGTTCTTTCTATGGCAGGGCTGTGGCATCCCACTGTACAAAGGAAAATCCTTTTCCAAGATGGCCACCATGGAAAGAGGAGGCAGGGCTCTGTACAGAGCCCCCTCTTCCCTTTCCATGGCAGCCTGTGAAGTCAGAACCCTATAACCATATTACCATGAGCACATTTTTTTCCCTTTCAAACCTATCCTTCTTTCGAAGAACTTTACCACATAGCCATTCCCAGGTGGACATGGCCACTTTTACACCATTTTCTGTCCCTCGCGATCATGGTCTGTAACCAGAGTGTCCAGGTCATGACCTTATACCATGATCTGGACAATCTGGACACTGTCCATGGCCACAGGCTATACCTCAGTCACCAAAGGTGAATCCAACATGGTGGCCGTTTCCAAAAATCAGACTCACTTCACGCTTTTCATCATCCAATCAGTGGGCGCGTCCTATGGCTGCAGACATCACGTCACCCCCTAGGCCAATCAGAAGCCTGTCCGCAGACCGAACAGGGAAATTGATCCAAAGACCAAACCCAGATATCACTAAATTCTTTAGACCTACTTTTTGGTTGTTTTTTAAAAATAACTACTGGACAGATTTACACCATGCTTTGGGGACCAAGCTGCCACTCCTGGTGAAAATCCGAACAGCGGTTTGGGCTGTAGGCGTGAGCACATTTGTTTACCATTATATCTATGGAAAATAAAATTGGGCCCCCTATAACTTTGCCCTCCCTTGATAACACCTTGCCAGACAGACTGTATACTTTATTTGCAACGTTTGGTAAAGATTTGTCCATGGGGAGCAAAGTTATAAGCTGCCCAAAAAGTGCTTTTCCTGTGTGTTGAGCAACTTAACCGTAACTAGACGGCCGCTACCGCAGGCCTTATTTTATATATTTATATATATATATATATATATATATATATATATATATATATTATATATTTTCACACTTGGTGATCAATTCACATAGTACTTAAACAGGGGGACACAGCTGTGGTGGGAAGACCATGGGCCTCATTACAAGGTTGGAGGTAGCCATGGAGCTGTTAGCTCCATGGCTGCCTCCAAAACCCTACCGACTCCGCCCTGGTGAATGGAGCAATTACCGGTCCATTCCAAGGTTGGCAGGACTGGTAATTCCCCATTCACCAGGGCCCTTCCCCATTCCCATTGAGCCCCCATTGGGCTCAATGGGAATGGGGAAGGCGCTAATAAAGGTACCACAAATTGCGGTACCGTTATTAGCTCCAGAGTCCCTTTGCGGGTCCCTTTGCAGAGTCCCTTTGCGGGTCCTGGAAAAACCAGACGTTAAGGGAGGACCCGCAAAGGGAACTCATAGTAGGGTGGTAACGGATGACCGGCACCGGTGCCCTTACCGGTGCCGGTAATCCCTTCCCGCCCGCCTCATAATGAGGCCCCTTGTCTTTTATGGTAGCACAGCCAAGCATCTGGTTGTTGTGGTGGAATGGGGTCTACATTTGCTTGAGACTGCAAATGTTGTACGATGGCAGCACCTGAACATATACAACTAGCATGCATTTGATAATACCAGACATATGACGCACTAGCCAATATAAGGAATTACTTGGGGATTTGAACCTGCCGTATGATGGTAACACCTGGTCATGTCAACCTTTACCCTGCATATAATGACTGTATCTGGATTATGAGGATTTATCTGGCATAGATATCGGGATAAACACTTTCTTCTAGCATGGGGCATGTCTGCACCTTGCAGGACAACCTGCAAGATGCAGGCATGCCTGTCTTTCTGGGGTTCATAAGATAAGTTTTATTAGGTTGGAGAATAGTCCTCAGAAACAGAAAGACTGACTGACTAACTAAGGCTGCACTTTGTATATAGTGGAGACACTTGGGCATATAAAGCTGTACCTGACATGTGAGGCTATAACGGGTAAACCTCACTTTGCCAAAAGGAGCTGCACTTAGATTATGGTCACAGTACATTGGCAAGTCAGGTAGTTAATTTAATAAAATGATTTTATCTTGCGAACAATGGCATTGAATCTGCATTTATCATATTGTAGCAGTACTTGAGCATATGAACAATTACCTTGACTTTGATGGCTATCAGGTATGAGACAAAACTGCTGGAATGCACTGGCAGTAAGTAGCTACATGAGGCTCAAATGAATGGCATATACAAGCAGTGCTCTTGGCTTATGATCCCTCAGTTGTGTGTGCCTCTTTATAATAATGGCTGCACCCTGGCACATCCCAACAAGACCATTTGCTTAAGGAATAATTTATTATTGTATCTATCTTACACACATTGTAGATTGTATTTACATCAGTGATGTCACTTCCTATAATGTCAATGGCGTCAAAAGGTCATGTGTCACTTCTGCTATCCGCTGAATTTTTTTTTTAAATGAAGTCCATGGGTAGCTTCAAAGGGAAAGAATCTAAAGTGAATTCAGAGTGTGACCAGTTAAAAGTACAACTGATTAAGAAGCTGAAGGAAGAGAGAAAAAAGGCAGTGAGAATAATACCTTGGGGAATGGCACACAAAGTGCTCCAGATGCAAGGTTGTTTAGGCCAAACTAAACTATAAAAAAGAAAGGGGGGCTACAAACCCCAAGCCAGTATTATAACCGAAAGTATACTGAGAGCTACATTCAAGAAAGTGAAACATTTAATAAACCTACACAGGAGATCCCAAAAGGGGCAGGAAAGTTCACAAGCCCACTAGAAGAGTTACAGAGACTGATCAAAGAAGTAACAAGAAGATATTTAAGAATCCTATTCTAATTAACAGAATGATTCTAAAAGTATCTAAAGGAGAAGGGAGTCATTCTCCAAGGCTAAGTTAGTTTGCATAGGGGTAGGGTCTGTTAGGGTAGCTTTGGAAAGGTCTTCTTTATTTGTCCTTCCACGCCTAACAAGCACATTGGTTTGGAAGCTAGGTAGGGAATATCCATAGTGATAGGGAAGGTTAGGCTTTAAAATTCTTACTTTATTAAATAATCCTGACACTGTCACCTGAGAATCCATGTATTCCTTCTGACTCAACACAGTACCTACTGCCTGTGGTTTAGTATCGAAATGGATTGATCTCGTCACAAGCCTCCTAGTTGTACAAGGAATTTTTAAACCAAGGCAGGATTTAGACCACATGTATTTTTGCCATAATTATTTGTCGTTTTTGGCTTCAAGGGCAACTGAGGCTCATATATATTGTGGACAAACACATCATAACAAATAGACAGAAGGGTGTCCCTCTCTGACAATAACGTTTCTGAGCCACTTCTGGAGGTGTCATGCAAAACAACATAATCAGTCCTATTGATATCACTAAATCTATCAGATCAATATGGCTGTTCAGGATCATCTCAATGGCTGGCATCTTTTTGTAGTGAATCCTTATAAACAGAAAGAACTAGCAGAGATAATTCCACAACTTGATGTACCTACACACTTCTTTCTTTTTAGCCTTTGTAAAATTGGAATTATGGAGCCATCCTAATCAGATTTCACACTTGTTTTCATTTGGTCAGACTCTTTGTTCCTGTTTATTTCCTCCATTATTGACTTTTCCAATTTGTTTAGAGAACTCCACACAGGTCATTGAGATCTCTGCTGTATTAGCCTGGGGAGCATTTTTCATTGATCTAGGGAACTTTCAAGATCCACGGATCTCAGTGGGGTCTAGATTTTTCATGTATTTAGTCTCTTTCTTTTTACCCTAGTTTTATGACGGAAATGATCAATGATTTCAAGCCTCTTGACAGGTGGAGCTGTAGTTTCTGCAATGGTACGAGAGAAACATATTACGTTACCACTGTACGATTTGAGGAGTGGCAAACTTAGGAACCACATAATGACTAATCATATGCATATTTCTGATGAGGACCTTTTGGAGGCAATTAACCCTCTGCTTATCCCTCGCCAGAAGTGCTGCATTCTGTCTCTCTCTTGTGTGAACTGGTTGGTGATGTTGTCACGTTAGTTAGCCCCTCAATAGTTATCGATCTGGGAACCACCCCTAATGCACTCAGATTTGTAGTGCCTGGCCCAGTGGAACCAAGCGGTCGTCTTAGCACTGTGGCAAAGAAGACCTATTCAACTAAACGCCAGAAGAAAATCACAGCCTATTTACCAACTGTTATTCGGGCTGTGTAAAAAGCCCAAAAAGCGTTGCACTTGTGACAAGTACTCACAATGGTCCCCAGGACCTGACTAAACAAATGGGATCTACCATGGAGGCGTTAAAATGACACACATCGTTGGATTCTACTTTCTTACCTCAACCTGGCCCCCAGCTGATGTCTGACCAAGGGGGTCGTCTTCTTGATCAGACGGCAGATGCCAGCACTCATAGCTGTCTTGACTCTCCACTGGATTTGGGGAAACTGTACATTCTAGATTTAGATTCAACTCTATCATCCATTGGTTGCACATTTGCAAAAGTGCCATTTAGTCATCTTCCTTCTCGCTTGGCCACGACTTTTAATGAGGGTCAGGCCCAGGTGACACAGTCACTAGTCAAGATTAACAAGGGTCTATGCATCTGTGTCCATCTTTTTGAGGGCCTTAAAGCAGAGTGAACACCATATTCCTCGAATCTATACTTTCTAAGTTAATCTGCATGTGACTGCCAAGGAATTTTTATTTAAGCATTCTCTCCTAAAACCTACTGTAGAAGCAGCATCTTACTCAGCTACGTTACCATCTAAAACATCTTCTTTGGGATCCGGTGAGCTGAGGTTGGTGCCACTAGGAGTAGAACCACAGCGCCTTATGTTTAAGGGAGTTCAAACAAAATTGACTTGAACCAGTTAATGATGAAAGAAAAATGTTGGTGTTGTCTACTCCCTTAGATCTGGTTGTCAAAAATAAGGGGGCAAATTTATATACAGTCGACTTGGTTGCTCCGTTCCTCCCTTCTTCTCTATTACTTCTGATGACTCCTCTCAGGTGAGGAGGGTGTGTTTGAATATTTAATCTGTACCATTTTGAAGACTTCAGGAGGTAGGTTCCCCTTGAAGACACAAGTCGAGATGGGTTTGCGTAGGAAGACAACAAAAAAAATCAACCAACCCTGAAGATTAGGAATTCAGCCTCACAGCAATTTTTGAGATCCTTCTTTATGCAACCTACAGTACCAGTTGCATTCGCCCATAAAAAGAACGATTCTTTGAAAGTTGTCCAGCTAAAGTGAATGCGATTAAACAATTGGCGTGGGTCACCAAAACGGCTTTGGCAGCTCCTTTGATTCAGTGTAAGGGTCAGAGCAACCTTAATGGTGTGCCCTTTGTAACTATTAATGCAGCAGTATTGGCAAATACTCTCAGAAGACTGTCAAGGATAATGGGCTCAGTTCACTTGGTCACTGTGAGGAGCGGCTGGTGAACAGTAATAGAAAGCCTAACTTTGCTGGCGCTGGGCCATCATATTATTGCCCTCTGGGCCCTAGAGCAGTACTATCTTCCACCAAGTACGTTAAGGGACCTCTGCAGGAATATGCAAATGTGGCCCATTCATTTAGGCTACAGTCGGAATGTGTTGCCCGAGACAACAGATCTTTGACTCTTAACCACTCCAACATACTTTGCTTGTTTTCTGAGGTACCGCGCTTGGCGGGTATTTCCTTGAGCGATCTTCAGCGAGTTAGCTTTGTGGATGCATGCAGGACCAATAGATCTGTCATTCACTTTCAAACTCAACTGGTGTATGATTTTGTTCTGCAAGAACGTCATTCTTTTCAGATGTTTGGTTTTGATGTGTTTCCTTATGTTGTGAAACTGACATCAGATGTTGTATTTAAGGGACAGGAGTGTAAAGAATCCAGGGGTTGATTCAAGCTCTTCAGTACAAGATGATGACCTCTGAGGAGTGTAGTGATTGGTCTTGGCCGCTCAGTGCAATGAATCGCGGTGAGGTAACAATCCTCACTCTGTTATTAGAGGGGAAACAATCACTCTCTATTTTCCCTGGAACACTTGGGCCACACACATTATTTTAATAACCCGATAGTACACATTTGTTTGATAACCCAGTAGTACTAATTCATATTGGGATACATACAATAGTTTTTCTTCAGGAAACCTGGTTGAAAAATTCCCCCTCAATCGATGGATTTGTGGTGAACTTTCAGGCCGCTAGGCGAGGTGACAATTGTCACCCGTATGGGAGCCCTCTAACATTGGTCCAATCGGGGAAGCATTTTTGCATAAAATCATCCTTGGTCTCCTACTTTAGTGCACTAATTAAACATGTTCAAATCTCAGGAAATCCAACAACTGAGACTTTAATTGTTAATCTCTATTGGCACAAGGGTATGTCTGGACTGTTTGCTCTTATGGAGTATTTAGTTGGGACCATCAACAAATGGTGAGAAGTACATAAGGGAGGTCATGTTGTTCTCCTAGGTGAATTGAACTCAGATTGTATCAATGTTAGTTCTCGTGATGTCCAGGACCAACTGGGTGTTAGGACCTCCACCAAGATTCAGAATGGGAGTTTAGGGTTGGGTACTCTAGAGGGGTTAGGTCAGTTTGTCTTAAACGGTTCAGTTCAGTTGGATATTCCATATTGGCCTAATTGATCCAGTGGCAGTGTGTATTCCACCATCGATTACATCTTTGTGGACTGGTGGCTTCATACAAATTGCACCAGCCTGGAAATAACGTCCCCCCACTTTAGTGACCACTTGATGTTAGTGGCCCACTTTGCTTTAGGCCTTAGAAATGATAACCTGGGCCAGAGTGACCTACTGACCAATCCAGCTGGAAATAAAATCTCCTGGAACCTTGCCTTAGCATCAAGGGTGAACTCCTCAATTAAAAACCTATTGTACACTATTACTTAAACCCACTTCATGCCTTGGGGACGTCTGCACTACTGACATCTTGAAAGGATCTCTGGATGTTCTCATTCCATGGATTACCGGAATGCTTAATATGTCCTTCAACGATGACATTGTGCTTGCCTCTTTGAAGGATGTTTGGATAACTCCCCTTTTAAAGAAAACTACTCTTGACCTAGCCATAGCCAAGAACTATAGGCCAGTCACAAACATTCCCTATCTTTGAAAATCATTAATCGGGTAGCGTATTTACAGCTACAAAAATTCATAGAAGATAATGCAATCCTAAATGCCCATATATCCTATTTCAGAGCCCAACATGGAACTGAGACAGCTCTATTAGATCTCAAATATAATATTACAGCGATCATAGAACAAGGTCACCCAGTCATACCTTTTTATCTTATTGATCACAATTTGCTGTGGGAGAGGATGAAAAACATTGCCAAATGTTCAGATGGGGTATGTCATTGGATTAAATCATTTTTGGGACTCAAAACATCTAGAGTGGAAGTACAAAATGCCCAGGCATTACCAATCTCTTCCACCTGCGGAGTACAACAGGTATCCTACCTGTCTCAGTATCTATACTAGACCTCTTGACCATCTGGACAGTTAAATACGCGAACTACCCAGATGACACCCAGGTACTATTTGAACTTACTGGGATACATTCTCAATATTCCAAAATTGTGAATTGAGTTTTCCTGGAAATCCAATCATGGATTGCACGGAACTCCTTGACTCTGATCACTATGAAGACAGAGCTTTTCATTATCGCATCTGGCCCCCACATCAGAAAACTTGATGATCTGTATGCCCATTTTACCATCACTGTGATTCAGATTCCAGTCAGCAAATTGTAAAAACCCTGTGTGTTATCCTTGACCATGAGATGTCCATGAAACAGCATGTTTCACAAACGTGCTCCTCATGTGGCCATGTGATTAAATTAATCCACCATATTCACCCCTATCTTTACAAAGAAAACAGAATCCTACTGGAAACTGCTCTAGTCATTTCTGTCTAGACTACTGTAACAGTCTTCTGGACGGCACTTCAGAGGCTAATTTACAATGTTTGCAGACCTCTCAAAATAGCACTGTTATGACAATTCATGGCCTAACCAGACGCAAGCATATTTTGTCCTTTCAGAAAGCACCCCATTGGCTTCCCATTAAACAAATAATTAGGCATACAATGTGATCTTTGACCTGCAAATGCCAGCACAAGGCAGCCCCCCAGTATTTGATGGACAGACTATCCCCTAAACACTCTGCTCAGATAATACGCGCTAATGACACCCACAGTCTAAATCAACCAAGTTACCACCTGGAAATATTTGGTGGCAGACGTTTTGAGATTCATGTAGGTAATGGAATGATTTTCCACTGAGCATGAGTGTCTCATCCTCCTTGATGATCTTCAAGAGGTCTGTGAAGACCTTCCTCTTCAACTAAGCAGACTAATCATCCTGTCCCTGTTGCCTCTCTCTCTCTAGCTTCCTCTTCTCTCTTTTGCACCCTGAGACCTACGGTTGTGTAGCGCTTAACAAAAAATAAAAAATGAATAAATACTCCTGAATGACAATACCTTACCTTCTCAGTGAGTAACTTTGCAGATATTGTTGTAGTATTAATTAATATACATGGATGTCTGGAAATTGCTAGTAAACAACCACAAAACCCTAAACACTCCCACGTCTTTAATCCAGAAGTTGTCTCCAAAAAATGAGACATGAGAAAGAAATTTAAGTTGTTCAGTAAGCAATGTGATCTTTCATTGGTTAAAAGGAATAGTGTGATTAAGGCATTACAACAATCCTATCGTAACTGCATTAGGCAGACTTGTGCAAAAAGACATCAGTGTGATGCTCAAGCTATCCCTGTCAATAAAAATACCAGGGCCTTCTGGGGTTTAATGAACAACACTGAATCCTCCCAGTATTGCATTTGGGATTTCTGCTATCTGCAAAAGCCTCCATTTGCAATCTTTTCAACTGGTCAAGGAACCGTGCCCGTGCTCTATCTAACCAATTAGTAAGGATCGATTCAAGATACAGTACCTTTTCCCTTCTTTCAATTATGAAATATTACAAAGGAAACATTGTCCCCAAAATTCTTTACAGAATGGATGTGTACCCTTCATCTGCTGTCGACTATCTCCTCATTTTTACTTGATTCACCTGGAGGAGGACTTTACATCTCCCTAATGCCATCCCAATATGTGCTATAAGATACAAGCTGGGATTGATATCCATTAGGGTGAGAGCTCAGTGGAAAATTGTTTCTCTACTTAGTGTGATCATGTCTCCCCTGCAGGGCTCGTTGTTTGCTGATCTTAAACTGTTTCTCGAGGGTAAGGGGAGTTTCTGGCTGTTTGATATGCATATGTTCTGTTATGATATTTTAATAGTGATGGGTAGTTCGTTGTGTGATCTTCAGAACAATCCAACTAAGGTTAAAATGTCTCTCTACCTTGGGGATTAGAACTACAGAACAAATGCATATGTACCCATCCCTGAGCCCTCTACAGTTTGAGCATAAGAAGCTTGGAATTCTAGGCCCATATCTGACATTATATCCAACTAAGTCTGTTAGGACTCTTTTTCTGCAATTCTGACTAAGTCTGATCCATCCTAACCAGATTTTGGTAAAATACGTCCCATTGAGAATGAACCAGGCAGCTTGCCGCTTCTGTAAAGTTGAGAACCAGCTTCAATGTCTAAAGCACCTAATGTTGCATTGGCCTGCTGTTTGTGGCCCCAGAGATAATCACCTAAAAAAATGTTCAGAACCGTTTGTGTCAAGAAATGAGGAACTTGTTTGGTCGACTTATTTGCCTGGCTGTTCTACCTCAACTGATTTTACCATGACTAATTTTGTTAAATCATTGAATTTGGAAGACTCATACCCATGAACTGTATGACATGTATTAATTCTGTATATTATTGAGATGTTTTGAAACTATTTGATTTGTTTTTGGATGTCATTTCTTTAGTAATGTTTTAGTTTTAGTGTTCTTCCTTTTTCTTTATTCGTCTAATTTAACTGTTTTTTTTTGTAGTTGTATGTATCTCTCCTCTTTCATTTCTCTTTGTTGCTTTTTTGGATCTTTCTTCTTTGGATTGTGTTTTAAATTTGTTAAAGGGCGAGTTCTCTCTACCATATAATAATACAATAAAAAAAAATGAATGGCATTCCTCAGGACATCTTGGCTCTTGACCAGATCTATTTGAGTAATGCTCACATCTGATTGATCAGGGCAGGATTGCGAGAATTGCAGTGAGACTGTTGCCTGCTCACATCTAGGTAGGTCACTGACAGATTTTCAGAAGAGGGAACCAATCTACCTCTACCAGCTACTAAAAAGCATATCTTTGCAATCAAGGTATTTAGAATCAGTTTGTTATCCTTTCCGTCCACACTAAGATTGTCAAACAGACACTTGAATGAGTTAAAAAACAGATTTGGTGCTGGGATGGAGTTAGATCCCATCTGTAAGGATCGATGCATAGATTCCAAATGGCATGCATTAGGCAAGTTGGTATCTAGCACAACCTTATCTACCAATGAGTTTTTTCACTGTTGGGCCTTAAAATAACTGGAAAATCAGGTAAAATACGTGGTTGTTCCGGGTGAATAGATGCGACAGGTGGTTGATAATCACGGCCCATTTTACAAGAGCCAGGAACCATTGGTTGAGAGGAGGAATCATCCACAGATATTGGTGCTTGCTGGTCCATGGGTTCGTGGGGCAAGTAGGTTAACGCATGAACATTAATTTCAGCTAAAACAATGGCACTGTAAATGTCAGGTTTCAGGATTCCTGTGTAATGTGCATTTATTATTCTGTACCAAATACTTGCTGAAACAGGTAAATATTGCATCTCATGCCTCTTTCAAACGCAGTACATTTTGTATTTGTATTTGTTTTATTTATAACACGCAAACCATCAGGCCCGGAGACATCAGGGTGCAATTTGTACAGAGTTACAATAATGCATATATACAGACATAAAAATGACATTAACAGAATACTAACAGTGTTTCTATCTACATACATTACAGTGATTACAGTGCCGTAAGGCTTAACAGGGGATATACACACAGGGTGTACAGAAAATAGTAACGGAAGTCAGCGGGCCAGAGTATGTAAGACGAGGGCGCAGAGCATGTCTAAATGCTGGCCAAAAAGCCAAGATTTAGTTGTGGCCTTGAATGTGTTGAATGAGTCTTCAGCTCTGATTGTAGCGGGGAGGGAGTTCCATAGCTTAGAGGCTAGGACAGGGAAGCTAGTGCCCCCCACTTTTGAAGTTTAAACCTAGGGATTGATAGACAGTGAGTCTGGGCATTTTTAGAGGTCGGGAGGTCGAGAGGCGAGACAGCCATCTGCAGAGGTAGATAGGGGCCTTGTTAGCCAAGCATTTGTGCGTGAGGGAAAGTGTTATTAGTGAGATTCTCTGCTTGACAGGTAGCCATTTTAGGTTGGTTCTGGATTCTGAAATGTGGTGGTTGCGGGGGATGTTTAGGGCAGTTCGATTTGGCATTGTTCGGGGTAGTTTGGAGTTTATTCAGGTTCTCTTGGCTAGTACCTAAGTAAAGAGCACTACAATAATCAATTGTAGCCATAATGAGAGTTCTAGCTAGTGTGACACTGTTAGGGGTGGTAAGAAATGGTCTGCAAGCTGCAATAAGTTTGCACATGTATGCATAGGCAGATCTGACTGCATTTATTTGTCGAGATAAGGATAGGGTGGCATCAAGGTAAAAACCTAACTTTCTGGTATCTTTCGAGACTCGTATGGTATTACCGTCTATGGTGAATGACTGATAGGACGATTCTAGTTTGCTCAGGCGTTGTGAGGTGCCCAGGATAAGGAGCTCCGTCTTGTCGTCATAAATGGGGTACTTCCACTAGGTTATAAACATATGCGTCTGTAGGAGACTGCTTATCCCTCCCTTACTGTGAAATAAGCACAAATGCTCACAGTTTCTGAATTACAACACTGCCAGCTTTTACTTTTGCTTACAGTTCAAGAGAAAAGAGTGAAACCTGTTAGGCTCATATCACTCATTTGTGTTTTAATAAAATAACATTGTTTTTATTCTTCTGTACATCGGAAGCCTCAAGAAATGGCGCAACCAATCAATATAAAACATTCATGTACATACTCACACAGAACTACGAAAGAACATACATAATGGTTACAGGACTCTGCTCATGCAACAATTCTACACACAGTGACACTTTGACTGGGGTTAGTATAGGGACTGCTATTCCATGGAAAAGGTGGATAACATCCTTCAAAAGCAGATAAAATGTATACATTTACTACCCATTTTTGAGTGGGGTAAAGATACATTGGCTGATGTGCATTTGCACCCATTCCACTGTAAATTAATTCACGCTGATATGGACACAATGTTGGAATTAATGCTAATTCAATGTGGATGTGTTTTGCAAAATCATGATGCAGAATTTCTGCTCAGCACGACCAGGGAGCACTTCTAATTTATCCCACAGAACACTGTGCAACTTTATTCAGAATTGCCAAAAGTAAATATCTCACACACCTTTACTTGCCTATTTACTTCAGCTTCAAGAGAGAATATTTTTGTGTCTGTGGCACAGATGGTCTGGCACTAGATGAAACCAACGTGATGTAATTCCACAAGAAAGATTGGGTCCTGGCCAGAAATTGCACACTTAGGAATTGTTAGGCAAATGGAAAGAGAAAATAATTGCCCGGGAACTGTGGAATGCATGTGTGAATATACTTTGGGACACGAACAGTGTTAAGCTGAGACACACGAAGCACGTAGGGAAAGAAGTATGGTTCTAAACGCAGGTGAAATTGATGTAGAACGGTGTGCTGTTCCCGTACTTCTGCACATAAACATGCTAAGCAATTTTACTCATTAAGCATCAAAATAGGACACCAAAGAATAAAACATCTGAAGCTTCTTATGTCATTTAGCTTATTGTGGCAATATATAAATACATACAACTAATATATGTATTCAAATAACTAGCTTTTTTAACTAAGGATATGATATGATATTTTATTGATCTCGCCATACACAAATGTTTCAGGTCGCGACGAGGCCACGGAGGGGTACAAGTGAGGACAACACAACAATCTTACTAGGCCCAGTGACATTGAGAACGTTCAAGCGCAGGGGAAAGGGACGGGGGAAAGTGCATGGGGCAGGGGGCGGGGGAGGAGTGGAAAGTGCTGAACACGTGATCAAAACAACAAGTAATGCGGCTAGCAGGTGGCAAGTGCAAGAATAAGGCGCAAACAACGGGTGTCTAATAAGTGCAGGAAGGGGACTGTAGGGTTGCAGATACAGACCCAAGTGTAAGGGTTGCCAGGAGGCAGTGCGGGTATGTGGCTGGGTGGACAGGGATCTGGGCCCAAAATCAGAGGGTAACCAGGCGCCCAGTGCCGAAAAAGAGATGATACCATGAAAAGTTAAATGCAGGGGATGCAAATAGTCAAATAGGGAAACTCCTTCACCATCAGCGACCAAGGCCTTCATTTTTATATCATACATTTCAGCATGTAAGGCATCACCAGTCACCGGAAGTATGCCATTATGTGCAACATAATCAAAGACTCCATCACCAACTCTGATGATTTCCGAACATCACCTAAAAGGAAAACTTTTGCTGCAATGTTTTAGATCTGTCATTCATTGGTGGCCTTTTCTTCAATGATCTGTTACATTTTCGGGGCTATTAAGCAGCCTCGTTGTCATTATTGAGGATGTTGGCATATTATGTGGATGAGTCCATCCGGAATAAACACTTTCAAAGTTCGTTTCAAGTCACAACAAGTGCAAAAGTAATGTTTTAATCCAGGCAAAAAAAATGATATTTTGTGCTCCAGGGGATTTTAATGGTTTTGGCAGATGAAGTGAGTTCAAGGAATGCGGTTACTGTTTTGCCACCACTTCCCACTCTGCCTTCCAAAAACATATGGGTTTCATCAGTCTTGAGTTTTATGCAGGCGGAAACACATTTCATTCCTGTGGATTAGGACAACTTTTTTCATAGACTGAAACCTGGAGGATTCCATTGGGAATTTATGGTAAATACCTCACACTATACATAGCTGCAGACATTTACACTTCTTTTCAATATAAAATGCAAAAATGCTTGTAAACTCAACCTTATCCGTTTTAAAATGCGTGTTCGTACCATAGTGCAAATCCAAACAATTGCAAGGAGGGGACTGCAGAGCATGTAATTGCACACTTTGGCAGTCTCCTCCATCTGTCCACGGGAGGGCTGAGATATTGGTGATGGAAGAGGAGCAGTTGTGGTCTCCAATCAATGGAGCGACCTTTACAGTGGGTGGGTTCTGTAACTCTATGGGTGAATCCTAAATCTAAGCTTTTTAGCAAGAGCAGAGGCAGCTTTGTACTTTGGGTCATGGAGGCCTAGGTTCAGATCTCCAAGTAGTCTGGTTTTGGTGGAGTTCTTTAGGTTATTCCCTACGATTTGGAGGAGGTATTTTTGGTAGTGCGGGGGTGTGCCGGGAACTCTGTATGCGACTATGATATTTATAGTGGAGTTGGGAGATACTGTTCATTTGGCCGAGAGGAGGTCAGCAGTGTTTTCCCAAGTTGGGCTGCAGAGTCTGATGGCAAGAGTCTCCTTGGAGATGAGAGCTAAGCCTCCTCCTTTGGAGGTTTTCCGGTCTTGTCTCAGGATGGTGTATCCTTGAGGGAGGGCAAAGGAGATGGCGGGGCAGATGCTTCATGGAGCCATGTTTCTGAGATTGTCAGAAGGTCGAGGTCATGGGAGGTGATGAGGTCATTGATCTCGAGTGCATGTGCAGGGATGGGAGCGAGCATTGATGAGGGCACATTTGAGATCATTGTTGAGTGTTGTGTTTTTTGGGGTCAGATTGGAGTTGATAGCAGAGTCTATGTAGGTAGGAGAGGTATTAGGATGTTTGTGAGGGGGGAGAGTTTATTGCTGTTTGATGTTGGTATGAGAGGTGCAATGCCGGTGTGGTGCTGGCGAGGTGGTTGGGGTGATTGTAGTTGTGTGTAATGTGGCATGAAGGGGGTGTGAGAGCTGAGTTTGTGGTTTCTGGCATATGCAGTGAGTGGGGTGCAAAGGATGATGCTGGGCTCTGTGTGTGCTCTGAGCCTGAGGAGTCTGTTGTTTGAGAGGGTGTGGACATTTAAATTGGCTGGGTGGAGGCTCTGGTAGGTGGTCTGTGTGGGGGTTGTGGTGGAGAGATGTTGTAAGGGTACTGGTGATAAATGTGTGAGTGAGGAAGGCATGATGCTGTGGGTCGAGTGAGTGGTAAGGATAAGAGATAGAGTGAAGAAGAGGAGATGTGTGGTGGTGGAAGTGGATGTGTGTTGATGCGATGGAGGTCGTGCTAGCCTGTTAGTCATGATGGCAAACATGTGAGAGTTTAGGGTGCATAGAGCATGTAAGAAGGTGTGCAAGGATGGTGGCTAGTAGATGGTTTGGAGCCAGCGCAGTTATGGTTATAAGAGCAAAAACAAATATAATCATAGTAGCATTTAGTTTTACAATGGTGGTATACATGTTAATGTACGCAAAGGTCATATAAATTATAGGTCTGTGTGGTTGGAGGCAACCTTTACAGGTATACACAGTAAATATAAGGCACAGTTTTGGAAAGCAAGATTTACAGTTATAGGAACTAAACATTGAAGGCAGTAATTTCGCAATATAGGCAGGCTGTTCTATATATATGATCGTTTCTACAACTGTGGTAAGAAAGAAGTGTAATATGTGCTATGTAGCTCTATTGTGTTCAATAACTTCAAGTACTGAGGACCAGTTAGGATTAGATCAAGCAGACAGTGGAGACGGTGTGACAATATGGCGGCAGGTAACGCTGAATTTAAGTTCGGGCAGCAAAGCTGTGCTATGGAATAGCGTTAGTGTGGGCAATATGTAGCTTGGGCAAATCAAAGCATTACTAGACTATACATTGTGATTGCAGAGCAGCTAACGTTGGGAGGCTGAGGACAGGCTTCAAATGATGCAATCCAGATCAGTTCAACAGTAGTGATACTTTCCAAGGTGATGAGGCGGAAAGGAGCATTTGAAGAGCAGATGGAGAAATCAGGGTCAGACTCACCGACCGTAGGGAGGTTTAGGGATTGTTGTGCACTTAGTCTCCCACAGTTTAGGTGTGAACATGCATTTTGCAGATTGTTCTCAAGCAATCAAGTCATTGTTTTAAGTGCAAGAATTTAGCAAATGGTTACATGTTCTACGAGTACAGTGCTGCCAAAGAGCAATCACAGATGCTGTGCGCACAAACCAGAGAATTGCCCACCACCACGTTTGAACCAGCCAATATGTTGTTGAGAGGTGCAGTGAACATGGCTCTCCACAGTGTTCCACCACCCCCTTTCTTTTTGTCTGAAGTTGGGGAGCCCGCTATTCCATGGAAAAGGTGGATAGCATCCCTCGAACATTACACTAATGTGGTGTGTGGTGCAAATTATAGCGTGGAGAGAAGGAAGGACAAATTTGAGGATTTGCCCGATCTCTAGAGAGAAGAAAGTGCAGACCTAAATGAGTTTCAAAAATTGATCAAGGAAATGGAAAAGCACTATGAAAACAAAGCTAAGCGCCATTCTAGAGCGTTATACATTTGGGAAACACACTCAAGAAGAGGGGGAGAGTGTGGAACAGTACATTATAGCAGTGAGAAAACTTGTATAGATGTCCAAATTTAACCAACATTTGGATGAGATACTAAGAGACCAATTTATGTTGGAATGCAGTAGTGGCAAAGTTAGGGCAAACTATGGTCTAAGGATGACCCACCTCTTGATACCGTCTTAACTATTGCGAAGGAGGTAGAGGACACTGAACAGTGTGTTAAAGTGCTGGAAACCAGATCGAGAGAATCAAACGTGACTCTGAAACATCGAAACAAGGGACCACATCTGTCATGACTCCGACAGATTCAATTGATACAGTGGGCAGTAGTAGTTTGATGCACAGGAGAAAGCCCTCAAATGAAACACCGTACAGAGGAACAAGGAACTTTTGAGGACAGGGTAAGGTTTAACTCATGGGGAAGAGGACATGGAGACACATGGAGATGCTTCAAGTGTGATAGCGCATCTCACTGGGGAAATGATCCAGAATGCACTGCCATAAGGATCATTTGCAGGATTTGCAAAGGACAGGACACCAAGCAAGATGCTGTGAAGTCAGAAAAACCACCACCTGGATTGGGAGTGATCACAGCAAGGGTGATCAGGAAGAGAGTGTCCATTTAGTAATGGATGAAGACTAATAGGTCGACAGCCCAAAGGAACCCATCCTGGTGAATGCGGTCTCCACAATGATGATGATTGACTTGGGTGCCAAGTATATATTGATGCCAAAGACAATCTGAGAGAGTATCTCACTGAAGTCGACAAATGCCCAAGGGCATATGGAGTAGCCACCAAATGTTGGTTTGATGCATCCCTAAGCTTCAAAAGAATAAATTCTTCAAGGAACATTTACATTTCAAGGAATGGTGCTGTGCAACTACTAAGCTGGACACACCAACAAAATCTACTAGTCAAGCTTGACTAAAATTGCAGAGGATGCAGTCCTGTCAATGGGAGGTTCCTCTGTAGGAACAAACGTTCTACAGAAAATATTCCAGGACAAAGATGCATGTTTGTAGGATTTGTTTAACAGATCAGACTGAAAGATAACTGTACACCGGTAGCACAAAGAATGCAGGACATTTCTGCTCTCAATGAGGGATAAATTCAATTTGGAATTGTAGAGATTGGTGGACCGGACATAATTGAGAGCACTGATGCCTCAGAGTAGATTTCTCCATTGGTTGTAGTGAAGAAACATTTGGGAAGATACAGATCTGTGTGGACATGAGAGAAGTGAACAAATGTATTCTACCAGAGAGACATCAGCTTCCCAAAATCCAAGAGATCATTTCCACCATGGGACCAGCACGTATTTTCTCTGTTAGATCTCACTTTGGCCTATCAGGTGAAAGGAAGAGTTTGCACTCATAAAAGAGGCCATAGCTGAAAACCCCATATTGCAGAATTTTTAGAGAGGAAGAGCCACAGTCATCATGACCAATGCTAGCAACATGGCTTTGGGGGCTGTTATGACCCAGCTGGAAGGTGGTGCAGAGTATTTAAACACCTTTGAAGGGAGCGGAGAAAATCTATGCTACCTTAGAAAAGGATGCTTTAGGTATCAAGTGGGCCGCCTTAAAGTTCTGAAATGTTGTGTGGGGCACAACATTTGAGTTCCGCACAGATCATAAACCATTAGTTGAAATTATTGTGTCAAAGGGGTTGTATAAATTGTCTGGCAGGATCAGGAGGTGTTCTCTCGTCTCCAGGAATATGATTGCATTGTTAGGTACATCCCAGGAGTAGAGAACTATGATGCAGATTGTCTGTCAAGGATATCCTCTATTCTTCAAAGGGATGATAGAAACGAGGACAGTGATGTGGTTTTTGAGATTAATGACAGTTCCATTTCCCAGGAAGAGTTGGAGAGAGAGAGATGAAGAATGATGAGAAACTGAAATAAATCATGAATGCAGTGTTAAGAGGCGATCTCAACAAAAACCAGGCAGAGTCGTGGGGTTTCAGGAGACTATGGGAAGTGAAGGGTGAGCTATCAATCCAGAATGGTCTACTGTGGAAAGGTGATAAGATAATTCCCCCAGAGGGAATCGGGAAGTGCCTAGTAGAACTGAGCCATGAAGTGCATCAGGGCATTGTGAAAACGAAACAGAGAATTCAAAATGATCACTGCTGGCCAGCCACAACCTTCAAGTTGGGAGAGTGGTCAGGGATTGTACCTTTGCAAAATAAGTAATAAAGTGTGTGTGAGTGCAAAGTGTCCCATGGCAGTTACTGATCTTCCTACACGGCGATGGGATAAAATTGGTATGGAGGTGTTGGGTCCCATTTGGTGTGATGGTGTACAGTAATTCTGTTTAGTGGTGTTGGATCTGCTCATTAGGTGGGCAGATGTTTTAGTGACAGACAGTGTGACCAAAGGAAGAGTGGTACAGTCTCTGGAGGAATTGTGTGGTAGAGAGGGCTATCCCAGGGAGATAAGGACTGATAATGGTACTCAGTTGATATCAATGAAACTGGGTGATTATTGCCACATGCATTCAATCACACAAAACAAGTGCCATCTATCACCCCCAAACTAATGGAGTGGTGGAGCACTTTAACAGGGTTCTGAAAGAAACAATCAGGTGGGTGTGGGTGAATGGGCGCACTTGGAATGTTGCTGTGTGAGAAGCTGTGAGAGGTCTTAGATTCACCCCACACAGCACTACTGGCATTTTGCCATTTGAGCTCAGCAGGGGGAGGAAGGACAACACAAAACTTTGACCTCCATGGATGGGTCATCCTGACCTATCAAAGAAAAGTTTGGGACATGTGAGAGAGTATATTGAAAGAAGACAGTTGAGGAAAATTGAGTTGTATGATCGGAGTAGAGTGAGCGAGTGAGTGGCACTGTGTACCAGGGCCATGGTGAGGTCAAGCTGCCCCTGGTTCTTCGCGTTGTGCTTTGTAAGTGGTCAGATGCTCTCAGAGTAAAAGAGTTATTTAGGTTTGCGGTTAAGACTGAGAACAACAGGGTGTGGATTTTGTAGCGAGTGATGATTGAGAAGATTTACATTTACTTGTAGAATATTAAAATCCAAATTGCACTGTTCAGCAGCTTCTCCGTGCATCGTTGTAGCACATGTACTAAAACACATTTTCAATTTTAATTTTCTTTTCATAAAAGCCCATGACATTGTGTAAAGTAATTCTGAGTTGGCATCATTCAATAGAGAGCATTACAATTAATTAAATAATGCATAACAGATCATCCAACCAATTGTGCCGTTGGCGAAAAAAAAAACTTTAGTGTCAATGGATTGCTAGAAATCTTTGTTCATTTCCTTTACAGTCTTAGTTAAACAAATGATAAGGAGTTTTGAAACTTTATTTTCGAGTTTCTTCAAAGAATTACTGATAATTCTATGTTTCATTGTGCAGTATTTCTTTGTCCTAAATCTTCATTTCTTTAGTCTCGTTTTACTGTTTCCTCATTGCACTCTGGAATTTTAGCTTCTTTTAGCTTAGTCCCTCTGTTTGCAGCAGTACTAGCTTTTTATTTGGGCATGCCATTTGCAACCACCATTCAAACTCAGAATCCATTAACCAGGCTGGAAGACTATGGTGTTATTCTGTTATTAGAGTGGAGTAGGAAGGCAGTTTTAGAACAGGGCATGGATACAGAAGATATATTTGCTCTCTCATCTCCATTTGATTTATTATTAATTGTAATAATATGTTAATATTATTGTTTGAATAATACAAACCAAGCATTCATCCCTTCATCTAAACATACTTGCTTGCCCTTCTTACACAAACTGTGGACCTATTCAGTGACTACCTCAACTATGAGTTGAGATGATTCCTCTATTAGTCTGACAATTTAGCATGGATGAAGTGTCTTCAGCTGGTTAATATGTACCCAGCATTCCTTTGGCATGTCCTCTTTTCATATATTTATTTTATAGTGAACTAGAGATATTTTGTTTGTGATTTAGAAGGCTAAGGCCTCTCCAGGAATCCGGAAAAGTGTGTTCCTTAGATTTTTTCCTTTGGAACATATAGAGGCAGACACACGCAGTTCATATTTCCCATTTTGTAGTCTTAAAGTCATACTTCAGATTGCTCCAGGTTTCATAGATCACAGTAACATTCATGTTGAAGCTGTTTTTTAAGACGTCTAGTTATGTATCAATAGTCGGGACATTGATCCAAGTCTTCACCTGCATATGTTGTAACACATGCTGATGTTATTACATTTGTCTACCCATCATGAGTTGAAATGGGGTATTTGTGTGGCTGACATAAGGGTAGATCACAAAGCCATTAGCACCAGTGGTAATCATACATTCCAACTGGGTCAGAATGTTGCACAATTATTTAAATCCTCCACAATTGTCTTATCATATCGCTCTACCCCACTCAGTAAGATTCTTGATAGTAGCTGATGTGTAGTTTTGTCTTGACTCCTAGAATGTTCCATATTTTGTTAATTGACTCACTGGCAAAGTGACCAATTCTGTTGTACTCAATCATTTGCAGAAGGTTGAAACGAGGAAAGATGTGGTTAATTAGTGAAGCGGCAGCCCTCGTTGCCTTCCAATTTGCAACTGGTATACATTCCATCCACCTAGTTAATAGGCAATTATTGGTCATTAATGGTTCCTTTTGGGGACTGCCAGCCTCCAGTGGCTTGCATATGCCGATGACGTTGGCATATTAGATTGTACACCAAATGGATTGCAGTCCAAGTTGTATGAAATTGGTGAATATGCGCATCAAAATTCCCTTAAAACCACACTGGGAAAACTAAGATTATGATTTTCAGACCGAAATCCCTTAAGGCGCGTACTAACTTCACTTGGAAACTTAATCAAGAACTGTGGAAGAGGTGAACATGTATCTTTATTTGGGGATTATGGTGGACTCTTCCCTTAATTGGAAGGCACACCTAGAACAGGTTCAGATTAGAGTTTTGCAGGTGACGGATGCTATAAGATCTATGTCTCACTGCTGTGGGGTCTATTTTGAGGGGGTGTTTATAAGACTTTACTTATCAAAGATTCTCCCAGTTCTATTGTATGGCTCTGAAATGTGGGCCTTTGACAAGATCACTGAAATTGAAACAATGGAGCATATTACTTTGAGGGGCCTGCTATGACTCCTGAAGCATACACAGGGCTAAGTATCTTTTAAATTGTCTTAATTTATATTTGAAAGTTGTTAATGTGGCATGTGATTCACTACAAGGTTTATTATGGAAGGTCATTGAAACTCGTGGATCATTCATGAAAAGAAGTATCATCATGAATATTCAAACATGATATGAATATTGGGCAGCTTGGCTGCCGATGGACTGGCAAGCTATTAACCTATAACAGAGATATGGCTTGTGGAATTCCCTTCGCTAATAGCAGGGAGAAAACCAATGTTGACTGCTAAAAGTCTCTCTGAGACGTTTGTTCAGCATATTGCTTACAGAGTGTCGACTCTAAGCTACATCAAGGGCTATCAAGGGGTATCTCGGAAATGTCTTACTGTGGGAATACTTGAAACTTACATTTAATTTGATTACCACCCTCAAAGTGATAGGTAGCCATAACGGGATTTCAAAAGGTGAGACGCTCTGCCCACTCTGTGGTGGTGAGCAAACCATGGAAAGTGTAAAACATCTTTTGTTAGTGTTTGATTCATTAAAGATTAAGACACCTGGAAGCACATGTCTTGACTCGTAACAACACTGTACATATGAACAGTATTTGGAGTGGTTTGATGACAGGAAATAGTGATATTTGTATTAATCATTTATTGAACTTTTGGACGCAAATCAAAGGATTTTTAATTTGTGAAGTAATTTTTACTTACTGGATGCTGCATGGGGATTTGAAATTTCTATGATTTTATTGGAAATAGTGATATTTGTATTTATCATTTAGTGAACTTTTGAAAGCAAATCAAAAGTATCTTAAGTATTTTACTGGCTGGTTGCTGCTTGTGGGATTTACATTTCTGTGTATGTTATTGATTATTAATGGAGTTGTTCATAATTATATTATAAGTTGACATTTGTTAATTCTATAATACTAATAAATGTAATGAAACTAATGGTCAACATATTTTTCTCACCACAACAGAATAAATCACTGGTCCATTGAATATGTTTGATCAGTCAGCAGTGATATAATTTCTTCTTTCTGTGGGTTAACATGATTAGAACTGAGCACACATCAGTCACTCCTTTAAATATTGTTCTATCTTGCCCCTTGCGTGGCCAAAAGTTATTGTGGGCAATAATATTACACATAGGGATTTGATTCATATAAATATAGTCCCCTTGTAGAGCTCCAGATTTCTATAAATGGTCTGCCAATGAATGTCCTCTTTTTTCAGGAATTTCTATTTTAGAATGACCTTTAACCTTCCTCCAGTACAAAGTCAAATAGTGTGACATACCTGACTCATCTATTGTTTGGATACATTGTCCATGTTTCAAGGTTTTGTTGTTATCTCACTTACCCTTCCTTCCAATTTATCAAGTATTCAACAAATCCATTTGGATGCAATTAGAATTGCATTAATTACTGGAGACTATGATTAATGGCAGTAAGGACAGCTTGAAATATAGCCACCTGATTACTCCGGGGACCAATTTCATGACAGGTCGAGTGTTAAGGAGTGTCATTCACCAAAGTATTTCTGACACCAGCTACTCAATTCTTCTCAGTATAGTTTAAGATATGGTAGGGACATTCATCCACTTTGGGCATTTCATGACAGTTGTTTTCTTAATAGACCTTGTAAGGAGAAGCTAGATATGCCTCCATATTGTCAGTTACTTATTAAGTCTTCATCTTCCACACAGTTATCCTCAACACAATCATGCAGGTCTGTCAACCCTTTTTTATTTTGCCCATATCTGATCCCTACAGGGTATCCTTGAATAGAAAAGTCTAGTAGTAATCCTTGAACTAGAGAAAACCACTTTCCATAATGGGTAACTCTGCATATATGACAGAGACTTGTTAGTGGTTTAAACTATAATATATTGCACATGGATCAATGGATGGTCGTGTTTCAACACCCATACCATTGCAATTCTAAACTGTGATGATGTATTTCTTGCATTTGAAATTACCTTAATAAATTGTTTCTGAAAACAAAACATAGTTCAAAAAAGGTGCCAGAAAAATCTATTTGCAGGAACCCCTTTGTTTTTATGGGATAGGACAAGCTGTGAGCTTGGGTAAGACTTATTTTCAATTGTTTTACAGCCTCTGCTTGAGACCACGCACTTGCATTTCACCCATGCCTTCAAAACTGTTGTAAGAGCTAATTGATCTCTAAGTAATTCTCTATGAAGTAACAACTGTAGTTGTGCAATCGAAAGTGACTCTATAATTCACATAGATTTGTGTAAACCCTCAATATTCTTCTGTTTATTAAGGCAGTTGTGATCTCTTGACCTAGAAAGTGTACCTTGTTTCTGCACCACTTGGCTTTCCGAAGATATCGTTTTGCAACAGTGTGTCTTAATTGTTTCAGCATGTAGCAGATCGCCACCAAGCATTCTTTTTTATAATTTTGCTTTTTATGAGTAAGTACATTATTTGATCTGTTAATGTACCCAAGCTGAGTATGGGTCAATGCAGACTGCTGCCTCCCAAAGTTAAAAGCACATTTGTACTGGTGTTCATGGAGCATCAAGACAGTCCAATAGCAAATAGCCATTCGTCAAATCGAGAGCAGAATATACTTTAGATACTTGGATCTGTGAAAGTTCAAAGATCCAATATAAGGGAGATGCCACTTGTGGCACCCTCTTGTTCAATTCCCTTAGGTTTACACAGAGTTGCCATTGTACCTTGGACTTTTATATTCATAGTACTGGCTTATTAAACATACTATGGTTTGGATGAATGATCACACAGGATTCCAGATTATTAATAATCTTTGTAAGTGATTCCATGGACGCGAGTGGCAACCTAGCTGTCTTAATAAAGGTTCCATATAAGGGGCTGTAGGTATCTTTGCGCAATGTAGAGATCATCACAGTCATATGAATCGACAAGAAAATGTTCTGGGAAATCCAGAAACACCTGTCTCAATTGTTGTCTTTGTTCATCTGTCTAATAGGCATCAGGCATACTGTCTATTCTTCGACCATTTCGTGGAAAGCTGGGAATATATCTAAAGAGGCCATTTCTAAAGTTTCTTAAAGTTGGGAGGCGAGATCTCGATACATGGTGCCTACCTCAATTGACAATTCCTTAATATAAAGGGAGGTACTAATACTTTGCCGGCATATCTTTTTAGATATCCATCTCATGCTTTTAGTTAAGAATTTTTAATGCTCAGATTTACATTATTTTCACACAAATGAAGTTGTGGGGCTAGAACACATGTGCCTGGAGCAGAAAGAACCTGTCGGCTCTGAAAGAAGAACTCAGAAAATCTAAAGAGTGTAATATAGTTTTTTGAAACATCAAGAAAGTACTTGCTTTTTAAATATGTTCATGATGAAATGAAAACTAACCCAGATTATTTCTGGATCTGTATTTTCAATTTGTGTAAATGGACATTCTGCTTTGCAGATAAAAATGTAAGACTGTTTTGGATTGTGAGTGTATGAAATAAGATTTTTATTTGGGGTAAATGTTTTTCCTGTATGTGGATTTTATTCTGAATTGTTTGGTTCAATGTGTTTTTGCATAACAGTGTTTCCTTTTTTAGGTGCAAAAGGTTCTTGTTGAGCCAATTGCAATAAAAAAGATTTAAAAAATAAAGGGAGTTACTGGGACTAGGAACAAGAGTTCATCTTCAACAGTACCACAGGTAATGTCCTCCAACCCACAGGAGTACAAGGAGTATTCCATGAAATTCCCACCATGTTGAATATTGAGTCTCTTGTCTGATACCATCAGCATTTTTATAACAATCTTCGGATAGATGACTGATGGTAGGATTTGTTAAGCCCATTGAAAATTGTTTGGAATCAATATACATTCTAATAGTTGTATCTTGTGACAATAAGACACTGTGGTTATCATTATTATCAACCAATACTATATGCTAGTCTTTAAAATCTAATAATGGTGTTTGATGTAGAGAAAGACCTTGTTGCTGGAGAGTATTATTTAAAATAATAAAACCTTCATCATTATGGAAGGTGTGTTCTTTTCTGATTTCATCAGCAACGTTTTCTGTGAGATATTTCTAGGAATAGTGAGTCGCTATTTGATTTAACTTCAACAAATGAAGGTAGCATTTGAGCTGACTAAAATGTTTTCATGAGATCATTAAATCATATCCTATGTTCACTGATTCTGGGCCAGCCCTTGTTGTTAAGAACATCCATATTAAGTGCTTATCAATGCAGTATATTACTATGGATATCAAAATCAGAACTAACATCATATCCTACCCAGCATTTATGATATATTGCTTTTGGTACCAAATGTAATCTTTAACTTACAGCTACTAATAATCAAGCATTTCTGAATCCGTAGCATCAATGCCAAATTCCCATTCATCTAGCAGATTAAATAGACCCCTTTCATTAAACTCCATACCAAAGTCATAGTGTACACCTGTTATCTCCTGCATCAGTATCCTTATCTTCACCCCCTGCTACCCAGTTAGAGAGCTCAGGCTCAGAGGACACAGGTACACTATATGACAGCTGCTGACAGCTCCTGTGACAGCCAAGTCACCACAATGCAGAGGCTGCATTTAAGTTACACCTCTCTCCAAAAATCAACATCATCATGATAAACTACCAACCTGTTGGTCGGATAATGTGGAGATTTAATTAATAAATCCATGCCAGATGTGTAGCATGCCATTGTCATCTATGTGAGCTCCCATCAGCTATCAGGGGGTATGTGGATTATAGGTACCTGCCCATATAAATGTCAGTGAATAAGAGAAAGGCAGGATGTTTGCATCTGTTGACTCGCTTTGGGAAAGCCAACTCCTTACTTGCCAGGGCTGGAGGTTGCCTGACAGCCTGTATTCAACGAGAACATTCTATAACAAAGGCCTGCCTCACAATAGTGGGCTGCACACCAGAGAACCTTTAAAGCCGCACAATGGTAAAGTGCCATTGGCATCTGGAGGCATAGTAGGCTTGAGGAAGGATTTAATTGGCTTTGGGTTATTTTCTCCTTTCTGTCCTCTTCACTTGCCACAGAATAAGGCACTCTGGGTATGGCATCAGAAGGCAAGTATCACGCTTAATGCAGGCTTGCCTTCATTTAAACCTCTGTGGTTGTTTCCCTATAAAAAGATCCCCCCATCCCCTTCTTGGATACCACTGTCTTATGATGTTGTTGCACTGCTGGGCTGCACAGCCTTCCGTAGCTGTATGCTCTGGCTCATAAAAAGGCCTGGCTCCCGGCAGAACACATTCTACCAATGATGGACCAGCTTTGGGTATGTGTGTTACCAGATCCCATCTCCTTCTTGGACACAACCTTCTCCCAAAATGCCTATTTTACTTGGAAGACCTATTCCTTCTCACCTTATCCAGCATGTAAAGCATGTAATGTGTTGCATGGCATATTAGGCAAACCACTTCTACCTCAGTGAATATATTATTCTTAACAGTGGCCATCTTCCAAACCGCAAACACTGAGTGAAGGATTACAATGATAAAGCAATAGCCACACAGATCCCAAAGTCATATGTGCTGTGTTCGTCCTGCCTCTGCTATGCGCCCTGTGTTTTAATAAATGTCCACTGATGTAGCTATGTGCCACTTGCTTAGCCTTAAATGTACTATGTGTATGGTCCACTGAATGTACTTTAGCAAGTAATGAATTATGCTTCTCAATCCTTCACCACCACTGCATTGGTGTGAACAACTTTACATAAATGCACGCATGCTATGATATTTAGCCCCAAAGACACTTGTGATACATTGTGTCCACTAAATAAACAGTTCCACCAGCACAGGCGAAAAAAAAGCCACATTTCACAATTATACATACCTGGGATTTCAGCAACTCTACACTATCAAGACAGTGGGCGGGGGGAACGGGACATGTCGGCATCAGGATATGTATGTGTACCTTTAGATGAAATATGTATTCAAACGTATTGTACAGGGAATCGCAGTACTGGATCACAGATAGCAAGTGTTGCAGAATAAAAATTACCCACTAGGTTGTTTGCTATTTGTAAAAGGAATGTGTGTTGTATAAAGGTTAAATGCATAAGTGTTTTGTTTGTTGCTATGGTCACTGCTGCAGCTATGTTTATACTAGGCATGCTACTGTGTCATTCCAGAATGGATTCCTGTCCACTATCCATTCTGGAATGATGTTACTTCATTATGTTTTTACTTGAGTTTAGTCAGTTATACCCTGGGTGTTGCTTGTGTTGGGGGTCTTATTGTATGCTACCCAATGTGAGACAAATAAACTGTCTTCTACATACCTTGTCTGATGGCTTCTTTTACAATTTTTTCAATATCGGATGTACAGTACTTGCCATTTTCCTTTGAAGTGCACATTCATAAATCAAGAGACGCATTTTCATCATTTAAACAATCAGATTTCGAAGAAGAATGAGTAATTTCAGGTAGTGGACACAGGGTTTAAAAGGGAAAGGGGGAGCAACTGTTTCCTTATCTTGGTGGGAAAAAAGGGATCTATTCAAAATCTGCTTCACTTCAAAACACGCAGTTTATGTACTGGTCTAAGCTTCAATTACAAATCCTCCACTTCCTAGCTGAGGTTTAACATAAGAAGGAACTTTACAGGGACGCCTGTGCCAACATTCTGCAGATCTGGGGACTGGTTTACACTGCGATTACTCACACTAAACGACAGTACAGAACCTCACTTCATGTCGCAAGCAATGCGGTTGTTTCTCTTTCCATCTTGAAAGCGAGAATGAGGAACTCAAGCGTCGATGTAGGAAATCAGAAAAGAAATTGGGCCGCTCTAACCTTTTACCAGCGATCTTCATAGAGCGACGCAATACAAAGTAATCAAGCGCAGGGAATGGGCAATTTCCCTGGTGCATGCAGCACATTTTGTGTTGGGAAATTGTATGTTCTGATTGGGCCACTTACAAAACAGAAATAGCAGAAACTGCCTGTAGATGTGTTTTCACGTGTACCCCTTTTTACGGTCAAGCTTATTTTAAAGATCTGCTGGAGGATGTTTTAAAGATCTGCTGAAGGATGGATGCAGTGAATTTGTGTTTGCCTGATGGTATTGCTTTTGCAGATTTTCTTTGCAACGTAAGCGGAAGGTGAATTTTTCAAAGTTAATGATAAAGAAACTCTCTAGAGGAGAATTCAGCATATCTATGGTTCCATGCCATTTTCACAAAGGAAATTACTTCATAATAATTTACTTTGTGGAAATTACTTCGACAGCTTTCATCAAAGTGTTTTGCCCCCCTCCCTCAAACCCACTTACCCCTTTACTATAACTCTTACCTCAAACCCCTACCCGCCCCCACCTTGAACCTCTTAAGCCACACAAAAAATACATTTCAATGAAAACTGTTGAGGAAATGTCCGCTAAGCTAATTACCACGTAGTCATTTACTTTGTGGAAACAATTTGATGTCGGCTGTATAGCAAGACAGTGCATGCACAGCTGTTTGTTTTTGCGACTTTAAGAAATGCCAGCCTCTAAAGGAACCCCTGGCTGCCAGCCCTGTGTTTTGACTCTGATGTCACAATAGTGGCCATGCTCGTGCAAATTGGACAGTTAGAGCCATGACCCTTCTAAGGTGGAGAATTTGCGTATCCACTGCTCAAAGGAATCTGCAGGTATGGAACATTTTGCATTGTTAACCATCTTTACTAAAGCAACACCATGATTATAGGGATGCATCTTTCTTAATTTCCGCACTCATGTCATTTCTGTGCAATCTATAGTATTTTAAAAAGATATATATATATATATATATATATATATATATATATACATATATGTTTATATGTATTTATTTGTTGTGCTATTTATATAGCGCACCTAACACGTAGGCATCTGGGCACTTATCTTACATAGGTGAAAGGTACATACATCACTTAGTTTCAGTGACTTAGTACAAGGTTATTTGCCTCTTTCACATGTGTATTTAATGGTTTAGAGTAGGAAGCTGTAAATTTAGGACAGGAACTAGAGTAATATTATCAAATAAAGTCAACAAAGAAAAACAAGCAAACACATCGATCAGTGACATGTAAGGCATAGTATTTCGAACACAGAAAAACACTCAACTAGGACGTGAAACAATATGGAAGGTCATTTGTCCCATATTTTGACAAATTTATAAGGGCAACCTCGAGATCTGTATACCCATTCATCAGCTTTCAATATGTACAGTTTGGATGAGTCTCTAGATCCCCATAATTCGGCAATGTTTAGTTTAGCCACAATCAATGCGTGGACGAGCGGGACAGCAAAATCGTGTGATAAAACGTGCACAGGCTGGTATGGCAACTCAAGCAATTCGGGGTTGCTTCTCAACCACTTCTAAACAATAATTCATGGGTGTAATATACTATGTGTAGGATTTTGAGCTGAGTCATCCTGATGCCAGGATTTTGGCCAGTACCTTAGCTTCCACATTGAGGAGCTGAATCGGCTGGTAAGAAGCACAGTCATCCAAAGGCTTATCCTTTTTGCCGATAAGAGTGTTGATAGCTTATAGAAGGTCAAGGGGCATATAGAGAACATAGCTCCTGATACTTTATTATCAGTTTTTCCAGAGCTCCTCTGGGAATCTGTTGGGCCCTGGAGGTTTACCAGCCTTGAGAGAGAATATTGCTGCTATCAACTCTTCTTCAGTGATGTCTGATTTGAGGATGCCATTCTGTGTGCCTGTAATATTTGGGAGAGGGATCTCTTCCAATAGATCTAAGTATGCAGCTCTGCCTCATCTCAGGGGATTTGGTATATCCAAGCATAATAATCTGCTAAGGCTTCACAGATTGTTGGGTCATTGTTAACTGTCACACCACCAATGGTATGAATTTCTCCCACATACCTCGTGGAGAGGTCCCATTACTTGCTGGCTTTATAACCTTTAAAACCTGCTTGATATAACCTAGCATCACATTCAAAGTATGAATGATGTGCCATATAAGTGGCATGGGACCAATAGACAGCTCACATTACCATCAATGATCTCTGCATTTTGTGCGAGCGATCTTCAATAAAATTGCTTTGGAGCCTGTCCAGTTAAAGTTATCGATCAGCCAGAGTTTTTATTCAATCTCACTAGTTGGCCGCAGTACAGAGGTGGATTCCCCTTGAAGCACAGCTTTGTAACATTCTCAGAGTATCACAGGATGCAATGCCATTGGGGAGTTTAATTTAAGTACTCTGATGTTTTGTCAACAAGTTTATACAGTTCAGAAATCCGAGAAAATATGAGTGCATTCACCAGGAGAGCTGGCAGGGACTCTGTGCCCTACCCACAGAGATCACCACTGTTGAAAGGTCAGATATAACCCATGGGAGGTACTTTAAGAGTCTTTGAGGGACAGTCAGTATTTGGTTTGAAAAAATAATCATTGTGAGAGCTGAAATCGAGAATGAAAGAAGTAGGCCTATTAACTAGGGTGGAGCGTCACCAAATATCCACCAGACCAGTCGAATGAAGAAAAGTATCATGTTTCACCTGTATACCATCTGCCCTCCCCTATCGGACAATCTGTCTAGACTTCGGTCCCTAACATCATTGAAGACACCCCCTACTATCCAAAAATGTGTGTTTGGTAAAAATCCCATGAATCTCCCATAGAAGGTCCATACTTGGTGGTGTGGGGGCATACATTTTTAGAAGTCCTACCATCTCCCCTCGGAGCAGCCCAATTACCAACACATATCTCTTTCTGGGAGGCCCATCACCCGGATATTGCTCTGCCAGGACCTACCCTCCAAGACTTCCACTCTGTCCTCCAGTACCTTAGTTCTGTACAGAGAATCAACTAGGTGATTCTTGATGGTAAGCACAGGGTCCTCCAAATCTGACACCCTGGTGTCAACCCCTCCCATGCGGCCGGAAATGTTTTGCATATCCTGCCTGAGAAGAGCAACGTCGATCCACAGGTAGTCGGTTTTATGCTCCATCGAGGACCACAAGTCATGAATGGCCTTCATGATATCATGAAGGGAGGCAGGCCTGGCCTATCTGGAAATTCAGCTGGTAAATAATGAGGCTTTCCTGTTTTCATAGAAATCCTATAAACACCGGAAAAATGGCCCCGGAAGAATTGTCTCCTAGGTTTAAAATGACAAACACATTTTCCTCTTTTGCAGTGGTGCCTTAGTGTGAGCAGGGATGGGAGGAAGTTTGGAGTTTAAGGGGTGGCTGAAGAGGGGACTTGGAAGACAATAGTAAAAGGGCCCTACTCCCACCCATGATTTCTTGTTTGCTTTCTCCCATTGCTTCCCCTCCTATCCCCTGACCTTATTCAAAAACACTGCACATTAAATGTTCCATCATTTACATTATAAAAGAAAATATTTGTGTTCGTCATTGGTCAGAACTATTCTGAGGAATTCTAGACAAATCTGAGCCATTTTTGTGTTTGCCGAATCATGTCTTAAAATTGGCTAAAATTCCTCAAAATAGCACTTGACCGCTGACAAATATTTGTATTTACAAAAAATGGTTTAACATGGATTTTCCAGTTTCTCTATTTTTGGCGACAGACCCTCTGTGTATGTGTATATGTTTGGAGAGAGCGCAAGCAACCAATTGTTATTTTTTTAGGTTGACAAGCTTGCTCAAGTATTTGGCTACCAGGATTTTCATGTTTCTAGTGTAGACACTTACTAACAAGAAAACAAGCACTTGTCTGGAATTGGGATTTTGATTTACAGGGAATATTTCAATGCAGATTGCTGGGTTGAAAAGGTGAGTAGCTTTCATACTTTGGCAGCATATTTGTGGAACATTTCATCTTTCAGGGTATTTTTCTGGTGCTCAGTATGTTTTACCATGCTCTTTTGTCTTACACACTTTCTTCTAAGGGGATGGTCAATTGAACTGCATTTTGATATTTAAATTTAAGATATGTACACTTACTTTGTGTATGTTCATGGGTGCCGCTTTTGATTTTCGCTATTGGGGCAAAGGTTCCCACACAGAATGAAGCAAGTGAGGCACGCTCATCTCCAATCGAAACAACACATTTTACTGCACATGTGCAGCAGGAATAGAGAAAAAAGCCATACGATGTACAGGAATGTATAAACATATAACATCTCAGCATAGCCATAGCCCTCCCCACTGCAGGAGAAGTGCCCCAACTTCCTCACTGGGCCCCACCTGGTGAAAGGTAGGCCCTAGCCCAATTTTCATCCTCTCCCTGAGCGATTTCCTCATTTGGCCATCCTACGCGGAATCCACGTGTTATTTGCCCACTTCTGCATCTGTTATACTGAAATTTCCTTGACGATCAGAATTGAGCAGCAAAACGTTTTAGTTTGCTGAATAATGGCTGAGCCTCCATTGGAACACACAAGGTGTTCCCTTTCCAAAATGGCCGGCGGCCTCTCCACCGAAGCCTGACCCAGGCTACCTACGAGACCCGCACAACGCGACCTGATTGGCCTGACACCCCTCTTCAGGGCCAATCACACGCCGGCAGGCGAACGCCGGTCCTCTCACTAAGGATCCTCACAACAAGCCTGTCTAGAGGTAACAGAGGCCAGGGCAAGAAACTCTGCCTGCATCCCTCCAGTCCCTCTCCTGCAACCACGTATCCTGGTAAACTGCCCTCAACACCGACCCTAACCATCAAAACGACTATTTACATGATACACTACTACAACAACCTAACACTCGCACCCTACAACTCAATTGTACCAAGCGCTCCACGTGATCCCTATCTCTGTGCACCTTTGCATTGAGAGACAGTTCTAATCTAAATCTGCTAACAAATCGCACTGAACAGCTGTACCGTGTATTGCACTGCAGTATGTAAATTCCAATACACTTCCTCCAACCAGCACTAGCCGGCCGCCCCACAACCCAAATGTTTAGTTGTATGCATATGAAAAGCACACCTCGACCTTGTTGAACTAGCCCTCCGGAACTGTTTCAACCATATCAATTTGCCCACTATGTTAGACCAACCTGCACTGAAACTGCCTTTGTGTGTTGCCCTATGCAAATATAGCCTATTTACAATTGCCTTTGTGTAGTGGCATTTTCCAGAATAGCCTATTTTCAACTGCCTTTTTGTGTGTTGCCCTATATCAAAATAGCCTATTTTCAACTGCCTCTTCATGTAGTGCCTTATGCAGGGATATCACATTTTCAACTCCCTTTTGTGTGTTGCCCTTTACCAGAATAGCCTATTCTCAAATAGCCTTTGCTACAAATGTATCCTCCCATGTCCTGCCTATCAGCACCAACACTCAAGCGCACCTCACTTCACTTCACCCACCTCACCATCTCTCTCATCACATATGCCCTATGGTCCATCTGCAGCATGCCACTCATGCAATCTGATCTCGCACCATCACTAGACCTCAATGATGTGACCTCATGCTGTTTACAGGACACCCAGCCCAGCCCTTACGCCATCAAGCTCTATGATCACACCCTCCTCAACCTCAGGCTCTGCAGACTCAGATCCCGCAGCAAGCTACACGCCACTTGCCGCAGCACCCCGCCCACTGTAGACTTCAGAAATACTAGACTTTGCTCTCGCTTCCCATCCACACGCATACATCCATCACAACACAAGCTGCCCAAAACCCACCCCAATTGCTCCTTGCCCAACCCCATCCATTCACATCCATGCATTCACCCTATAACCACAAACCCAAGCCCTAACCTCAGCACTCACGCCAAACATTCACCCACACCACTAAACACAGAAATAAAATGTGTGCTTATCAACGCCCGGACCCTTCCAGCACACACATTGGAGATCAACAACCTCATCACTGCCCTTGAACTCGACTTATTAGCCATCTCTGAAACCTGGCTATATGAAGCATCAGGCCCCTCCCTCTTTCTTATATTTATCTGAAGGACACAGGAAACCCCACACTCTGGGTCAGGGTATTAGTACATTACTAATTACGGAAGAAAACCAGAGGATACAATTTTGGAGACAGAAGGAATCAAGAAATTTAATTGAACCTGATCCATTATTTAAATATCAAATTTTAATCGAGAATTAATCATAGCACTCAATAATTTTACATCGCAGGAAAGGAATTAAGAACACATAATGTCACATAGTTTCACATATAGTCCATCTCATTCGTGCACAGGCATCCAATAACCATTCATACATCCATCCATCACAATAATACATGTAAGGTAAAACTTTAACCTAAAAAAGTCAAAACAATTGATTTACTTATTGTCTTCATAAAAAAGAGAGAGAAAGAGATATATAATAAATATATATGAAAAGCCACAACAACAGATAGTTCAAGTGGTCATCAGTTTAGGATGGGTCTCATCGATGTCCAAAGTTGACCTCATCACTGGTTTCTCAACCGGTTTCGGCGTATTTAACTTTAATTGAGTTACGCCTTCATCAGGAGAATAACAATTCAACTCTAAAAAGACAGGGAGATATACATATATGAGAGACCTCATCATAGAACCACTAGAGAAAACAAAGGGAAACCCCCAATTACCAACCAATTCATATTCATTAAAAGTGATTTAAAATCAAACACAACCTGCCCCCTACCTTGTGCCATAACTCCAAGGGGGGTACTTTGCATGCTATAAACAGTGCTACCATGATCATTGATGCCCCAAAGTGCAGAGAGAATCAACCCCTTGTGGCCATCAAGCGGACCCATTAGGTTAGTGAGAAGATGCAAATTCCCATGTATTAAACTTGCGTGATCTATTTATACAGGTAGTGTGCTATGCGAGCGCTTATGGGTCTAATTTTTAATAACTAGCCTTCATGAATGAAGAGAGAGAAGGAGAGACAGCTAAAAATTCCTGATATGAAGAACAGGAGTACCAGCTATACCAATATGCGATGTCCCAACACGTCTGTACTGCGTAACCGTCAGCTGGAGATATGGGAATGGTTCAATCCTGCAGTGGCTGTTTTTCATGCAGGCAGCACCATTTCGGAGGAAAGGATCAATCCTCCAATATAAATTTTCATAGTCTCAAGGGGTACACCCAGAGATTCACAACTCTCCTGTTACCTATATAAATGAGAAAAAAGGTCAGAACTGTTGATAAGGTCGAGTTGGGGCGAAGCAAAAGTCACGTGAATCACAATAACAATTCGGGTAGAACTCCCGAAGCGAAGATAATCAATTGCCAGGGCTCACGTTACTAAAGGGAGAGTGCTTGGCATTGGAAGGGTGTCAGCAGCCGGAGGCATATATAATTCAACAGAGTCAAAGACTCACTGTATGCAAGCCTAATAAATACCGGGTATCTCGTGGCTGAAAAAATAATTAATGCTTTCTAACAAGAAACAGGAAGAGTCTACTTACTATTCCGGGATGAGCTGTTGAAAATATGCTCGCTCGCAGGGTCGCTCGCTCGCAGTTTCTGTGTGGTCCGTAACCCGACGGCGACCCTCTGGCGACGTAAGAACTATTGCTACGGCAATGATCATGGTAGCACTGTTTATAGCATGCAAAGTACCCCCCTTGGAGTTATGGCACAAGGTAGGGGGCAGGTTGTGTTTGATTTTAAATCACTTTTAATGAATATGAATTGGTTGATAATTGGGGGTTTCCCACTTGTCGGGGGGAAATTCTGCCGGGGTCGGCCGGGCCGTCCGCAGACCTCCGGGCAGGGAGGCCCCAACTCCTCCCGTATATCCCAAAAGAGATAGAGTATGAGACACACGCAAGAAGCAAGGTGACTCTGCTGTTTATTAGACAAAACGGCAGGGATGGGTCAAGGAACGTACGCGTCCGTCCTGACGCACACACAATCGTGGGGCTCGCAGGCCCTTTTTACCTTAGTATGACGCGCTATTTGCGTCACCTTAGAAAGTTTAGCAAAAAACCTATTTCCACTCTGGATTGGTTACTCGAGTGGTAGGGTTAGTATAGCATACATATAGAGCGCATTATTAGTGGTTAAGGGTTAGTCAGGTGATATACTTGGGTTGTCCCTTCAAATTGATACATGAAAATTGTTACATGGAGACCTCTGAGGATTGGTCAATGTTAATGGCGTCAGTGATAAGAGCCCCATGTTCTGATTGGTCCACACACGAGCCTCCCAGTCAGGGACCATCGCTGTTCCCAGCTCGCGGTGCACCTGTCATTTGCAACAATGTTTCACTATGGGTAGGTGTAAACAATGTGAGGATTTATTCATATGTTGGGAGGTCGACTACTCCCACTGCTGCAGATGTCCAATGAGTCTTTTAATTGTATCTGCCTGTGTCTTGAAACGTGGGATTCAGGCGTCTCCTTCCTCCTGGGCTTGACATCCTGTCAGGTTTGGCTTTGTCACGAGAGGTGGTACCGTGTTTGAGGCAAAATTCATCATAATTAATATTGTTTTTCCCACTGTGTGCCTGGTTTATCTTGCAGGTGCGACCTTGGCGTCGGCTTGCGGCGTGCGAGATTGCAACATCGTGCCCTTGGCGGTGTGCTTTCGCCGGGCTCATTCTGCAGGGTCAGCAACCGAGCTCTTGCTCATTCAATGTTCATGGAAGCTTTTGCTTGCGGTCTACTTGGGCCTGGTGCATAGGTGGAACCGTTTGATGCAGAGCGCTTTAGATTACAGTATCATATTGCTCTATCCTCAGTATTGTGTCTCCATTATATTCTTCATTATGGTACATGGTTCTTAGAAGAAGCGTGAGCAAGCCTTTTTAGATAAATTCATTATGCGTCTTGCGTTTCTGCATTTTGAGAGCCTATGTGGAAAATAATAAAGATGCACGTCCGTGGGTATGTCTGTCGCCTACGTCATAGCACTGAGTATGTTCTTCGTGTGGATTGGTGTGGGAGTGTCCGGTGTGCATGTTTGCACAGGTGTGCTGACCGTTGGCTAGGTCGTCATGGCATCTCTAACAACGTGTAGGTTTAGTCGAGTTGATCCATGCCGCAGGTGTCGGCATGGGCAGGGCGGGCTGCTGGGCAGGTGGGTGGGCACATCCGTATGTTCCTGTACCAGGGTATTTGGTCGTCTGGTAGATAGGCAAACTCCTCTCGTAGCGAGTGTCTAGGCCGTGATCCTCTAGGCCAAGCGCGAGAGGGGAAGGGTGGGAGCCTGTTCTTCCATTCTCCCACTTCACTTTGTTTTCTCTAGTGGTTCTATGATGAGGTCTCTCATATATGTATATCTCCCTGTCTTTTTAGAGTTGAATTGTTATTCTCCTGATGAAGGCGTAACTCAATTAAAGTTAAATACGCCGAAACCGGTTGAGAAACCAGTGATGAGGTCAACTTTGGACATCGATGTGACCCATCCTAAAATGATGACCACTTGAACTATCTGTTGTTGTGGCTTTTCATATATATTTATTATATATCTCTTTCTCTCTCTTTTTTATGAAGACAATAAGTAAATCAATTGTTATGACTTTTTTAGGATAAAGTTTTACCTTACATGTATTATTGTGATGGGTGGATGTATGAATGGTTATTGGATGCCTGTGTACGAATGAGATGGACTATATGTGAAACTATGTGAAATTATGTGTTTTTAATTCCTTTCCTGCGATGTAAAATTATTGAGTGCTATGATTAATTCTCGATTAAAATTTGATATTTAAATAATGGATCAGGTTCAATTAAATTTCTTGATTCCTTCTGTCTCCAAAATTGTACCCTCCTTCTTTCTTGCCCTTCCCCAAGGATACACAATCCTGAGACAAGACCGCAAAACCTCCAATGGTGTAGGGGTAGCCCTCATATTCAAAGATACTCTATCCATTTTACTCTGCAGCCAACAGTGGGAAAACAGTGCAGACCTCCTCATTGCTAAACTCTCCATCTCACCCACCTGCACCCTAAACATCTTAATCACCTACAGACTTCCGGGCCCACCTCAAGACTTCCAAAAGAACCTCCTCCAAATCGTAGGTAATAACTTAAAAGGTTCTACCAAAACAATCCTACTTGGTGATCTTAACTTAGGCCTGCATGACACACATTGGGTTCGAACATAACATCACTGCACCAACTCACTGCAAAGGCCGATCCATCGACTGGATCGTAGAACAACTGTGCATTGTCCATCACCGACATCTCAGCCCTCCCATGGACAGACCACCACCTAATACAATTTGTAATTCCCACCACTTCTAAACGCAAGATACTCTCGTATGCCCCACCCGCAGAAGTCAGGAGCTCTAAAAAATGGACCAAAACCAACCCAGCTCCGTTTATCGATACAGCTGAACTCAAACCCCCATTTAACAATGACTCCATATCTCTGGCCAACACATATGCTTGCGTACTCACCCAAGCTATTGAATCCATAGCACCCCTAGAAGACAAACAAGAGAAACATTTGATGCGCTCAAACTCCTGGTTCATCGAATAACTTTCTGCCCTACGTACCAAAAAGCGTCAAGCACTAACCAAATGGCAATCATATCCCAACCAATCCTCCCGAAATGATTTCAAAGAGATCTCATCCTTGTATAAAAAAGCTATATTCCTTGCCAAATCAGAATCATTCAATCAAAGAATTTCCAAAGCTAATTCCAAATCAAGGGAAATCTTCACTACCTTGAAAGATCTCATCTCCCCGAAATCACCAAAGACATAGCCTGGTGTTCCAGCATTCAGGACGCCCTCATCAACAAAGTCAACATGCTCCAGGAAAAAATAACAGCACAGCGTAAAGCCCTTCACAATCAGGACACTCCTCATCCGCCCCTCTTACCTAACCATCTATCCCAAATATCCCTCTTTGTCTTCAGAGACGTCACCGAGCCAGAAGTCACTAACATATTTCATCTGAAACTCTCTATCCCTCAGGCAAAGCCCTTCCCAGCACTGCCACCTAATCTCGGTCATTCGGCCCATGAAGCGTGTGTCAGTGGATGCCTTTGCCTCTACTTTCTCTGCTCCTCCTACTCCAGCGGCTGACTCACACCCTGACAAAGCCCTTTCTAATCTGCATCTTTCTATTTCGAACACCCTGGACATCATTACCCCTGTCATGAGAATCCAGCTGAAGCCTACCTCCAAGTGCAACTCTTGGTATGATTCTGACCTCGACATCCTGAAACTTAAGTGCAGGGTGGATGAGAGGAAGTGGAGGGCTTCGGGCGCATCCTCTGACAAACTGGCCTGATGTCTGCTCCAAAGGCAATCCAGACTCTCTGTCATATCCAGTAAGAGAGCACACATTCAAACCTGCGTCTCTGGGGCTCTATCAACATGGCCAAACTATTTAAAATCTGCAAGGAACTGGGTAATCCTGTTGCAGTCTCTACCTCTCCTATTCTCTCCCAGGCCCGCTGTACGGATCTGGGGTCTCACTTCTCTGCCAAAAACTAATGACATCCTGTCCTCTAGCTACTGGGGAGGGGACTCTAAAGATAAACAGGCAATATGCCTAGAAAAGGCCCTAAATGACCTTAATTATCAGGTTATGAACTCTAACCCAACTACGGACAATGACCACCAGCTGGACTGGGTCATAACGAATAACCTGGTAACAAACAACTTTGTGACCACCCCATGTATCCGGTCCGACCACTTCAGTGTATCTTTCACTCTGACCTTGCCTATACCAACAAAAGAAAAGTGC